>NC_086190.1:13985000-14352500 GCF_023053635.1 Elgaria multicarinata webbii
CTATGGTGTCTGCCCATAGTGTCTGGTGTCTGGAGGGCCAGGATCTCTTCTCGATCCTCCCAGAGTGCAGGACACGGAATAACGGGCTCAAGTGACAGGAAGCCAGATTCCGGCTGGACATCAGGAAAAACTTCCTGACGGTTGGAGCAGTACGACAATGGAATCAGTTGCCTAGGGAGGTTGTGGGCTCTCCCACCCTAGAGGCCTTCAAGAGGCAGCTGGACAACCCTCTGTCAGGGATGCTTTAGGGTGGATTCCTGCATTGAGCAGGGGTTGGACTCGATGGCCTTGTAGGCTCCTTCCAACTCTGCTATTCTATGATTCTATGATCCCATGCTGCAGGGCCTCCTGACTCTCTGTCTAGCTGGAGGGGGTGACGTGGAAAGGAGGAGGAATCAATTTGGACACACCCCAAGAAGGCATCTCTCAGCCCTGCGTAGAGAGATTGAGGCCCCGTTCAGAAGACACCTTAAACCATGGATTTAACTACGGAGGTTAAGCTAGGGTGACCCTATGAAAAGGAGGACAGGGCTCCTGAATCTTTAACAGTTGTATAGAAAAGGGAATTTCAGCAGGTGTCATTTGTATATATGGGGAACCTGGTGGAATCCCCCCTTCATCACAGCAGTTAAAGCTGCAGGAGCTATACTAGAGTGACCAGATTTAAAAGAGGGCAGCTTTAACCGGTGTGATGAAGAGGGAATTTCACCAGGTTCCCCGTATATACAAATGACACCTGCTGAAATTTCCTTTCCTTTCCTTTTTTATTTATTTTTAAATTTTTATTTTTATTAATTCAAACACATACCACCCTACTTCAACTCAATATCCCACAATAATAAAAATTAAGAAACTTAATAAAATAATATAATCATTATATTATAATAATATAATAATTATACTAAAAAAAAAATCAAGCCATTACTCAGGCAGGTATACAAGTACCCAATCATCCTGAGTTAGCTGCTCATTTTCTTTGGGAAATCAAAAATATGACCCCCTCCATTCCAGAGGCTGCACAAAACCTAGCAGTACCCTTAAGGAAAGAGTATACCACTTTAGACCGCCTGTGTGTGTGTGTGTGTGTGTGCGCGCGCGCGTGAGCACACACACTCATATAATGTAATGCTCCATAAAACCAAAAAAATTATTTTAAAAATTTTCTGCATACAGAAAACTAGCATGAGAGGGAAGAACCATTTTCCTTGACAGGCTAGCTTTCTACATGCGGGGATTTGTATTTATTTGCCCTTTGGGGGATAGAGGAGTGTTCCATTACATGAGTAGCCTCCTTCATCTGCCATCTGGCAGCCCAGACACAGGTTGACCACCTCAGGGAGGACGAGGCTGAAAGAGAGGCAGGAACTCACTACAGTCGCCTTGTGCCGCCACCTCAAGGTTGGTTTGCTGGGTGCAGGCCCGCACGTGGAGTTCGCACTCGTTCCCGTAGGTGTTCCCATCGGTGCCACAGACTGGTTGAGAGGACGGGATGCATTCAGTGGGGCACACGCACCTCCCAGTCTCTGCCTCGCAGATGGCGCCGAACTGACATTTTCCACAGCGGTCTAAAAGGGCAGAGACAGAGACAGAGAGAGAGACTTATTGACCACATGTTTTATCTCCCCTTTCCCCAAAGGAGCTGAAGATGATGTTCTGTTCCAACTCATTTCGACAGCACTGCGTTAGAGAAAACTCCTGTAACCGTAACTAAACCGGAGTACGTTCCAATCAAGTAACCACGGTGGTTAAGCCGTGCCGTGTTCAGAAGGCACGTGAAACCATGGCTTTAACCATGGTGACTAAGGCAAAAAGCCTTATTCACTGTGGTTAAAGCCATGGTTTAAGGTGTCTTCTGAACACTGCCTGGCTTTCTGGCTTAACCACTGTGGTTAAAGCCATGGTTTAAGGTGTCTTCTGAACACTGCCTGGCTTTCTGGCTTAACCACTGTGGTTAAAGCCATGGTTTAAGGCATCTTCTGAACACAGCCCGGCTTTCTGGCTTAACCACCGTGGTTAAAGCTGTGGTTTAAGGTGTCTTCTGAACGGGGCCTACGGCTCACTCTTCCCATGTTTGCTCCTCACTGTTTCCTCCTCCTCCTTCCCTTTCTGCCATTCCTTCCCCCGAGTCGCATTTCAGATTGGAAACTGGGACTCCTCTCCTCGCGTGCCGTAAACCGCTCGGTGCGCCGAAGGCACGCTATAAAGAGCAGCAGGCGGCATGCCTTTAATTGAAAAGATTTCTATGCCACCCCTTCAGCAGAGCTGCCAGGGTTCTCCGCGCAAACAAGGTGAAATACAAATGAAATACCAACAACCTATTAGAAATCATTAACACGTTAAAATGCATTTAAAAGACAGGGGGAATAAAATCGTCTCTGCCAGGCGCCAGGCCTAGCACATTGGGGACAGGCAGGCCTGGCTTTCCCCAGTCTAGCTGTATATACCAAGGATTGAATCTGGGGCCATTTGCAAGCTAAACTGGGACTATACCACTCGGCTATGTCCTGTGTTCCGGTTAGGACTGTCAATTTCCTTCTACCAAGTCAAACCCTTGGTCCATCTGGTTCAGGGTTGTTGAAACTGACCAGATGTGATTCGCTAAGGTTTCAGGCAGACATTTTCCCATCTCTGCCTGGAGAAGCCAAGCCGGGAACCGAACTCGAGACCGTCTGCCCTGCTGCTGAGCTGTCATCCCTGCTCGTACGTGAAATGCAACAGCCCCTTTCCCCATCTAGGCAATCCCAGATTGGATGCACAAATAGTCCGACAGAGTACACGGCAGCGTCCTGTGTTCCAAAGCTGCCAAGCAGGCGGAAATCCAACTGGCGCCGTTTCCTCCATCTCTGCGTTGTGCTCTTTGGGGAGAACCTGATTTGCTAGATTTCTACTTCTCATGCCATGGCTACACAAACCGAGTAACGCTCTAGGATGTGTGCGGGAGGGGAGGGAGTCAACCAGCCGTCCCTCCGATGCCTTGGACTGCAACACTCCTAACTCCCAGCCATTTGGGAGACAACTCCCCACCCCCAGATTCTGCCTTTACAGCCGGCACTCCGGCTGCGGCGGCAAAAAATAAATTGTCTTGAAGAAAAGCTAAATTTGTCCTTAATCAGCATCTGTAGCGGTTTGCTGCTGAATTATCCCCCCATTCAGGGAGGAGAGACCGTGGGGGGGGGGGGTAGTGTGGGCAACATATGTTGCTTAACGCTTTTCTAAATTTTCTATGATTTATTTTATTTATTTATTATTTTATTACTGCATTCATATCCCGCCTGTTTTCCTCCAAGGAACCCAAGGAAGCATACATAATCCTCCTCCTCCTCCTCTCCATTTTATCCTCACAACGACAACCCTGTGAGGTAGGTTGGGCTGAGAGTCTGTGACTGGCCCAGAGTCACCCAGTGGGCTTCCATGGCTGGGTGGAGACTAGAACCCGCCTCTCTCCAGTCCTAGACCAACACTCTAACCACGACGCCTCGCTGGCTCTCCATCAATGGAACCGCCGGGTCTTGAACCCAGGGCCTTCAATACACAGAGCCGGAGCTCAGTCACTGAGCTACAGTCTTCCTGGCTCAGCGGTGTGACGATAAACGGAGAAGAATCAAAGCACTGCCCACAAAAGGATGCGCCCCGTTATCTGCTTCTCCCGATGCTACGGTTGACCCTGAGCGTCGCCTTGCCTGGGGAGGGAACATGGTAATGGGAGAATCGGGCCACTTCGTCGTCGGCATCTTAATGAACTGTCAGGGCGGTCGTAAAAGCCCAGCGCAATCTCCCCTCTTGCTCGCGGTGACGTCGCGGAGCCCAATGCTCAATCAGAGGGCGGTTGACCCCCGAGGAAGGGGAGGAGGGGGGGCGGAGAGGCGGCCACCGACCTTTAAATCCAAGAGTCGCGGCGACAAAATGTCAACCCGGCGCTGCGCTACGCTTCCAAACGGGCGACAGAAGGGAGTTCCGTCTCGGGCGCAATCATAAAGCCATGGAGGCCGCGGGGTTGCGCTCAGCAGGGGATGCGCCGTGGCGAACTAGCGTTTCGAAGATTTCATCTAGATCTACTGAAGAAAATGGGCCCACTCTTGTTTCACTTGGGATTTCGGCTTCTCTTGGGGAGGAGGCTGCTGTTACAGCGGTCCTGCGATAACTGTCTGACCCCTATGATAAACCTCCTTTCTCCTCGCCGGCTCAGGGTCGTGGCAGGTGGGCTGGGTTCAAGCATGTGGGTCAGATGGCTCCGAGACTCACATTTCCTGGCTGGGAAATACGAGTCCCGGGAGGTAGCGCTTAACACTCACCACAAATACAAAGGTTGGTTCAGAGTGGCTCAGGTTAAGCAGACTACTTCACAATTTGGGGTGGGGATGGGTTGGCTTAATTGGATTTGCACCCTGGGGGATTTTCCCGTCACTAGTCACAAGTATGCCCTGGTGAGGAGCTGCCATTCCTGAAGGCTGTACAGAGAGGGAGATCAGAGGGGAATCAGGGCCATTCCACCAGCCCTGCTGAAAGACTATCTCTTTTCCTCTTCCCTCCTCATCCCTCTTTCCTCATGTGCTGTATCTTCTTATAGACTGTAAACCTGTGGGCAGGCATCTCCTCTTCACATTGTCAGGGCTGAGTCACAGGCTCATGAAACTGCGATCTTTCCCCAGTTCAAAACAGACTTCTCCCGTGCATGTGAAAAGAAAATCGGGTCACAAAGGAGAACTGCAGCGAGACAAACTGAGCTACGAAGTGGAGTCTGGAGCATTTCGGCAGACTAGGTTCTCCAATCCAATTGAGACTGCCGTCGGTCTGATCCTGCTGGGCTCCTTCATTCTGACTTCAAGCGCTGGGGGAAACAGTCTGTTCTGGCATCCGGCATTGCCGGTCACAGAATGCAAGACCAGATTTTTTATTTATTTTATCATTGCATTTATATCTGGCCTTTTTTTCCTCTAAGGAACTCAAAGCGGCATACATAATCCTCCACCTCCCCATTTTATCCTCACAACAACAACCCTGTGAGGTAGGTTGGGCTGAGAGTCTGTGGCCTTAGCTAGACCTAAGGTCTTCCCTGTTCATGCAAATGACACACAGGATTTCCCGGGAGCAGGCAGGGATCACTCCAGGAGCGTGTTCAGAGGAGGGCAACCAGGATGATCAGGGGTCTGGAAACAAAGCCCTATGAAAAGAGACTGAAAGAACTGGGCATGTTTAGCCTGGAGAAGAGAAGATTGAGGGGAGACATTATAGCACTCTTCAAAGACTTAAAAGGTTGTCACACAGAGGAGGGCCAGGATCTCTTCTCGATCCTCCCAGAGCGCAGGACAGGGAATAACAGGCTCAAGTTAAAGGAAGCCAGATTCCGGCTGGACATCAGGAAAAACTTCCTGACTGTTAGAGCAGTACGACAATGGAACTAGTTACCTAGAGAGGTTGTGGGCTCTCCCACACTAGAGGCCTTCAAGAGGCAGCTGGACAACCCTCTGTCAGGGATGCTTTAGGGTGGATTCCTGCCTTGAGCAGGGGGTTGGACTCGATGGCCTTGTAGGCCCCTTCCAACTCTGCTGTTCTATGATTCTATGACGATGGGATAAACCTTAGGTCTAGCTAAGGCCTGTGACTGGCCCAAAGATACCCAGTGAGCTTCCATGGCCGAGGGGGGACTCCACTCCCAGTCTGACACTCTAACCACTACACCACACTGGACTTTTTTTTCCCGATCCAGCAAAGCAATTGTTAACCAACAGCACCCATTCGCCACTGCCCCTTCCCTGGGCGCTGAGCAGCCGGCTACGGGCCACCATTCAAGAGCCACGTCCGGAAAGGGTTTTTCGGACGGAGCGGCGTGTCCACGCCGGTCTCATTCGATCCACGTCGGAGGGTGATGAACGCTTTGTGTCTCTCTCTAAAAAGGCAGTGCAACCCCGCGGGCTCCTTTCTCTGATTTTAATAGCTTCTCCCTTCCTGGGAGCGGATGTATTTACAACATGACACCAATAATTCACAGCGCCTGCCGCTTCCTTCTTCCCCCCATCTCCTCGAGCGAATGTGTGTTCGCGGCGGGGGGCGGACGGGGAGGGAGAAAAGGCGGGGGGGGTCGACAGGGTAATTCATCTTCATAGTTCACTCGCCAATTCGCAGTTCTTTTAGCACACGGAGGAAGATGGGTGGAAGAGGTTGCCCGCCTGTTCCTTTGTGATGCCTCCGACCAGAGCTATGCTTTTGGGGTTTGTTGTAGGGAAACATAATCAGCACCAAATTATTAAATTATGAGCCAGTGTGGTGTAGTGGCTAAAGTGTTGGACTGGGGAGAGCCGGGTTCGAGTCCCCACTCAGCCATGGAAAGCCACTGGGTGACTTTCGGCCAGGCACAGACTCTCAGCCCAGCCTACCTCGCAGGGTTGTTGTTGTGAGGATAAAGTGGAGAAGAGGAGGAGGATCATGTAGGCTGCTTCCTTGGAGGAAAGAAGGTGAGGCATAAATGCAAGAATGATAAATAAAATACAACTTGAAGCGAAATATAAAGCTTTGGAAGTTTAAAAATACCACGTCAGACCAAAGTAAACTCAGCAGCGGTTGCATCCCGGGGAAAGCCCGTGGGAAAAGATGTGTTCTCAGGAGCCGTTCAAAGGATGTTACATTTTCCGCCCACTCCCCACCACGAACCGCACGAGTGAAGGTTTTCCAAAGGTGGCGTAGTGGTTAAGGTGTTGGACTGGGAGTCGGGAGACCCGGGTTCGAGTCCCCACTCAGCCTTGGAAAGCCACTGGGTGACTTTGGGCCAGTCACAGACTCTCTCAGCCCAACCTACCTCACAGGGCTGTTGTTGTGGGGATAAAATGGAGGGGAGGAGGATTATGTATGCCGCCGCCTTGGGTTCCTTGGAGGAAATAGGCGGGATATAAATGTAGTAATAAAAATAAATTAAAGAAATTGCCCCTGAAAGCTTGCAATTGCAACACATGCAAGACAGGGGGCAGAACCTTAGCTTTGGGCCAAATGTGCCCCCCTAGGATTCCCTGAATGGCCACGCCCCCTCCCCCTGATCCCACCCCCTTCCCCTGATCCCGCCCCCTTCCTCCCAACTGTTTGGCGTTTTCCTGGATTCATACAATTTCCCCTCATTTTAAACAGTTGAAATGCCTCTCCTAAGGCTCTTACGGCCAGTAAGAGCTTTAAGCTAAAATACGCTGGTGTTTTTAGCTCCACCCCTTTTGCCTCTGGCCACGCCCACTTCTAGAACCCGGCCCCAGAAAGCTTCTCCACAATGGAATCCAGCCCTCGGGTTGAAAGAAGTTTAGCACCCCAAGTGGTTAAGGAGAAAATTGTCTCCTGTCGGTCTTGGGGGGGCGGGGTGTCTCACAGCTCCTCTTCTCTCCCTTTAGCCACACCCATTTAGTACCAACCCCTCCCAGCTATGGCGACGCCCCCTCTTAAAGAGACAGCGTCGAGAAGGAAAACGGGACACGGACCTAGCTGAACCTTGCCTGCAGAACGCCCGTGAGATCTCCAGCGGCAAGGATCAGGTTGCAACGGATCGGTAAAACACTTTCCTTTGAGATCTTGGCGTGTAAGTGATCCTGGATGGTAAGAGGGCGGATTTGGCCCCCAAATTCTGCACCCCGATGCAGGAAATACCGAACAACACGGAGACGGGTCTGACTCGATAGAAAGCAGCTTCCTAAGTCTCTAAGCTGACACAGTTCCAATATCCGCAGTGTGACGCCGCTGCAAACTTTGGCCTGGATGCTCCGGTGTGCCGCTCCCGTACATTTCCACGGGGGCCTGTGCACAAGACGCCCCCAGTGAATTGTGCTCGGCGTCTTAACCTGCATTCTCCGCGCTTCCTGCCAATTTAATTACAGCCTGAAATTGGCAATGTGCAACCGACTGCCACGCCCCACTGTACCGGGGCGCTGCTCAAACGTGCGCTCTTGGCAGGAGAAACAACCCCGTCCCGATCTCCCCCGCCTTTCCCCGCAGATAGAGCATGCTTGGGAAACGGCCCACGGAGAGAAAGCGCAGCTGCGCAGCTGCGCTCGGACAGCAGCGGGGGAAGGACATGGCCCGAGGATTTGATTACACCTGAAATCCAGCTTACGTAACCATGGCCATTTTGACTATCACTGAGAAGAAAACCGTTCCGTAGCCGGTGCTCGCAGCAACCCGGCTTTGTTCGCTCTCCCTCTGCACCCGCCCTGTGCTTCCTGTTACCCAAGAATTCTGTGCCATGTGTTTATTGGATGCAGGAGAGCACAAATGAAAACCGTCAAGCCAAGATAGAGAGAGAGAGTGTTTCTGCCAAGAGAGAGTCCTGAGGCAAGCTGATAGGGAGGGGCCATGGCTCAGTGGTAGAGCCTGTGCTTTGCATGCAGAAGGTCGCAGGTTCAAACCCCAGCATCTCCAGGTGGTGGTGGTATTATCATCATCATCATCATCATCATCCTCATCCTCATCATCATTATTATTATTATTATTCTCTTTCTCGCTCATGGTGGTTTTTCAAGACGGACATGATGGGCATTGCCAAGTCATGCTGTTTACAAATTCAGGAATCTCCTGACAATCGAGCATGTTTTAAGTAGGACCGCTTTCTAGATGTTGGTGTGGATGTATTTTGGGAGGCCCAGTTTCTGAAGGTTTTCTGTGTAGTTTTTTGATGTGATGCCGGTGACTGATGTGACCAACGGAATAATTGTGACCTTTTCCTGTTGCCATAGTTCTTTGACTTCCATGGCCAGTGGTGTATATTTTTTTCTCTCTTTCCTTCTTCCTTTTCTACAACATTTTGTAATCAAGTATTGCTATGTCGATGAGGTACAAGTGTTTTTCTTTTTTGTCTATAACTGTTCTGTCTGGTTGATTGCAAGGTATTTATTTATTTATTATATTTTAATACCGCCCAATAGCCGAAGCTCTCTATGGTCTGGTCCGTATGAATTGTTCGGTCCCAGTATATTTTGTGATCTGCATTTTCCAGGATTGTTTCCAGTGAGTATGTGCGATATGGTGTCATTCAGTATTGCTACGTCGATGAGGTATGTTTATTATTATTATTATTATTATTATTATTATTATTATTATTATTATTATTATTTCTCACCTTTTCCCCAGTACTGGGACTCAAGGCGGTTTACAAGATTAAAACACGTGCAATTAAAAAATATGAATATAAATTACAAAAATTAAAATACAATTAAACCTACAGTAAAATTAAAAACATGTTAAAAATGTTTAAAACTGTAACAGGTTAAAGGAGGTCAAGCAACCTGTTCTCCGCCTTCATCCCAGCCTTGCGGCACAGGGAAAAAAAAAAAAAAAAAACCATTCCGACTCACCGCAAGCGCCTTTGTGTTTCACCCGGATCTCTTTCCTGAGGGCACAGGCCATGGCGTCCAGCTCGCAGGGGTTGCCGTACGTGAGGCCGTCGCTGCCGCACACCGGGTCGTAGACGCTCTGGCACACTTGCTGGCATTCGCACACGGCCTCCTGGTTCTTCACCACGCAGGTCGCCCCGAAGGTGCACTCGATGCTCAAGCAAGGGCTGGGCATGCCGAGATCTGAGCAGGGAAAGCGGGTAGAGGAAGCAGGAGGGGAAGCGTGAGCTACAGTCCTTCTGCCCCAAGGGTGCTTCCATCCCGCACCAGGGCCCCTGCGAACCCTGCGACCGTACGGATCAAGCTACTCGAATATATCTCGGCAAACCTTTTACGTCCGGATGTCTATTGCCCTTTTAGGACTTGCCGGAGTTCTGCAGCGCACTGGACTCAGCTTGCATTTGCAAGCCAAGCCACGGATTTTTCCTAAACTCCAGGAACTTTCCCCGTGTGTGTGTGTGTATGTGTTTTTGTGGAGTACACACACACACAATGGCAACACACTGGTGGCTGGTAACTCCGATATCAGCAGGGCTGTGAATCCATTCTGGGTTCCATTCAGATCTCTAAAGGCGCTGTCCAAGGTTCCAAACCCAAACCCCACTAGTTTCCGCACCTTGGAAAGCTCCTTTGGAATTCTGGCTGGTTCTGAGTTGAACCCAGAGCTGATCCACACGGCCACACAGACATTGCAGCCACCAGCCTCCGTGTCAAAGTAAACGGAATCCTTTGCCGTGTACAGCAAAGCGCTCAGACCCATACAAGTTGTGCCAATCAATGTATGTGTGAATGCCTATACACCCGCAAGTGTCCAAATTTATTTTGTATTCCTGCCAGCCCCACAGAGTTGCAAGGAGCTGTTCAGGATGTTACATAAACTTTATCTCCCGCATTTTATCCTTACAGCAGTGCAATGAAAGCGATTAGGCCAAGATACCCAGAGAGCTTCATGGCTTCGTGGGGCATTGCACCTGGATCTCCTCAGCCCCGTCGTGCCTTTCTTCTGTGACATCACCTAGCATAACCCACACATTTCATGAGGGCTAGAAACTTTGCTTTTAAGTAATATGTCAAAATAACAATAGCCACCACGACCACAACAAAAACAGGCTGTGATTCGCAGGACGCGGCTGAGTTCTGCGCTTGCACAGAAACAGGGGTAGGAGGCAATTTCCCACAATCCCACAGAGCTGTAGCAGACGCCAAATTCCCACTCTAGCTGGGTCTTAGAATTAGAATACCTTGCCCCTGCAGCCGCAAGGTCAGCCTAAGGCGTGTAGGAGGCAGATCCGTGTTTTAAAGTTAAAGAGATTTTAGTGAACCCATAATCTTCATGCAACCGGCAGGCAGCGGGATCAAAAAGGGGTGGGCAGGCAGAGAGGCCTACTGCTCCTTTGCCAGGGGCTGTAAGCTGGTGCCATGCCTTTTCAGGCCGCTTACAGACTCCGAGAGGGATGCTAAAGGCAGGACTAAGGCAGGTTGCAGGGGGGGTGCCTACATTCCATCAGGATCAAAAAACAGCCCTGGGAGTTAGCGAGGAAGGAAGAAAGAGAAAGAGAAAGAGAAAGAGGAGGAAGAAGAGGAGGAGGAGGAGGAGGAGGAAGAAGAAGAAGAGGAGGAGGAGGAGGAGGAGGAGGAGGAGGAGGAGGAGGAGGAGGAGGAGGAGAGGGAAATACTGAAAAGGAAACAGACAGGAAGCCACGATGCACAGACAAGCAAACCGGATAGGCAATTGCTATTCTTAGGCCTAGATTTGAGTGAAGCAGCCAACCTGTATCTGTCGGTGGGGGCTCACCTGGCTGAATGCTCCTCCACCACGCCAACTAAACCAAACCTAAAATAAAATCCCTGCACACAGAAAACAAGCAAGTTAGGCAAGAGGGTTCAAGCCTGGCGTGCTAGTTTTCTACAAGCAGGGAAATGGATTGAGTGCTCCTCCTTATAACCATTTCCTGGCACGTAGAAAACTAGCAGGTCAGGAAGGAGGCTAGGGACTGTCCTCTCTCATGTGCTAAGATTACACATGCAGGGCAGATGTCTACGTTACAAGATGTTTCACGGCTTTACTGGATTGTCGCCAATGCGGCAGCCACCTTTCCCTCCCCAAGCAAGGATCTCATCCACCTTGCATTTAAAGTAAGACCATTGTTCAAAAGGTCTTAGAATTCCCCTTCAATTTAAGTATTAATAAAAGCTAATAAAAAAAAATCCCCTCCAAATGTTGACTGTCCTCTTTCACAGTTAACAAATCGTCTCATGAAAGGGGTGGTAGCATTTAGCTGAGCTGTAATACTGAATGCTCAAGGTCACCCAGCGAGATTCTGGGCTGAGTGGGGATTCGAACTCACATCTTCCGACTCCTAATCTAACACCGTAACCACGACGCCATACTGGCTCGCATGTTATTAGAGCAGGGTAGCCCACGGAAGGTCCTGCCCTGGTGACGTGTCTTGGTTAGGAAACCAAGCTGCTAGTATTTATACTAGGACGAGCCAATCCAGGGGCTTCTTAGTGACTGCCAATCGTGGGACCCGATGCCGCACACTGCTATCCCCTCATCGGCCTGAAGTTTGTGTGTGCAGTTCCAGGTGTTGTGTTTCTCAAAACCTCCCGCCTTCTTGGGAGACAATAACGAGGCCTGCTAAGGAATCCGCAAAGCTTTATCCAAGCAAGAAACATCTCTTCCCACCTGAAGAGAGTCTAATCTCTAGGAATTATCCCCCTTGGCAAAACTATGCAAACTAAGCGAGACAATTGTCCTTTCAAGAAGAATGGAAAGCCTTTTCCCAAGACGCGTTAACTTCAGAGAGACTAGTTCTGAGGCAGCTTCTGACGGGATGTCAGCCGGGCTGACTTTCTCTCGCCTTCCTTTAGCTTCGTCCGTTTTAGTCTGCGGCGTACTCTAGGATCGGCTAACCTCTCCATGCTCTCCCCTTCGGAAGAATATTGGCTCCTCACTGACTGTATTATTTGCCCTTGAGGAGATAAGCTTTGGAGAGGGTTCACTCCCAGTTGGTGAAGAGCCCGTGAGAGCTTCCTCCTCCACTGGTACAGGCTGGCCTGTGTCTGGCGCCGACTCCTCTACTTCAGAGTCTGATTCTGATTGATCACCTGAAACACCTTCTTCCAACCCAGGGGGAGCAGGGCTAGACATGACACCAGGTACGCTGCTGTTTTAAGAGGCCCTAATATCTGGAATCGAAGCAGTTTTCATGCACGCATTCCCGGAGAAAGAGATGCAGACACACGTGAAAGAATGGAGAGGGGGGATGTGGGTCAACAGCACGGCAATTCCAGAAGCCAGGCAGGGAATTTATTTTATTTTTAAACCACCAACCAGGAGCAGCCCAAATTGACTCATTCGCAGGGGGAAAGGAGCAGTCCACGATGCATTTTTTGGGGGGGGAGAAAGGAGCTTGCAAAAAAGACGAAAAGCAAATGCTTGCGACAAAATTCCGTGCACTTCTCGTTTCGGAGCTGGAAAAGGAAGATGCAAAGCGTTTGCAAGGCTCAAGGACTTTGCATTCCAAGTGGGGAAGGGGGCCCTTTTTCTTTTCTTTTCTTTTTTTACCCTGTCGGACTAAAGAGAGGGGAAGGAGGAGAAGAAGAAGGACGGATCATCCTGGGCAGAGCTAAGGAGAAAGGAAGAAGGGTAGAAAGCCGACCTCGGAGCAGAGATATCCCAGCGGGGAACGGCGGCGCGGCGCAGATGTGCTTCCGTTCTCCAAGCAGGCAATGCTGGAAGACACAAGACACACAACGGAAAGAAAGAAAAGGACAGAAGAGGAAGAAGGGAGGAAAGAAGGATGGAGAGAAAGGGAGAGAGAGAGAGAGAAAGAAGACAGACATGGCTACATCGACCCACATGCACGCCATTCCCAGATTTAACCTCCAAATTAGATTACTGCAATGCCCTCGACGTGGGGCAGCCCTTGAAGACGGTTTGGAAGCTGCAGCTTGTGCAAAATGCAGCAGCCAGATTGATAGCTGGAACCAGAAGGTTCGAACATATAAGACTGATTCTGGCCCACTTGCATTGGTTGCCAACACATTTCTGAGCCCAATTCAAGGTGCTAGTTTTAACCTATAAAGCCCTACACGGCTTAGGACCACAATACCTGACGGAACGCCTCTCCCAACATGAACCTACCCGTACTCTGCGCTCAACATCTAAGGTCCTCCTCCGAGTGCCTACTCCGAGGGAAGGGAGAGAGGGCCTTTTCAGTGGTGGCCCCTGAATTATGGAATTATCTCCCCGACGAGGCTCACCTGGCGTCAACACTCTTCTTATCTTTTCGGCGCCAGGTCAAGACTTTTCTCTTCTCCCAGGCATTTAACAGCATTTAACAACATATGCTAAGTTTGTTTGCTTTTTAATGGACACCAGAACTGTTGCTTAAAATGGATACTGTCGTTTTATACTGTTGTTTTTATATTTTTGACGGTTTAAAATTTTGTATACTTTTTTAATGTTCACTGTTTTTAACTTCTGTTCTTATAGGCCCTTTCCAACTCTGCTATTCTATGATCCTATTCATAACATTGCATCATTTTGAAGGTAATTAATGGGTGCGGAAGATGGGCACGGGGGGGGGGGGCAGTGGGGCCATTTGGCATGGGCCTACGATTTTAAGGGGTCCTAGGCCAGATCTACACCAAGCAAGATAAAACACTTTAAAAACGTTTTGGAAACTGTGCATGTAGTGTGTCCTGGGCCCCAACAGTTGCCGAAGCTGCTATAAACCATTTCAAAACAGTAGTGTAGATCCTTCCCTACTCGGAGTCCCCCTGGTAGAGGCAAAGGGGGACCCTTTGGTAAAGATTTGTTACAAAGTAGCTTGATTTTTCTGTTGTTGATGATGAATTTGCCCAAAGAAAAGCACGTAAACATTTCTGAATGTGAAGAAGTGATGTCTTACATACATCTTGAATAAAAGTGCTTGCCATTACCTTTTTAATAAATCGTTCTAGTTCATATGTATTTAGAACTGACTGAAAAATACTTAATGAGCAGTTTGAAATGGGGCCTACATTTCCCATCTGCCACGGGCCTACTACCAGCTTTGCCTGGCCCTGGCTGTGGCCAAATACTCTCAGGGACCTCAGGGGTGGGCAAACTGTGGCCCTCCAGATGTTGTTGGACAGGGAGTTGCAGTACTACAACATCTGGAAAGCCACAGGTTCCCAAACCCTGAAATTAAAGACAAGGACACTTTTTTTAAAAAAAATTGGAACTGGGCAGGAGCCGATGCAAAGCCTTTGCAAGTCTCCAAAGCTTTCGTTTCAAGATGGAAAGGGTTGCATCATTTTCACCCTTTTGGGATAAGGGACAAAGAAGGAGCCTCAAAAACTATGCAATTCTTTGGCATAGCACAAGTTTAACAAGCTGTGATTTGGGATGTGGCTGTAATGAATTATCTGCGGTGCAATGTAGTGTGTTTGGGTGCGCGTGTGTCACTGCAACCTAGACTTCCCCCAGAATACTTCTGCTACGTCGTCGTCTCCCACAGATTTTGTTGGGATTACAACTCCCAGAATCCTGACCCTGGGCTGACTGGGGCTTACGGGACTTGTAGTCCGAAATAACGGATATTCCTGCCCTAGAATCTCAACTCACTCTCATCATGGCACTACTTACACGTCTTGTTTTTAATCATCCAATTAAAAAATAATAATTAGGCTACGTTCTGCGAAACAGCCAAAGCTGCCTTTAGTCTGGGTTGGATGATTTCCCAGGCTTGTTCAGTGGCATCTCCTCTAAATGGGCTCCGAACTCCAGAGTGTCTGGCACGGGCCTGTGTGATTCTTTGAGCCGGGGTGGGTGCGTGGGTTAGGTTGAACCTGGAGACAGCCTGCAGGCAAAGTCTGCCGCTGAGCTGTGATTCCTGACTGTGAGCTGCAGGGAAAGAACATCACCTTCAGCAGGACTTGAACCCGTGACCCGTGAGCGAAAGCCTCCCTATCCCCAAAGGGGAGATGGAAGGGAGATGGCAGAGGGCTTGCCCTTTTTGCATGGGGCTGGGGCTGGAGGACAGCCTGTGAGCTGTGCCTTGCGAGAGCTCCTAAGAGCGAGTTGGTGACATCTTCAGGAAGGCGGGGGACATGTCACTTATTCTTCCAGCACTTTGGGAGCAAAAATAGCTGAGGATAAGTACTGGAGGAGGAGGAAATGAGGCCAGGAGGCCACCCAGGCCACGAGAGAACAACCTGCCCTCCGAAAACTAAATAAGGCTGGAGCTGGGAGTGGAGAGAGAGACAGACAGAGAAATGCCTCCAAGCGTTTCTTGTCCTGGATCTGGCGAGGAACCGCTGAGTCAGGTGTTCTCCCCGCGGCTGACGGTCCTGCGGCCTGCTCCGCCAGGTACAGATAAAAGTCGGCCACAAAGCTTGAAGCTCCACCGGCCCTGGGCTGCAATTGCAGGCTTCCAGGGCTCCTGGTTCAAAAGGGAACGCCGTCCCATCCGCCTCTGAAAGCACTCTTTCAGCGTTAAACCCTGGTTTTGCTGACGACATCGTGATTCCTGGGGGGCAGGGGTTCAGGGGAGGACAACCAGGATGATCAGGGGTCTGGAAACAAAGCCCTATGAAGAGAGACTGAAACAACTGGGCAGGTTTAGCATGGAGAAGAGAAGATTGAGGGGAGACATGAGAGCACTCTTCAAATACTTAAAAGGTTGTCACACAGAGGAGGGCCAGGATCTCTTCTCCATCCTCCCAGAGTGCAGGACACGGAATAACGGGCTCAAGTTACAGGAAGCCTGATTCCGGCTGGACATCAGGAAAAATGTCCTGACTGTTAGAGCAGTACGACAATGGAATCAGTTGCCTGGTGAGGTGGTGGGCTCTCCCACACTAGAGGCCTTCCAGAGGCAGCTGGACAACCCTCTGTCAGGGATGCTTTAGGGTGGATTCCTGCATTGAGCAGGGAGTTGGACTCGATGGCCTTGTAGGCCCCTTCCAACTCTGCTATTCTATGATTCTATGAACTTCTCTCCCCTCTTCTCTTGCCTTCCTAGGAGGGGTCCGAAAGGTTCAAATAATGACGGAGAGAAAGATGCCTTCTCCCCTGCCTTCAACTCTCGTGAAAGAGACATTGACAGAGCTGTGTGTACACTGTACTAAAAGAAAGGCTAAAATTAGAATTCTACGCTGAGATCATCCCCATCACACACACACACACACACAAAGACACAAATTCAGCAACCTGAATAAGGCCACAATCTTACAAATGTCTTGTGGAAGATTAACGAGTATGGACACTGGCTGGAGAAAACTGGGAGAAGTAGGGCTTTTCCCCTGGCCTGAGAATGCTGGGAGTTGCCCCTCCCTGGCAACAAGGGAGAGGGCCTTTTCAGTGGTGGCCCCCCAATTATGGAACGATCTCCCTGATAAGGCTCGTCTGGCACCAATATTGTTATCTTTTCGGCACCAGGTCAAGACTTTTCTCTTCACCCAGGCATTTAACAGCATTTAACAACATATGCTAAATTTGTTTGTTTTTTAATAGACGCCAGAACTGTTGTTGTTTAAAATGGATACTGTTTTATACTGTTGTTTTTATATATTTTTTGGTGGTTTTAAATTTTGTGTAGTTTTTTTTAATGTCCACTCTTTTTAACTTTTGTAAACCGGCTATGGGGCGGTATATAAATTTAATAAATAAATATTAAATTTTAAATATTTTAACTTTTGTAAACCGGCTATGGGGCGGTATATAAATTTAATAAATAAATATTAAATTTTAAATATTTTAACTTTTATATACCGGCTATGGGGCGGTATATAAATTTAATAAATAAATATTAAATTTTAAATATTTTAACTTTTGTAAACCGGCTATGGGGCGGTATATAAATTTAATAAATAAATATTAAATTTTAAATATTTTAGCTTTTATATACCGGCTATGGGGCGGTATATAAATTTAATAAATAAATATTAAATTTTAAATATTTTAACTTTTGTAAACCGGCTATGGGGCGGTATATAAATTTAATAAATAAATATTAAATTTTAAATATTTTAACTTTTATATACCGGCTATGGGGCGGTATATAAATTTAATAAATAAATATTAAATTTTAAATATTTTAACTTTTGTAAACCGGCTATGGGGCGGTATATAAATTTAATAAATAAATATTAAATTTTAAATATTTTAACTTTTATATACCGGCTATGGGGCGGTATATAAATTTAATAAATAAAAATAAATAAATAAATAAATATAAGACTTTTCTCCTGGCCTGGGAATGCTGGGAGTCATAGGACTCCCCCCCCCCTCGCCTAAACATACATAGGACTGTGTATGTTAATAATTATGTTAATAATTTGTCTCAATGTTTAGGGAAAGGGCCCTGGTTCCATTGTACAGTACAACCAACAGGTAGAAAACTGCAAATTGAGTCCCCGTCAACTTCAGGTAAGGCTGAAAAAAAAATCCCTGTCTGAAATTCTGGGGAGACACCGCCAACCCATGGCGATGACATTGAGCTATACAGATCACGGGTCTGACTCTAGATATTATATTAGATGATGTTCTATATTAGAATAAGTTCAATTTATAATAGAACATAAATTGGCACAGAGTGCTTTAGTGGCACGGAGTGCCTTTTACAAATTCCGGTTGGTGGCCCAGCTACTCCCCTCTCTGGACAGGGATAACCTGGCTTCAGTTGTCCATGCTCTGGTAACCTCCAAGTTAGATGACTGCAAAGCGCTCTACGTAGGGCTGCCTTTGAAGACGGTTTGGAAGCTGCAGCTCATGCAAAATGCAGCGGCCAGATTGATTTCGGGAACCAGAAGGTTCGACCATATAACACCTGCTCTGGTCCGCTTGCACTGGCTGCCTGTATGTTTCCGAGCCCAATTCAAGGTGCTGGTTTGACCTATAAAGCCTTACACGGCTTGGGACCACAATACCTGACGGAACGCCTCTCCCGACGTGAATATACCCGGTTACTACGTTCAACATCTAAGGTCCTCCTCCGGGTGCCTACTCTGAGAGAGGCTCGGAGTGTGGCAACGAGGGACAGGGCCTTTTCGGTGGTGGCCCCCAGACTGTGGAATGATCTCCCTGATGAGGATCGCCTGGCACCAACGCTGCTGTCTTTCCGGCGCCAGTTTAAGACTTTCCTCTTTGCCCAGGCATATGGCGGCACATCCTAATTACCCACATGTTTAGTTTTTAATCGTTTTTTAATGCTTTATGTGTGTATGTTCTGTGTTTTAGAGTTTTAAATTTTGTATTCTTGTTTTTACCTCAATTTTAGAATTTCTGTAAACCGCCCAGAGAGCCCTGGCTATGGGGGGCGGTATATAAGCGTAATAAAATAAATAAATAAATACCATGTTGTATTTTGAGTTATTATATTAATACTTCATTTGATATATTGCAAGCCATTTGGAGCACAATCAATGGAATGAATGAATGACCCCCTCTTCTTTTGTTAACCATTTCAGAACCAAGGCTTATTAAAAAAAATGGTTCCAGGCCTGACATACCCCAGACCTCTCTTGGTTAATCAATACCTGCATCACGTGCAAAATTTTCTCTCTCACTCTCTCTCTCTCGCCACACATTTGAGACAGACAAGAAAAGACGCCGCTAGGAATCGTGGCTTGCAGATCGCACCTGTAAACTGAGAAAGGTTCGTCCAGAGGCGGGGCTGGGGGACGGACACGGGAGAAGGCAAACTGTGGATTGTGGGAGCGTTACCCAGGGTGCAAAGGGGGAGCAATGAGAGCTGCTTCCGGGCGGCATGACGGAGCGTTGGGATAGCGAGCGGATGAACAGACGGGCGGAAGGCTGGATGGGAGGCAGGGACTGAACACTCTCAACACTGACACCATTACTCAAAGGTTGCCTTTCACAAGGAGGGAGCAGAGACAGAGGACAGAAAGGCAAAGAACAAGACAACACCAGAAAGAAGGGCAAAGAATCGGAGAGGAAGCGTCAGCACCCAGGACTTGCCTGACAGCGGCCCAGGAGAGAAACCACTTACCTGCAAAAGTGCGTTCGTGGAGGACTCTACCACTTGGACCAAAAGGATGGATACAGAGAAGGTGGAGCGATCAGAGGGTTGGCTTCGTCCCTCCCACCTCACTGCCCCATTTGCAAAGACTTAACAGGGGGTGCCCTGTTGCCCCACGTCCCTTACCACAAGGGCCCTGGTGCTTGACTGGGATGGCGGCTCGTTGCTGGCACTCGGCTTTCTGGCGCTCGCACTCGTTGCCGTACGTCCGGCTGTCCCTGCCGCAGAGGGGCCGGTAGGAGCCGTCGCAGACGATGCGTTCGCATGAGCAGCGGGCCGCTCCCCGGCGGTTGAGGCACACGCCGTTAAAGCGACACTCGTCCTTGCACTTGTCTAGAAAGGGCCGAGCGGGAGAGAGACGTGTTAGCTGGAGACAGCATAGAAGGCCGAGGGGCAAGTGAGGGCAGTCCAGGGCAAGTGAGGGCTGTCCAGGGCAAGTGAGGGCTGTCCAGGGCAAGTGAGGGCAGTCCAGGGCAAGTGAGGGCAGTCCAGGGCAAGTGAGGGCAGTCCAGGGCAAGTGAGGGCAGTCTAGGGCAAGTGAAGGCATTCCAGGGCAAGTGAGGGCATTCCAGGGCAAGTGAGGGCATTCCAGGGCAAGTGAGGGCTCTCCAGGGCAAGTGAGGGCTGTCCAGGGCAAGTGAGGGCAGTCCGGGGCAAGTGAGGGCAGTCCAGGGCAAGTGAGGGCAGTCCAGGGCAAGTGAGGGCTGTCCAGGGCAACTGAGGGCAGTCCAGGGCAAGTGAGGGCAGTCCAGGGCAAGTGAGGGCAGTCTAGGGCAAGTGAAGGCATTCCAGGGCAAGTGAGGGCATTCCAGGGCAAGTGAGGGCATTCCAGGGCAAGTGAGGGCTGTCCAGGGCAAGTGAGGGCTGTCCAGGGCAAGTGAGGGCAGTCCAGGGCAAGTGAGGGCAGTCCAGGGCAAGTGAGGGCAGTCCAGGGCAAGTGAGGGCTGTCCAGGGCAAGTGAGGGCTGTCCAGGGCAACTGAGGGCAGTCCAGGGCAAGTGAGGGCAGTCCAGGGGCCAGCTCAACTAGGGATGGCAGAACAGGAGGAAAGGAGTTTAGATTTCTATGACCAGATTTTCTCGAGTTGCACAAGTTTTGCTACTTTCTGGAATTGTATGCGAATTTAGGGTTAGGGTTAAGGTTCAGAGGACAACGTATCTGGAGGGAAGGCCAGCTTAAGCTATGGTTAATTGAAACAAGCCAAGATCAAACTCTGGTTTCTGATTCTGGCTTGTCTCAAGCAACCCTAGTTTAAGTTATTGACAGTTCCGGGATTGAACATCCACAATAGAATATGGCTCCTTGCAGCAAACAAACAGGTCTTGGCACCACTAGGCAGTGGTGTAGCAGGGGCACAGCCCCAGGCTTTTGTTTTTAATGAGCGAGGTTGCTGACATCATCTGCCTCCCCTCCCAGATTTCCCTGTTCCCTATGCAATCCTCCCAGTAGCAGAAGGGAAATGAATTTTCCCAGAATATTGCTCTCTGTTGTGATGCAAAGTAGTTTGGCGTGGCTTGGTCTGGAATGAGCAATGAAGACCCATCAGATTTATATATGGAAATGAAAAGTGCTAGAATTGGTCTGCTGACATGGATCAACACAGCCGCCAGAATTTTGGGGCTCTCCTTGTGGGAGTGGGCTCTGGGGGTTCTCACGATGAGTGCCTACGTGTCAAAATTTACCACTGTACCACTGCCAATGGGACAATGGGCGTGTGTATATGTATATACGTCCTTTCATGCATCCAATAGTGGGCGGTGCTCCCTGAAAGCGTGTTCAGAGGAGGGCAACCAGGATGATCAGGGGTCTGGAAACAAAGCCCTGTGAAGAGAGGCTGAAAGAACTGGGCCTGTTTAGCCTGGAGAAGAGAAGATTGAGGGGAGACATGAGAGCCCTCTTCAAATACTTAAAAGGTTGTCACACAGAGGAGGGCCAGGATCTCTTCTCGATCCTCCCAGAGTGCAGGACACGGAATAACAGGCTGAAGTTACTGGAAGCCAGATTCCGGCTGGACATCAGGAAAAACTTCCTGACAGTTAGAGCAGTATGATAATGGAATCAGTTACCTAGGGAGGCCATGGCCTCTCCCACACTCGAGGCCTTCAAGAGGCAGCTGGACAAACATCTGTCAGGGATGCTTTAGGGTGGATTCCTGCAACGAGCAGGGGGTTGGACTCGACAGCCTTGTAGGTCCCTTTCAACTCTACGATTCTATGATTCTATGAAATCCTCTGCCCCAATAAACCTTTAGTCTAAATCACCCCAAAATACAGGACTCATTTGCGCTTTTCCCTACCACAACACACACACACACACACCATACACCTACCCAAGAACAATATTTAAGCTGAGACTCACTTACCCTGAGGCTGACATGGTCCTGAGCGCACCTTCTGGATCTCGATCCCCCGGACAGCGGCCGCCCTCACCATGACGCAGTCGCTTTCGTAGGTGGTCCCGTCATCCCCGCACACCAGGTCTCGCTTTAGGGGGCAGCTTTCAGGCCGGGGCAGAAGCTCAGCACGTCGGGTTCGGGGATTGACCCGGCAAACTCGGTTCATGTCATTGTGGGTGCTTTTGCAGGGGTCTCCAAAAAGGAAGGGGAGGGAGAACATGAGCATAAGAAACAGGTCGCTGTTGGAGTCAGCATGTTCATTCATCCCACCGAGTATCATTCCTGACTTCCTGACTGTTAGAGCAGTATGACAATGGAACCAGTTACCTAGGGAGGTTGTGGGCTTTCCCACACTAGAGGCCTTCAAGAGGCAGCTGGACAACCCTCTGTAAGGGATGCTTTAAGGTGGATTCCTGCATTGAGCAGGAGGTTGGACTCGATGGCCATGTATGCCCCTTCCAACTCTACTATTCTATGATTCTATGATTTCTTATTTATTTATAAAATGTATGTACCACTCCATATCTGAAACAGATTCTGGAGCAGTGAACATAACAATCTAAACAGATACAAAAATTTAAACACCATTATTATACTAAAAACACACACGAAATGCCAATAAAATACTTGGCTGTGAGTCAAGGAATGCTTCTTGGAATAAGACTCCTGTTTTTTGTATTCGCTCATGTCAGGGATATAAGAAAGGCGGGTTCATTAAGTGATTGGTATCGATCAAGGACCTGAATCTGTTCTGATCAGTTAGAAAGCCTGTGCTTCGCCGGTGGTGCAGGACACGGAATAACGGGCTCAAGTTAAAGGAAGCCAGATTTCGGCTGGACATCAGAAAAAACTTCCTATCTGTTAGAGCAGTACGACAATGGAACCAGTTACCTAGGGAGGTTGTGGGCTCTCCCACACTAGAGGCCTTCAAGAGGCAGCTGGACAACCCTCTGTCACGGATGCTTTAGGGTGGATTCCTGCATTGAGCAGGGGGTTGGACTCGATGGCCTTGTAGGCCCCTTCCAACTCTGCTATTCTATGATAAGAGTAAGGGGAACATGCAACACATTCGAATAGATGCGCAAGGGCTGGTGTGCGTGCAGAGCTGTGACGGAAAAAAGCAGAGCACAGGTGGGGATCAGTGGGGTCTCTGGCTGCCGCCCGGCTAATCCAGGCTTATCCGGATCACCTTCCATTCACCGCTTGGGCGCTCTTATCAGAATGCTAAAGACACCGGGCTGTTTATTGGCTAATCCCCTCCTCTGTCTCTCCGCTGGGGCGTTTCCAGTGCCCCGGCTGATAACACCTGGATAGAACCACCTCGCTTTGACTCCATTAACAGAAGAAACGCACACAAAAAACATTCCAGCAAAACCAAAACGCATTGTCCTTTTGTTTTGTACTTTAATCCCAGTGCTCGGAAATACCTGTATTCCTATCTGACCCCTCCCGAGAGAGGGCGGGGAACCAAAAGAGGGACGGAGGATTAACAGATCACCATGGAGACTGGAAGAGCCACACATGTATATATTTGGGGGGGGGGGTGTGTGAAAGAAATGACTCCTTAACCCTGCAGAAGATACACAGAATAAGACTCTAGCCGGCTCCAGTTCAGTGGGTCCTCCGATAAGAGGTCATTTTGCCCCAGGGGTGTATAAAGAAAGAATAATAAAACAATAAAATCAATGCCCTTGAGGGTTTTCTGCCGCGCACTGCCTCAAAACCTCTGGGATGAGGTTCAGGAAACACCTCTCGCACCATGGGTTTACATAGCCTACGTTTGCAGGTGGTTATTACTTCATACAGCACCTAAAATCGAGCAGACCCTGCCAAGAGGTTTTACAGGCTGACAGATCACCTTCATTCAGAGCAAGGCTGTTGAAACTCTTTCAGCCCATGGCCCAAATTCCGTTTCAGAAAATACCTTGGGGTCTGCGTTCCATTGGTGGGTGGGGCCAAAATAAAAAAGGGAGTGGCCAGAAATACCCCCCAAAGGCCAGCATCTTTTGGTTTAAAGTTGTTCTGTCTAGAAACTATGCCTTAAGAGAGGCATTTCCACCTCTTCTGTGAAAGAAGGAATATTGCTGTGGTCTGTAGACTGTCGACTGCAAACCTCTGTCTTCGTGCCCTCCTCACCTGTAAAATGCAGCCTTCCAAGAGCTTTTCCAAACTGGAATGTGGAAGCTGCACCCCTGCTCTAGAGAGCTGCTGTCAGTCAAAGCAAGCAATACTGGGCTAAATCAGGAAATAGACTGACCCATGTTAGGTTCAAAGATTCCGCCTGCTAGTGTGCAAATCACAGCCTGCACGTGTGCACCAGGAAGTTAGTGGCAGAATTGGAACAGTGGAACCATCATCAGCTCCTACACACTGGGAAATGCCATCCCATTGCTGGCACCGCTGGCCATGAATAAGATAAGTGTCTAACACATGCGCTCAAGAGAGAACAAAATGGCAGCCGGTAAACCCAGGAAACTCACCACAGAGAACAAAATGGCAGCCGGCAACCCCAATAAACTCACCACAGAGAAGAAAATGGCAGCCAGTATCCCCAATAAACTCACCACAGAGAACAAAATGGCAGCCGGTAACCAAATAAACTCACCACAGAGAACAAAATGGCAGCCGGTAACCCAAATGAACTCACCACAGAGAAAAAAATGGCAGCCGGTAACCCCAATAAATTCACCACAGAGAACAAAATGGCAGCCGGTAACCTCAGTAAACTCACCACAGAGAATAAAATGGCAGCCGGTAACCCCAATAAACTCACCACAGAGAAGAAAATGGCAGCCGGTAACCCCAGTAAACTCACCACAGAGAACAAAATGGCAACCGGCAACCAAATAAACTCACCACAGAGAACAAAATGGCAGCCAGTAACCCAAATGAACTCACCACAGAGAAAAAAATGGCAGCCAGTATCCCCAATAAACTCACCACAGAGAACAAAATGGCAACCGGCAACCAAATAAACTCACCACAGAGAACAAAATGGCAGCCAGTAACCCAAATGAACTCACCACAGAGAAAAAAATGGCAGCCAGTATCCCCAATAAACTCACCACAGAGAACAAAATGGCAGCCGGTAACCCCAGTAAACTCACCACAGAGAACAAAATGGCAGCCGGCAACCCCAATAAACTCACCACAGAGAACAAAATGGCAGCCGGTAACCCCAGTAAACTCACCGCAGAGCCCATCAAACTTCTTGAAGATGTTTTCCTGCTTGTCGCAAGCATGCCTGTTAAGGTGGCACTCGCTGCGGTAATCCTTGCCATCGCTGCCGCACACATAATTCTCCGGGACGCTGCTACAGGAGGACGGGCAGATGCACTTGGCCGACTGCCCATCTGTGGAACGCGCGCAGGTGCTGCCAAAGCTGCATGTCACCTCCGTGCAGGGGTCCTTTGAACCTGGAAAAGAGGGGGACAGAGAACCCAAACTGATGAGCACGCTTGGCATGAGAAATAGGGCAGCCACAATGGGAGGACTCCAGGAAGTGTGGGAGAATGCGACTGATTTTGGAATGGCACGTCAGCAGGTGAAATTGGAATGGACAGGATAATTTTTCCGTACTAGCTGTACCCGGCGTAACATACATCATTGTAGCATATCTTAAAGTTTATTAATTAAATATCATCGCGGGGGCGCTGGCTGCTTGGAGGCCGCCAATACAGCGCCGTCTGGCAGACCTGGGGGGCAGGGAAGTCGGGGGGGAGGGGGAGCAGGTGTCCCCCTCTCCCCGGGGTTCCTGTCAGCCTTGGGCCGCCCGCCCAGCTCACTTGAGATTAGGCCGAGGCCTCGGCTCGCAGCAGGTGAGCGGCCTCCCACCCGGCCACCAAGGGCCCCGGCCGTGCCTCGCTCATGCTCCGGACCGTGGCGCTGCAGGGATGCGCAGAAAGGGAGTAGGATTACCTTGGAAAGCCCAGAGGAGTTGGGCGAGGGGCTTAGCCACCTGTATCAGCTGACATTACACGTTGTTCCTGTTGCTTAGCAACCTGTATCAGCTGAAGCCTTTATGGAAACATACCTAAGCGTTTTATATAGAGAGATTATATTTGATAGAGGTGTCCCACCAACACAGAAGTAAGCAGTAGTTGAGCAGGTGGATAGTGTTCGTTATGCCTTCCACAGCTGGCTGTACCCTACCATTGTTTGGTTCCTTAGTTCCTTCCCTTGGGACCCTCACCTTCCTGCCTGGGTCCACAGCCATGTTTCTACACAACAGCTGCTCGCCAGTGTTATGTCCCACTTTCATTCTTGACTTTCAGCCCTCCATACTAAGCAGACCATCTTCTCCTGGTTCCTTACTTTGAGTTGTGATGGTTGCTAGACCTTACAAATACGTGTGAGGGTGAGGACTTGGGGTCATGGCTGCCAATATCACAAAGCTATTGATATGCCTCTATAAAGCAAGGGAAAGCAATGTATTTCTGCTAGGGCAGCTGTGATCTTCCCCCAGATGCTATTGGAATTCCAGCAACCCCAGCCAGCATGAGCAACGGTCAGGGAATCTCCTTAGCCAGTGTGGTGTAGTGGCTAAGGTGTTGGACTGTGAGTCAGGAGATCCGGGTTCTAGTCCCCACTCGGCCATGGAAACCCACTGGGTGACTTTGGGCCAGTCACACACTCTCAGCCCAACCTACCTCACAGGGTTGTTGTGAGGATAAAATGGAGAGGATGAGGATTATGTACACCACCTTGGGTTCCTTGGAGGGGAAAAGGCAGGATATAAATGCAATAATAAATAAATCTCTCCCAAACAAAAAGTCAACAGATTCCCAAAACACAACCCATTATGTTCCCCTCCCACTCAGCTTTGAAGCAGCTGTCCTCACCTGACCGCTCTGGCAGAGCAATTCAGGGAAAGAAAATGGACAGAAAAAATAGACTTGCAAGTACGTGTAGTATCGCTATGTAGGTGATGTCGTCCCATAGTCTATCACCGGTATGAGCAAATGTCATGTTTGCGGGATCTACAGTGTCCAACAACCGGAGCCAGGAGGAATGTAGTGGCTGTGGGACGGAGGCAGGTACAAAATGGTAGCCCGTGGGGTGGACCCAATTTGTTCCCCATGACCTACAATTGAGACCAACATATCCAGATGAGGCTCTGGTTAGGCCTCATCTATAGTATTGTGTCCAGTTCTGGGCTCCACAATTCAAGAAGGATGCAGACAAGCTGGAGCGTGTTCAGAGGAGGGCAACCAGGATGATGGAAATAAAGCCCTATGAATAGAGACTGAAAGAACTGGGCATGTTTAGCCTGCAGAAGAGAAGATTGAGGGGAGACATGAGAGCACTCTTCAAATACTTGAAAGGTTGTCACACAGAGGAGGGCCAGGATCTCTTCTCGATCATCCCAGAGTGCAGGACACGGAATAACGGGCTCAAGTTACAGGAAGCCAGATTCCGGATGGACATCAGGAAGAACTTCCTGACTGTTAGAGCAGTACGACAATGGAACCGGTTACCTGGGGAGGTGGTGGGCTCTCCCACACTAGAGGCCTTCAAGAGGCAGATGGACAACCATCTGTCAGGGATGCTTTAGGGTGGATTTCTGAATTGAGCAGGGGGTCGGACTCGATGGCCTTATAGGCCCCTTTCCAACTCTACTATTCTACGATTCGGTAAGTACAAATATCAGCTACCTCGGAGATTCTTGAAACTTAGGAATCGGAAACACTTGCCAATCTACTATAAATCATCAGGGTATCTACCAGTAGACGCCATCCTACTTCCTGCCCACCCACATTCTACCATTCAAATATAGAAATGAATCAGGAAAGTTGAAGCCACCCAGTAATTTTAAGTGGCGGTGAGGAGGTCCTCAGAAAGGCATCCACGGTGAGGTCACCTGGATGAGGTGAGTGGTGCAAACCAAGAATTCCTCTCACCTCCTTGGGTGCTCCATGTACCGTGAGAGCGGTGGCACCTTGGCTAGTCCAACCTCACGCAATCATGCCTTCCTGTGGAGCTGGTCCAAGGGGAGGGGGCACCGTTGCCCCATTTACTCCAGAGAAAACCCAACCCTTCCGAACTCGGCCACGAAAAGGAACATTTAGTTTGCCCCTGAAACTCGAGGGCTCGCTGCACCCGGGTTCAACAAAGCAAGGGGTGAATTCGCCCCTAGTTCCTCGCCGCGCCGGTAACAAGGTCCTCTTAATGTGCCGTGAGCAAAATGTAATTAGAGAGAGACATCAAAAAGCCGTTCTCCGCTCGACCAGGATGGGCTGACGTGTTATTTATAGGCTCCCTTTTTATTTATTTAATTGTTTCTCCCTTTCATTTGTCACTTCCCCCCACCTCCCCGCTCCACCCAATCCCCTATTATTATTTTAAATAAATCACTTTGGCGCACCCATCTTCCTTCCTTCCCCTGCTTCCGCCAAGAGCCCCCCAGCAGGAGCAGAGATGCTCAGATTTATTGCGAGCAGGAACCGCTCGTCAGGGGAGGGAGGGGGGGAGAAAGGTCAAGTTAATTTACTTGGGAGACATGCGGGCCGGGGGTTTCATTTGCAGAGTTCCTTGCTTGCAGCTGGTGCGTGCCGTGTTACCAAGGAGGGTTCATTAGCCTCGTTCACGAGGCTTCTCCGGAAAATAACCTGCTCCAGGGCGCAGGGCGCACACTCATGCGCCGCCCGGCCTATGCGCCATGCGCCGGTGCTCGCAAATGCGCCGTTTTGAGCAGACTGACGGCATTATCAGGCAGGCCTGTTGCATATCATAGAATCATAGAATAGCAGAGTTGGAAGGGGCCTAAAGTTTTGCCTTTAGCCTTGCCAAATGTGGCCCCTGTGCGCTTCCCTGAAATTGAATTCACCCCCACCCACCCCGGGCTACATGAAGAGCCGGCCACCGTCACTCACCGCATGCTCCTTTACTGATGGCTTTGATCCGGCGCTGTTGGTTGCACTGAGCCTTCTCCAGCTCACATTCGTTGCTGTAGGTGGAGTAATCTGAGCCGCAAACCGGGGCCACCACCGAAGGGCACGCGTTCTTCTTGCACACGCACAAAGCCTGGGAAGAGTCAGTGGGGCTGCGCTCGCACACGGCGCCGAATCCGCACAGCATCCCCCGGCACACTGCGGACACAAAGGGAAAGAGAGAGTTCAGCAACGGAAGCCGCTTGTGCTTGAAGAAGAAGAAGAAGAAGAAAAAACATGGCAGGAATCGCAGCTTCCACCTTTCGCTTCATTAAGTTGGAATTTCCAGCCTCTCTGCCTAGGAAAGAAAGTCTGAAAGTACGGTGGTCAGAGAGTCCATATAGACAACGAACAACAGCGACCTTCCTCGCAGGGTTGTTGTGAGCGCTGGAGCCGGTGGCTCCAATTTTGGTGCAGCTGTGAATCCATTTTGGGTTTTAGTCTGATCTCTTCCGGCAGGCCTACCCAGTTGAATTTTAAGATGCCCTTTTTTTAATGGTGTGCTGCTTTTAATGATGCACTGGTTTTAAACGTTTGAATTAGTTGTATGTATTTTATGGTGTTTTATTTGTGTTTTTTATTAGCATGAATTTTAAAGATGTGTTGATTCCTACACTAATGTTGTTTCCCGCCTCGATCCAAAGGGAGAGGCGGGTAAGAAATAAATAAATATACAAAATCCCTGCACATAGAAAACAAGCAAGTTAGGCAAGAGGACTCAAACCTGGCATGCTAGTTTTCTACAAGCAGGGAAATGGATTGAATGCTTCTCCTTATAACCATTTCCCAGCATGTAGAAAACTAGCAGGTCAGGAAAGAGGCTAGGGACTGTCCTCTCTCACATGCTAAGATTACACATGCAGGGCAGATGTCTACGTTACAAGATGTTTAATGGCTTCACTGGATTGTCGCCAATGCAGCAGGGGACCTCTGATAGACCCAGGGTGCTGAACCTCTTTCACCCCGCCAGATTCATTTCAAAGAAGCTCTCAGGGGCCGCATTCCATTGCTGGGCGGGGCTAAAGGAGTGAGGCTGCATTCCATTGGTGGGCGGGGCTAAAGGAGTGAGGCTGCATTCCATTGGTGGACAGGGCTAAAGGAATGGGGCCACATTCCATTGGTGGGCGGGGCTAAAGGAGTGAGGCTGCATTCCATTGGTGGGCGGGGCTAAAGGAGTGAGGCTGCATTCCATTGGTGGGCGGGGCTAAAGGAGTGAGGCTGCATTCCATTGGTGGGCGGGGCTAAAGGAGTGAGGCCGCATTCCATTGGTGGGCAGGGCTAAAGGAGTGAGGCTAAAAACACCAGCATATTTTAGCTTTAAACTCTTACCAGTAACTCAGGATTGGGACTAAAACCTTTAAAATGGGGGGAAATCTACAGAACAGCCAGGAGACAGCCGAACAATCAGTGATCGTGGGGGGGGGGGCAATCCAAAGGTCTGGATCGGAACCTCAGGCAGACCAGATTTCGCTGCCAGGAAGACAGGCTGTGCTAATTAAAAAAGGAATACAGCTACTCTACACACACACAAACACACACACACACAAATGCAGATTGCTGGAGTCTGAAGTATTAAGGCTTCATGACTCAAGCCACTTAGTCAGATGTAGTCCCATGGACTTTGTAGACACACCACCCTTGCAGATTGCAAAAAGGAGAGCCGTGAAGAGGGGAGCATAATAGAGCGGGGGGGCGGGGCGGTCAGCATCCTCAAAAGAGAAGCACCTTCCTTTTATCAGGCATGCTAATCAGAGAGGCCAGCACAGACCAGTTCTCCATCTAAATTGCAAATGAAACCGAGGTGCTGGTTGTTCTTTTTTTAATTTTGGAGGTGGGCGCGGAGGCGGGAGGGATGCCAGGTTTGTGAAGTCGAGAAACACACACACACACACACACACACACACACAGAGAAAGAGAAACGTGTGACTTTTCACGCAGTCTCAAAATAGGCACAGGGCCAGCCAGATCATCGGTCTTAGAGCTTGGGCACTTATTCCACCATGGACACTTGGTGTGATCCAACAGGGCTCTTCTTACGTTCTCATCTATATCTAGTTAAACTATGGAATTCACTCCCAGAAGATCTGGGGATGGCCACCAATTGGGATGGCTTTAGAAACGCGTTGGAAAAATTCCTGGAGGAGAAGGCTATCCATGGCTACTAGCCCTGATGGTTGTGTGTTGTCTCCAGTATTCGAGGCAATAAGCCTATATACACCAGTTGCTGGGGAACATGGGTGGGAGGGTGCTCTTGCACCATGTCCTGCTTGTGGGTCGACAGCTGGTTTGCCTCTGTGTGAACATAGCGCTAGAAGGACCCTTGGTCTGATCCAGCATGACTCTGGATACCTAGGGAGGTGGTGGGCTCTCCCACACTAGAGGCCTTCAAGAGGCAGCTGGACAACCTTCCGTCTGGGATGCTTTAGGGTGGATTCCTGCATTGAGCAGGGGGTTGGACTCGATGGCCTTAGAGGCCCCTTCCAACTCTACAATTCTATGATTCTAAGAGGTAAGGCCTAAGAGGTTTTGTGAACTGCCCAGAGAGCTCCGGCTATTGGGCGGTATAGAAATGTAAGAAATAAATAAATAAATAAATAGCTGGGCAACCATTTGCCAGGGATGCTTTAGGGTGGATTCCTGCATTGAGCAGGGGGTTGGACTCGACGGCCGTGTAGGCCCCTTCCAACTCTGCTATTCTATGATTCTATGATTTCATGATTCTTACGTTCTTGCTTAATTATGTTTGGTTCATGGTGGATGGAGAGGTAAAGTAGAAACCTTTGAAATAAATAAAGGGCTGGTGTGTGTCAGAGTAGGCAGGATGAGATATATTTGATTAGATTTATTTAATTTATTTGTACAGGACGTCATACACACAGACGGACGTACACACAAACACATATTCTATGGGCACAGAGCACCTATGAGAAAATGCCTGGCCTACATAATAGCAGGAGGGGGGGGGAATTAAAAAGAGTGTGGAAAGAGAAATCATAAAGGGAGGGGGGAAATAAAAGGCTTGCCAGTGGTTCATTTACACTTCAATACATGGGCGCTTGGCTTCATCTGCCTGGAGAGTTTAAGCTCATATGCACAGCAACAATGCAGCACTAAGAGACTAATATCGTCAAATAAAAAAAGAACTCTCTTTCTCTCCTGCCCAATATCTAAAAGCAATTTATCATTTTTATGAAGCTCTGTGGATCGTCTCTTTCTCTACCCTGCTCTCTCCTATAGAAAAAAAATATATATGCAGACAAATCTTTTTCTCTCTCTCTTTCCCCACAGTGAGATAAGGGGGTGGAGAACGAGACGAGAAAAGCAACGGGTGTCTAAAAATGCAGAGAGAGAGAGAGAGAGAGAAAGAGAGAGAGAGAGAGAGAGATGATTATTTTTTCTCCTCCTCCCCCAAAACAGCCCTCCCTTCTCCTTCATCTTTTTCCAGGGCTGAAGTCTTAAGAGTTTGTAGCACATTATCAAACTGTCACTCAGCTAGCAAATGGCACAAAGACGAGTCAACTCAGGGATGGCCTTGGTAGGGCGCTGGAGGAGAAACTTGCCAGAGTGGGTAGGGAAGCTGGCAACATCTCTTCTAGGCCTCCACTTAGAATACAGATATTAAAGTTCCAACCGGTTCTGTGTGAAACCCGGAGCAGATTCATAGCCCCACCAAAAATGGACCCCCCAGCCTCCACTGCCTGTAGCGTGCTACCCGGATGCCCCCTGCAATTCATAGGGCACCAGGCAGTCTGTGAAGCATGCCAAAATTCTGCAGCGAGCTACTACAGAGTGCTCCAGTGGTTAAATTTCGCTTGTTTCCAGGCTAAATTGAAACCTTCTGGTGCTACGGAGCACCGAAAGGGCCAAGTTTAGCTTGTTTCAGGTTAAATCGAACGCCTCTAGTGCAACAGAATGACGAAAAAGCCAAATTTAGCTGGCAAACTAGCTAAATTTGGCCGTTCGGGCGCTCTATGGTCACTACAGACAGTTTTGTAAAATAAAATTAAAGCATATGGGGAACGCACCAGGCAATGGAGGCAGGGCACACACATCGTCCAGTTTGACAGGTGATAGAAATGTCCAACTTTCCTAGGTAGAGTACTAATGGTTTGATTTGTTTTTTGCTGTGTATATTTATTGTTTTAAATTGTTTGTATGATTTTACCTGTACACCGCCCTCAGATCCTTGTGATATAGGGTGGGATACAAATGTTTTAATAAATAAAAATAAATAAAATAAATAGGTAAGGCCAGTGTGAGCATCTGGCATCCTTGGGCAGATACCAGGGCACTGCTGATATTTATCATGCGCCCCTCTTTCCCCCCCCCCAACACTCCTAGGTGGCTGGACCGAGCCACCAATTTATTTCCCACAATGCCCCATGCCTAATGTCCCCCTGGGGCATTATGGGACATTATGGGACATTAAGTATAGCTTCCAAATCCCGTGAGGTACTGGTTCCTCTCTATTAGGCCCTGGTTAGGCCTCATCTAGAGTATTGCGTCCAGTTCTGGGTTCCACAATTCAAGAAGGACGCAGACAAGCTGGAGCATGTTCAGAGGAGAGCAACCAGGATGATCAGGGGTCTGGAAACAAAGCCCTATGAAGAGAGACTGAAAGAACTGGGCATGTTTAGCCAGGAGAAGAGAAGATGGAGGGGAGACATGACAGCACTCTTCAAATACTTAAAAGGTTGTCACACAGAGGAGGGCCAGGATCTCTTCTCGATCCTCCCAGAGTGCAGGACACGGAATAACGGGCTCAAGATAAAGGAAGCCACATTCCAGCTGGACATCAGGAAAAACTTCCTGACTGTTAGAGCAGTACGACAATGGAATCAGTTACCTAGGGAGGTTGTGGGCTCTCCCACACTAGAGGCCTTCAAGAGGCAGCTGGACAACCCTCTGTCAGGGATGCTTTAGGGTGGATTCCTGCATTGAGCAGGGGGTTGGACTCGATGGCCTTGCAGGCCCCTTCCAACTCTGCTATTCTATGATTCTATGATTCTATGATTCTAAGGGTCTCCAGACACAGCTGCCCCAGTTGCATTGCCCACAAAGCTGGATAAACCCACCAAGGCTCATTGATTAAGGAGGTGTCTAGGTGTCCTACGTCACACAAGGCAGTCCTCTCTTTCAAGGGCTGTCCAGTCCCAGTCCAGTTCAAAAATAAAAGAATCTATTGCTCATCACATGGACAGCAGGCTGATCAGTCACTAGGACATTCTCCACGATGGTGCAATGCATTGTATTTCAATTTATATCACAGTTATTATTTCGAAATGTGCATCTGGACATATAAATTATCATATGCTCATGTTATGCAGAGTGGTATCTGCTCTCTTTCCCACTTTTGGGGGTGCATTTCCTCAGTTTTGGTGGCCACAGATAAGCTCACTGGAGGGTATTTTTTGCCCAGAGTGGCCTCAAATCTGGAGCTGTCCTTGGTGCTGCAGCATCTAGCTGGGTATTGCAAGGGAAAGAAAACACAAAGCAAATACCGTACCATTTTTTTCTCCTGAGAATACCCTTCAGAATGATATGACACGATGACATTGCATGGCTCCAAGTCATTCTTGGTAAGAAAAAAATGGGGGCTGACAGAAACTAGGAGACCGCCTGTCAACTCTGCTCCTCCTCATCCAGAAATTTTGCCCCCAAAAAATGTAAAAGGGGGAGATGGTCCCCCGCCTCTTTTGTTAACCCCCACACACCAAATTTGGAGCAGACCTCTCAAAGTTAGCACACCAGAGGCACATACACCCAGTCTGGGCCCAGTGGCTTCCGGGATGGACAGAAGTTTCCGGAAACCTGAGAGGCCCTCGAAGACATCTGCTATTCAGTACCGGGGCCGTGAAAACGTGACCTCCTTTGAGTCTCTCACCCATGTCATGAGGAGACAGAGCCCATTCCCTGGGATGTACTATAACTTTCCCCACCCTTGTTCATCCTGTCAGGGCTGAGGCCTAGTGAATAATTTAGTGCAGGTTCAGCCAAGCCCTGGTGCTTCAGTCTCCCCCAGCAGAGCCAGGAGCGTGCGAGGACGCAGCTGGATTAGAAGGCCATGAAAGATGTATGAATGCAGAGCGTATGGCGTATGGCTGAGTTACTCCTCCAGTCTTCCATCACCCTGTTCACACACAAACACACACACACACACACACCAGGATCTCCATCCACTTCGGGGTACCAGTTGGCAACAGTCGTGACTGCCAAATTTGACAGGACTATCCCACCACAGCTGGGATAATTTTATGTATTATTATTATTATTATTATTGAGCCTCGTGTGGCGCAGAGCGGTAAAGCAGCAGTTTCTGCAGCTGAAACTCTCCCCACGGCCTGAGTTCGATCCCAGCGGAAGCTGGTTTCAGGCAGGCGGCTCGGGTCGACTCAGCCTTCCATCCTCCCGAGGTCGGTAAAATGAGTACCCAGTTAGCTGGGGGAAAGGTAATAACAGCCGGGGAAGGCAACGGCAAACCACCCCGCTATAAGGCCTGCCAAGAAAACATCAACGAAAGCTGGCGTCCCTCCGAGAGTTAGTAATGACTCAGTGCTGGCACGAGAGGTTCCTTTCCTTTCCCTATTATTATTATTATTATTATTATTATTATTATTATTATTATTATTATTATATTTACATCCCACTTTTTGGTCATAAGAAGAGCCCTGCTGGATCAGACCAAGGGTCCATCTAGTCCAGCACTCTGTTCACACAGTGGCCAACCAGCCGTCGGCAACAGCACCCTCCCACCCATGTTCCCCAGCAACTGGTGCACACAGGCTTGTTGCCTCGAATACTGCACACAACCATCTGGGCTAGTAGCCATGGATAGCCTTCGCCTCCAGGAATTGATCCAACCCCCTTTTGAAGCCATCCAAATGGGTGGCTGCCATGACACAGGCTCTTTACAACAGGCCTGTCCGCGGACACTCCCTGCTCAAGCTACATGCCACCACTTTATGAGCCCTGAGGTGAGGGACAAATACCACCTTTCTACCAACTATGTGGAAAAAGGGGTTAAACAGGAATAATTCCAGGAATAAAATAATGCGCTGTGAATTATATGTGCTGATGGAGAATTAATGTCAGAACGGGTGCTATATGTATATAACTGCAGATGATGAATGCCAAGGAGACACGTGGGATTTTTGTGGTAGTCAAACAAACCGAATAAAAATTCATTTCAATGTTCACAAACTTTGTTTCATAATAAAACTTTTCAGACCCTTGTTAAGACCTCTCATCCAATCCTTTCTCTCTTCTCATACACGCGTTCCTTTCTCTCACACCTTCACTCTTGAACTTTCTTTATTATCAGGATTGTTTAATATACACCAACTGACTATCTGCACCCTACATTCAAAAGACAACCCTCTTTAACCCTGATCCTCTAATTCTCTCCCGAACCAAAGTACTTTCTTAAAAACACCCTCCATCACCTCAGTCATTCCCTTATATATCCTCCTCCCCCCTCCTAAGATATTCAGTCTCCACCCACTCAGGTCAATGTTCTAACCACAATAGACTTACAAATCTAGACATACATTAGGAAACTGACTTGTGGGGTGTAACGCCACAGTGGCCATCACCACATTGTAAGCCTATGCGGCAGGGTCTTGCTATTTACTGTTTTACTCTGTACAGCACCATGTACATTGATGGTGCTATATAAATAAATAATAATAATAATAATAATAATCTTGTGGTAGTGAGTTCCATAAATTAACTATATGCTGTGTGAAGAAGTCCTTCCTTTTATTTATCCCGGATCTCCCACTGATCAGCTTCATGGGATGACCCCACTGAGTTCTTGTATTTTGAGAGAGGGAGAAAAATGTCTCCCTGTCCACATTCTCCATACCGTGCATAATTTTGTACACCTCTATCGTGTCTCCCCTCAGCCTCCTCTTCTCCAAGCTAAACAATCCCAGTTGTTGTAACCTTCCCTCATAGGGGAGATGCTCCAGCCCTTTCATCATTTGCGTTTCCCTTTTCTGCACTTTGTTGCTGTGAACTGTTGGAAGGGTGGTAAATTGCACATCTGTGTATGAAATTGTCTTCCAAACCATACAGACAACCATGTCAAGCGAGCATATGTTGTCAACCATTAGCGTTCCTTGCATGCTTATGGACTGTTTGGTTATGGTACAGAATGGCCCAGAAGGTGGTATACTCTGTTACATTAGCACTATATAATATAGTATTAGTTTTTAAGAAGAGCCTGCATGGCACCCCTATTGGGTGCTGTTTCGTGGGTTTTTTGCATTGCCAGGGGGTGGGTTGGATGACCTCTGAGGTTATTTCCAACTCTATGATTCTAAGCCTCTCTGCAATTTCTCCTCTGGAATATAGATGTCATGTATAGCCCTACTGCTCCTGTATTGGGAGCAGGTGATGCAGGTAATCAATCAGAAACAGATTCAGACTCAGAAGACGCCGAGCCAGACACCAGGCAGTTAGAGCCAGTGGGGGAGGAGGTTCACACAGGAGAGGCTTCAGCTGAGAATCTGCCCCCTCCAGAGTCTATCTCTTCAAGGCCTAATTCTATGCTTTCAGTGGACAGGGAGTCAACTTCTGAGGGTGAGCATTCAGAAACCTTACTTGATGCTAGGAATCACCAGAAACTAAAACGTTCAGTGAGGTTAGCGGCAAAGAGACAGTCGGACAGATGGCATGAGAAATCGTCCACGCATCAACCATCTTGAAGTTATGGACATTTGAAAAGCCTTTTCTTTTCTTTGAACGGACAATTGTCTTGCTTAGTTTGCATAGTTTTTGCCTAAGGGGGAGTTTCACAAAAGGTGCCTAGTTTGTGTTACAGAAGTGTTTATTGCTTGCAATAAAGCTTTGTCAATTGCCTAGCACTTTGCCTGGTTCATCTCCCAGAGAAAGCTGGAGCAGCTACAGTACACGACACTAGTTTGGAAACCACCACCCTATGGGAAACGTAAGCTGAAAACTGTCATGTGCCATCCCGCGCCATTGGCTAGGCTCCTGTGATGTCAAGGAACGTTCACAAGCATCCCAAACCGCTCAAGGTAGGAGGTAAGATGGAAGCAACGGAACTCTGACAGTCAGTGCAGCTCTGGCAAAAGAAGTGAAAGGTCAATACGGGCACGGGAGGAAAACAGTAATCTATCTTGAGTGTTGCTCCTTGATTGAATGGAGAGGGTGGGGTGGAGAGGTTGGGTGGGCACAGAAGGGGAAGCCTATGAGATTGCCCCAGGTGTATTCCTCATCCACTTTGGGTTAATTCCAATCAATCAGCTAATGCTTCCTCTGGTCTCCATTAAAAGGATGGCTTGCTGCAGCTGTGCTAGACAGATGTGTGCTTGGGGTGGGAGCTGGGGGGATGGAGGAAGGACCATTCTAGCCTCCGAGCCCTGTACACAAAGATGCTTAGCATGACAGAGTGAGATAATAATGCTTCTTCTCTTCTAACGATAAGTTATTTCAGATGTCCGGGTTAATTAATCAAGCCTGGATGGCTCTTGACCCCGAAAGGAAGGGGGAAGGGACGAAGCTTATTATTAAACCTTCTGTTCCTAAATACATAGTACAGATATTGGTGGGAGGGGGCTTAAGTGGTGGTCTTCTCAAAGAAAGGGCAAGGAACACTTAGCCTACGTTGATGCCTTTCTTCCTATTAGAGAGATGCCCAGCTCTTTGCAAAAGGTGCTTATTAACGGCCATTATATCTCACTGACTCAGTCGGGGTCCAATTTGCTGAGCAAACAAAGGAAGATCCATTTCTCCCAGGGCTCCGGGAGGAGAGAAACAAAGGGCTTTTCTTTTAAAAACACACAAAAAAAGTAATTTATGTAATTGGATTTTTAGCCCAAGGGTTAGGAGACACTTCTTGGAAGGGGTGTGTGTGTGACCCACTGCAAAAGAGGGCCAGGATCCGGCCCCCTGAACAGCTGTGCAGAAGAGAGGATTTCAGCGGGTACCGCTTTCATTTAAATAAATAAAGACTTGCAAAGACTGCAGAGGGCAGGCCTCATCGTAAAAAGAGGCTAAATTGTAGATTGTGCTTGGGGATATTTATAGAAATGTATTTCGCTGTCTTGATGTACCTATTGTCCCAATCCTTTCCCACCCTTCCTGGGGATTGAACCTCAAGACCTTCTGCAAGTCAAGCAGGTGCAATACCACCGAACTACAGCCTGTTGTAGGCTTTGAGGAGCAAGAAGCAGCAGCAAGGGCTCCCAGAACAGAGTCTGAACTGGGAGACGTTGGAGGAAGAATGGTGTAGTGGTTAGAGGACAGGGGATATCCGGGCCCAAATCCCCACTCAGCCTAGAAGTTCACTGAGTGGCCGTGGACTACTTACTATCTCTTCCCCTTGACTACCTCGGAGTCTTGTCCGGAAGGGAAAACGGCCGGAGAGAAAACAGCCCCAGAGCTCCTTGGAGGAAGAGTGAATTATTCAATCTATCAGGAATGGGCAACTTGTGGTCCATCAGACGATTTGGCCTACACCTCCCATGAACCCTCACCATGGTGGCTAGGCGTTGTTGAAAGTCGTAGGCCAAAACATCTCGAGGGACGCAAGTTGGCCACTCCTGTAATAAATGCAATCTAAACTTTCTGATGGCTGTTGCAGAAGAGAAGAAGAAAGAGGTTACAGGTCTTGGCTGGGGGAGTGTTTTCGTGGACTACCCATGGGCAGGACTGTCACAAGAAGGGGCACAACAGGGCATGTGCCCTAGCAGGTTTTTCCCCGCAGCACCCCAAATCCTCAGAGCTGAATAGTGTGTGTATACTTGCTCACAGAATGGTTTGAGAGGACTCCGCAGCAGCCATAATAAAAAGTTATATCTGAGGCATCTTCCAATTTTCTCCCTATCTGTGCCATGATTTCTTTTATTTGTTACATTTATATCCTGCCTTTGCTTCCAAGCAACCCAAGGTGACATACGTGATACCGCTCCTGTGGTGTTTTTTTTTATCATCACAACAATCTTGTGAGGTAGGTTAGGCTGAGAGACAGTGACTGGCTCAAAGTCACCCAGTGGGTTTCACAGCCGACTGGGGACTAGAACCCAGATCTCCCGAGTCCCAACCACTTCAATCACTACACCACAGGGTTTCAAGGTTGTTTAGTGCGCAAGAAAACTCTACATCTTTGCCACACGGCTCTGTGAGTTGGCGGTTTTTGTTGTTGTGGTGTTTTTTGTCCATCTGGAGAAGCATGGAGGCATCAGCATTATTCTGTTCACAGGTGGGACGGAGACAAACCATGTTCCGTTCAAAGGTGGGAAGGAGACATACCATGTTCCGTTCAAAGGTGGGACAGAGATAAACCATGTTCCGTTCACAGGTGGGACAGAGATAAACCATGTTCCGTTCACAGGTGGGACGGAGACAAACCATGTTCCATTCACAGGTGGGATGGAGACAAACCATGTTCCGTTCACAGGTGGGATGGAGACAAACCATGTTCCGTTCACAGGTGGGACGGAGACAAACCATGTTCCATTCACAGGTGGGACGGAGATAAACCATGTTCCGTTCACAGGTGGGACGGAAACAAACCATGTTCCGTTCACAGGTGGGACGGAGACAAACCATGTTCCGTTCACAGGTGGGACGGAGACAAACCATGTTCCGTTCACAGGTGGGATGGAGACAAACCATGCTCCCCACAGACAGACAGACTGGGCTAGGGCAGCAGACATTACTGTGGTGTGTGATTTGGGTTGGAAGTTCATTAGCCTGCTTTGTGTGAAGATTAAATTACAGTAATTATTTCTACATTTGCATACACACACCCACACACACGCTATGAAGCTTTTGTGCAAATGTGTGTCCAATGGACCTGTGCATTGAATTATTTTAGGTACCTAGCAACACCATGCTTGAGAAGCCGGTGTCAAGAATAGGGCACCTGCTGAAGACCCAGATCCCAGCAGGGGGCCCGCTGGCAAGAGCCCTCTGGATTTGCTCCCCCTTTTCATCATCGCAACCTGCTTGTTCACCTGCATCTCACTCTGGCCCAGTCAACAGTGGTGGTGAGAAGGAGAAGCAGGAGACGTCATGGCCTCCTCGCTCCCTGGCTCTCTGCCTTTCAAGCAAGCAAGAAAGATCTTGGAATTGTTGTAGATCACAAGCTGAATATGAGCCAACAGTGCGAGATGGCTGCAAGAAAGGCCAATGCTATTTTGGGCTGCATTAATAGAAGTAGAGCTTCCAAATCACGCGGTTACCCATCTGTCAGGGATGTTTTAGGGTGGATTCCTGCATTGAGCAGGGCGTTGGACTCGATGGCCTTCTAGGCCCCTTGCAACTCTACTATTCTATGATTCTATGATTCAAGCAAGGGGGAGCCATGATGAGAAAGAGGAGAGCAAGAGCAGCTGGTGATCATGGGGGTGAGAAGGCAGACTCACTGAGGGAGGGGAGCCTTGCCCAAGGGCCCTCCAAATCTGGAGCTGCCACTCTGGAGAGGAATATCAGTGGGCCTGGCACACAGGCCTACCTATGAGAAGAAGACAACAGGGACAGCTCAGGGGGGAGGATCCCCCAAGTAGGGTGGCGAGGTTGACCAACTTGACAGAGAACAGTCCTCCATTTGAAGAGCTGCCACAGGGCAGTCCTCTATTTGAAGGGATCCTCTGTTTGAAGGTCGTAAGCCACAGTTTGGGTTCCACCAGTGTGCGGGGCAAAGGATGTCTTTCTCCAAGACGGCAGTTTGGGAGCAAAGCACCTATCTAAAGCCGCCACGAGCGGACGAAACGAGGCCTTTAATTCTCTTGTCGAAACGTTAAAAACGTGGAACGGGTTTATGGTAATTGGCTCCAGCGCTCAATCGCACGTCCTCACCATGAGAGGCCACGTTTGAGTCAGCGGGTGTTTCCCTGCCGAAACGGGAGCCCTTTATACGCAATCAAAGTTTCGGGCGTTCTGGCAGAAATTACTCTTGCAACCGGGGTAGGGGGGTGGGCAGAGAGAATTAGCAGCGAGAACAATCAAATGGGAAAACTCAACAGAGAAAAAGAAAGGAAGATAAGCGTTTTAAGGCGTGGATTGTGCAAGCCATTTGAGCACATGCTTAAATTAAATTAAGGCACTGGGGGGCTGTCCCATTTAGTTCAAACGCGCCTGGCTGGAAAGAGGGACTGAAATTGGATATGGGGAGGTGGGGGAAATCCTCCAAACGGAGCACAGCGCAAGATGATCTCGGGTTTCCTAGTGTAATAAGCGAGAGAACCGATTCCTGATTAAATATCAAACTGCAAGCGGGCTGTTAGGGGCAGGAATATTCTTGTTAACGTTATTACATTTAAAATGAACCGTCATCTAACGATACCGCGGAAGTCTTTTGTTCTGCCGCAGATGGCAAACTGCCCCCCTTTGTGCATGTGCGGAAGAAGAAGGAGAGACAGGAGAAGTCAAGCTAGGCCAACGCTGCATTCCTAATGTGCCTGGAATGTTTCTCTTTCACAAGCTTCTTCCAGAAGAAGAAGAAAAGCGAGGGTGACCTTGTCCCCTCTCGAGGCGGATTCGTGTCATCCATCAGTACCAATTCGGGTTTCAAAAATATTTGTTCACCAGGGAGCGAGTAAATCTCCCGAAAGCAGTAAACGGCATCAGGGAAAGCTACTGGCCAGCTGTTCTTGGTATTACATTGGCACTTTCTTGTTATCCGGTAACGTTCGTGGGGTGCGAATAAGGATGTTGGAGAATCAATCCAGGAATCCGCATGAGTTCAGATTTGTCTGAATCCGACCCGCAGTTTCTGCAGCAAACCTGCTTCTCCTGAATTGCACAGATTCTGTGGGTCATAGAATCATAGAATCGTAGAGTTGGAAGGGTCCAATAAGGCCATCTAGTCCAACCCCCTGCTCAACGCAGGATATGCAGACCATTTTTTTTTTGATATTTTTTTTTACTTTCTGGAATTTTACCCAACTTTAGTCATATAAAAATACATTTATAATTTTTTTAAAAAAGCATCAACTGAATATGTACATTTCTCCCATAGGCTAAAGCACTGAAATAAGCATTTGGGGAGATTTGCGCATTTTTTGCGAGTGAGAATTTGGGCAAATTCAGGATTATTATTTTTTTTAAAAAAAAAAAACACAATTCCAATTCCAACAAATAGCAGACAATAGAACGAAAGGTGTCTGGGAACTTGCGAAATGCAGATGTCATGGATTTTACAAAATCTATACATTCCGAATTGTGAGCCACCGGGGGTGTGTGTGTGATATTGGCAGAAAGGTGAGATTCAAATGCTTTTTAACCCCCCCAAAAAAGTGTGACCTATTGTGCAGAATCATCATGCATAACCAATATATCGTAGAATTGGAAGGGGATCTTGGAGGGCATCTAGTCTGACGTGCTACTTGATGTTCAGAGCTAGAAAATCCCTAAGAGATGACTTTCCATCTTCAGACAGGGCTAGGAAAGAATCCTGCCTGAAACCTTGGCAAGCCACTGCCAGTCAGTGTCGACAATACTGGGCTAGAAGGACCCAGGGTCTGACCCAGTCTAAGGCAGCTTCTCGTGTCCCTACAATCCAGCAGGGCTCCTGTTCCTACGGTTTCGCACTGCATTGTGGATTTTGTAGTCTTAGAGCTGGATTTTGCTTCACGGATTTCATCATTTCACAGCTGGATTTTGCTTCACGGGTTTTGTAGCTGGATTCTGACTGTGGCCATAGCTAGACCTAAGGTTTATCCCTGGATTGTCCAGGGGTCAAACCTGTTCATCTAGGTGACACACAGGGGATCCAGTGCTCAGGCAGGGGCGAACCCTGGATGATCCCAGGATAAACCTTAGGTCTAGCTGTGGCCCTATTCACAGGCGGTGACTTGGAGTAAAAGGTTCAAATCACTGGGGGAACAGAGATATGGTGAGAACGGAGGATTCTTGGTGACAGTAAGGCGGTAGAGACTTAAGATCGTAAGGATTTGGTTAGGGTGACCATATGAAAAGGAGGACAGGGCTCTGGTGTCTTTAACAGTTGTATTGAAAAGGGAATTTCAGCAGGTGTCATTTGTATATATGGGGAACCTGGTGAAATTTCCTCTTCATCACAGCAGTTAAAGCTGCCCTCTTTTAAATCTGGTCACTCTAGCATAGCTCCTGCAGCTTTAACTGTGGTGATGAAGAGGGGATTTCACCAGGTTCTCCGTATATACAAATGACACCTGCTGAAATTCCCTTTTCTTTGCAACTGTGAAAGATACAGCAGCCCTGTCCTCCTGTTCATAGGGTCACCCTAGATTCGGTCCTAGCTGACCCGAACCCGAAGCCTGCCCCAGCTGTTTCAGAACATACCGCTTCCTACCAGTTGCTTTGAGCAAAATTTGGCTGCAAGCTTTAGTCCAAAGAAAGGAATGGCTAGAGCAACAGGAGACGCCGCTAATCATTATGGTGTTAGCTGAAAACCGTTGAGAAAGGTAGAGTACGGTAAGGGATTGGATTAGCAGGCGGATATGACAGAGGGGAGCTCCTGAAATGAATGGATGGAAACAGGAGCAGCAGAGCTGACCTTTCTCTGGCCCTCCTGGGGTTGCTGGAGCTATGGGGGGGGGGGGGAAGGGGGAGGGAGGAAGAGAAAGGCCAAAAGGTCTATTAGAACAACACTTCAAAACAGCTGTGTGTGGGAACCCCATAGGACGAGAGGGAGGCGAGGGTTTTAACGAAGTTGAAACCTTTGCAAACACACACACACACACACCTAACTGCTTAGTCTTTTCAGCTTTCTGCACTGCAGTTGCCACTGGAACATACTGAATCCGTGACCTGCTCTTTTCTTCCCCGTAGAGAACGGCGCTACGTTTGACCCCCACGCTCCCCCTGGGGAACACGCCGGAAATGCCAAACGCCGGGGAGCGCCTTAGAGGCCGTCGCAAGTGCCTTTCTGTCGACGAGGGACAACAAAAGCGTCCCCCACCTGCCAGCGTCACTGAAATGATGGGGAAAGAACGTCCAGGTCAAGACGTGTTTAGCTTAAGCCCCGGCACTTACTGTTTTACAAATCGAACACTGGTTAGCCAACGCGGCAACGAAGGTTCTGGGACCTTAAAGGCTGACACGTTTATTTTGTGTCGGCTTCATCAGGTGCATGTGTATAAATTGGCCAAACGGAGGTTAACGCTGCATGCGTCTGACGAAGTGGATCGTGTCCACAAGGGCTCATGCTAAAATAAATGTGTTACAGTGCAATCCTACACATCTTTAGACAAAAAATGTACTACAACTCCCAGCACTGCTGGCTGAGGGATACTGGGAGTTGTAGGACTTTTTTTCTGTCTAAACATGCTCTTCTTGATCCTCCCAGAGTGCAGGACACAGAATAATGGGCTCAAGTTACAGGAAGCCAGATTCCGGCTGGACAGCAGGAAAAACGTCCTGACTGTTAGAGCAGTACGACAATGGAACCAGTTACCTAGGGAGGTGGTGGGCTCTCCCACACTGGAGGCCTTCAAGAGGCAGCTGGACAACCCTCTGTCAGGGATGCTTTAGGGTGGATTCCTGCATTGAGCAGGGGGTTGGACTTGATGGCCTTCTAGGCCCCTTCCAACTCTACTCTTATATGATTCTATGAACCAGCAGAACTCTTATGTAAGCAGGTGGAGGGTTGCAAGTGTGCGTGGAAAGGAAAGCCAGCTCTTCTGAGCTTGTGCCCTGTCACAAATTCTCCTCCCGCACCTGCGATACGGCATCGGTTTTCAAGGCACTCCCTTTGCCCTGTCGTGCCGGCTGAGCGGATTCCTGGAAGGAGGGGACCTTATCGAGGAGATCTCCGTCAGCGTCGTAACTCGAGGAAAGAGCACTTGGAAAGGGAGGCAGCTTCCGCCCCGAACGTGAAGGGCATGAAACGGCCAGGTGCTCAGTTGGGCCAGGCGAAACAGGGAGGAGGAGACAGGTATCTACGTCTGTCCCTTCAAACAGGTAACCCCTGTCACTTGAGGTGGCGGAACAGCTGTCAGGATGGCTCTGTTCACTGTCTCTCTCTCTCTCTGTCTCTCTCTTACACACACTGCCCCAAGCTGTGACCAGATGGAGGAATGGCAGCCCCCATTGCTGTTTCAATAGCAAATTAACAAGCCTGCACGCCAGCCTCCCCCCCCCCCCATCAGCACCAGTGGGCTCGCCCCATAAACCCTGAGAATGAAGTTCCCCCCTCTAAATGCAAGGGGCCTCATTGCTTTCCCTTTAAAAAAAAAAAAGATCCCAGGGAAGTGACCCATGGAAACCCATTATTTCGCCCTGCACCCAGAGCCCTGGTAACATGAGCAAAATGGCAAAAATGAAACAGCTGGGAGCCCTATAAATAACATTTTTTAAAAAAGCCTACCCCACCCCAAAAAAGGTCCCCGAGAAAAAAGAAGCATTGTGGGGGGTTCGGATCGGACTCTTGCACAATGCCTCCCCCCCCCCAAAAAAAGGACAAAGGAGATCCCAGGGGAACCGGAATGAGGAGGTGGAGCAGTACGAAGAGAAGACGAGGACGGATGGCAGCTCCCCAAAAGGAATGCCAGAGTGGCTAAAGAGTTGCCAGTGGCTACCTTTTGGGTCCTTGGGCTTCTATGGGGACAGGAATAGAGAAGCCAGAGGGGGTGTAGCTCAGTGGTGGAGAACCTGCTTTGCATGCAGAAGGTCACCGGTTCGATCCCTGGCATTTCCAGGTAGGACGAGGAAGGAATCCTGCCTGAAACCCCTGGAGAGCTGCTGTCAGCCAGTATAAGCAGTATTGGGCTAGGTAGACCTAGGAAGGCAGCTCAAACCAGCCCTTCATTCCGAACCATGAGGACTGGAACCTTTCTTCTGCTTTTAAGGGGATGACTACACCGTTCAGTGGTAGAGCACCTGCTTTATTTGCAGGTTCAGTTTTCAACATCTCCAGGCAGGGCTAAGGAAGAATCCCGGGGAGCAGCTGCCAGTCAGTGCCAACAATACTAGATGGACCAAGGGTCTGACTCTGTGTTTATTTCTTTATTGCATTTATATCCCACCTTTTCCCTTCCAAGGAACCCAAGGTGGTGTACATAATCCTCCTACTCTCCATTTTATCCTCACAACAACAACCCGGTGAGGTGGGTTAAGTATTCTTCAAATACTTAAAAGGTTGTCACACAGAGGAGGGTCAGAATCTCTTCTCGATCCTCCCAGAGTGCAGGACACGGAATAACGGGCTCAAGTTAAAGGAAGCCAGATTCCAGCTGGACATCAGGAAAAACTTCCTGACTGTTAGAGCAGTATGACAGTGGAACCAGTTACCTAGGGAGGTGGTGGGCTCTCCCACACTAGAGGCCTTCAAGAGGCAGCTGGACAACCCTCTGTCAGGGATGCTTTAGGGTGGATTCCTGCATTGAGCTGCGGGTTGGACTCGATGGCCTTATAGGCCCCTTCCAACTCTACTATTCTATGATTCTTTGATTCTATGATTCTAAAGCCAGGTTCTGTATGTATGCTATGGTTTCATAGGAATGCAGAATTCAGGCCTGGGTGCAGCATTCCACTTCCTGTAAACATCAATGAAGTTTCTAGTCCTTATTGGTTAAGAAGACACGCTGGAAAGCATGGAGCATGGCTGGTTAAATCCCAGAAGCCAGAGTAAGATTTCCAGGTGACTGGAGACAGGGATTGCATGTTCCATATCACTTCTCCCCACAACCACCACACCAACCTTCACATTACTGCCAAAGCTGGAATAAAATATGATGCAAATTAGTCAATGCTGAGAAATAAACCATGAATCGCAAGGGGAAATACGCACTTCTGCGAGTTTGCATAATTCTACAGGTTGCAGAATTCAGCTTTCCCTGTCCCAGAACTGGGATGGTCTGTGTGCAGGCTTCTAATGTATGGGTTGATTGTTTTTCCCAGCACGGAGCGGAGACAGTCTTGGCTCAAGCCAGGAAGAATCTCGCAGCAGGAGAAATTTCAGTTTTGAAGAACGGAACGGATCAGCATTGCAGCAGATACAAGAATATTTGGATGGGGAAGAGAAATCGGGATCTCCATTTGCGGTATGAGCCTACTTCCAGTGACTCATATCCCTTAAAAGAGTTGTCTACCAAAGACATTTATTTATACAAATCTCTGAAAATCTCGACAAATTTCTTCTGGGGGAGAGGGGCGTGAGGATATCTCTGTGAAGTTTCAACCGGGATTCACAGTGGCAGATTTAAACAGGACACATTTAATTATAGCCTCTCCCCCCTCCCCCCCCCCCCCCCCCGGGCTCCTTTCAGCCTTGGTTTTGGCAGGGCTGCTTGCCGGCACTTGTTGCAAACAGTTTGGAACAGAGCACGCTGGCCTGCCGATTCTTATTTTCAGAAACTGTGTGGGGGACAAACAGCACGCCGCGTCGGAGGAGGAGGAAGAAGAAGCGAGGCGGCTGGCTAGCTTTCCACCTGACACCAAGCGCCTCTACTCAGAATCATAGAATAGCAGAGTTGGAAGGGGCCTACAAGGCCATCGAGTCCAACTCCCTGCTCAATGCAGGAATCCACCCTAAAGCATCCCTGACAGATGGTTGTCCAGCTGCCTCTTGAAGGCCTCTAGTGTGGGAGAGCCCACCACCTCCCTAGGTCACTGATTCCATTGTCGTACTGCTCTAACAATCAGGAAGTTTTTCCTGATCTCCAGCCGGAATCTGGCTTCCTTTAACTTGAGCCCGTTATTCCGTGTCCTGCACTCTGGGAGGATCGAGAAGAGATCCTGGCCCTCCTCTGTGTGACAACCTTTTAAGTATTTGAAGAGTGCTCTCATGTCTCCCCTCAATCTTCTCTTCTCCGGGCTAAACCTGCCCAGTTCTTTCAGTCTCTCTTCATTGGGCTTTGTTTCCAGACCCCTGATCATCCTGGTTGCCCTCCTCTGAACACGCTCCAGTTTGTCTGCGTCCTTGCCGCTTTCATGGGGACCTACGTCCGAGGCTAACAGGGCTGTGCTGCACTTTGAAATGCTACAGGTTCTTTTCTTCCCAGCCCCACCAAATAAATAAATAAATAAATAAATACATGAACATATATAGCATGTGTGAGAATTTTCCAAGATTCTGGCACAAGGATTCCAAGCTGAGAATCTGGCAATGGGAGGGAAGGGATGCATCCTACAGCCAGCCTTTTTCTCAAGGAAACAGATGCTAGAGTTGTCTGAAGGCAACGGCACAACCGTGAAGGCGTGTGTGGAAGGGGGTTAAACCCACATTAGTTCCCTCTTTGTTCCATCCACATTCATGTGAACACTGGTGCGAAGTGAGTGCAGGAGTTTAAGTAATGTGCTTGCTTACTCAAGGGGACTACTCGTGAGTTGGGCACTCCTCGCGAGGAGCACGTCTGACAAGCCTCTCATGTGATGCCATCGAGCAGGACTGGCCCAAGACAATTTACTGCCTGAGATGGAGAACAAGATGGTGCCATCTGTTTCATGCACAAATGCTGACTAGGCTGCTTCTTCAACACTGGTGATGGACTAGCATCCACCATTGAACCTGAAGGCAGCAGGCTAGTTTAGGGTGTATAGAGCAGGCCAAGAAGCACACAGCTCTGTTTTCCAGCACCTTGTTGCCACCCAAGGTGACTGCTTCACCCTCCCTAATCATAGGGCCAGCCCTGCAGCTGAGCACTGGGTGGGGCTCTAGTAGCTCTAGATATGTCTGCTCTCAGAGCTGCTGGAAACAGTGCGTCTGCCAGGTCCAGCATCTCCCTCCAAGGTGACTGCTTCACCCTCCCTAATCATAGAGACAGCCCTGCAGCTGAACACTGGGTGGGACTCTAGTAGCTCTAGCTATGTCTGCTCTCAGAGCTGCTGGAAACAGTGTGTCTGCCAGGTCCAGCATCTCCCACCCAAGGTGACTGCTTCACCCTCCCTAATCATAGAGCCAGCCCTGCAGCTGAGCACTGGGTGGGGCTCTAGTAGCTCTAGCTATGTCTGCTCTCAGAGCTGCTGGAAACAGTGCTTCTGCCAGGTCCAGCATCTGCCACCTTGCCTCCTGGCCTGGCCTTGTGATTGATGCTCCATGCTACTGAACCTTGGACTGTTTCTTGACCCTGCTTCTGGACTGTGTGATGTATCAGATGGCCTAACTGTGTTTTGATCTCTGTGTGCTACCTCGACCACTCCTGCCTCTGACCTTTGCCTGCTATCTTGACCCCTTCTGCTTTAGCCTGAACCCTACTGGACTGAAGCTGTGTGCTTGAGCATTCGCTTGCTCAGCAAAGTACTCTATTGTGTTCTTGCTTTGCAAAGAGCCAGGACTCAGTCTAGAACAGGACAAAGTCATAATGGAAAGAGAGGGGAGGGAGAGGAAGTGAGTATCCTTGAGCATGCACAAAATGCCCTCCAGGTCACCAGAAATGACTTCTGGGTGACCCCTAGCAGCCCTCTAGGGTTGGGCTGATGGCGTTGCCTAGAAAAAGACCCATCCTGGCAAAATCTCCCTGCCTTCGCCTTGTAAGCATTCCCATTTAAGGCAAGACGTCCATTTGCCAGTCTGGATGAGCTCCAGATGACACACGCACACACTCTCTCTCACACACACCAGCTCGTCTCCCGCCACACAGGCTGTGGGAGAAAAACAATCAGAAAAGCACAGCAGGAAAGACGATTAAAACTCCTGGGTGGGAGATAGGAGCGTAGGATTTACCTAGTTTCATAGCTCTTAAAAAGTCTCTGAAGGCAGAAGCGCTGGGCTGGAAAAAATATGAACACTCCCCCTGTGTGTACATGGACGCAGAGCTGCATTCACGGCCAAACATGCTGCAAGGTACTTGTTAGAAGAGAACGGATAGCAAAGGAAAAGGCCAAGGTAGACCATAGGGAGCTTTTGGCAGGGGCAGCAAGACGGTGATCTCTGACATCCGCAGAGGACCAAGCAGGGGTTGAAAGGAAAATGACCATCAGCATCGCAAGAGGGCGGCTATAAAACTGTGTGTTTCTGTTGCAAGAGACGACAAAACGTAACAGCTTGCAGAAATGACCGTTTTCAGGGATGGTTAGGAGCAGAAGGGGGACCAAGGCCTCATCTTCACCAAGTAAGATATCACACTATGAAAGCAGTATGGAAGTGGCATATAAAAGGCAGGAGCCACACCAAGCAGGTTATAGCGGTATGAAAGCCGTACATGGTCTTTGGCAATGGGCCCCAACAGTTGTCAGGGCACTTCAATACCACTATAAAGCAGTGTTGTGGCTCCTGCCTTTTATATACCGCTTTCACGGTGCAATATTCTGCTTGGTGTAGATTAGGCCCAAGGTTCACTGGAACCAAAGAGGAAATTTGACCCTCACATTATGGAGAATGAGATGACTGAGTTATGGACAGGTCCACTTGGTACTGCTGACGTAAAGGTCATGTACCTGAACGTTCCCCTGTATTTATTTCTAAACCCTCCCTTGCGTGTTGTAAACTAGCACATCAGGGAGAGCACTTTGCTAAACCTCTTTCCCTGGAGATGCTAGCTAACTACATGCAGGGAGCATTCCGAAATAAACACAGATTTAAATATGCATTTTGAGATATGTTGAAATTGAGAGATTTGCGAACCGCCCAGAGAGCTTCGGCTGTGGGGTGGTATATAAATGTAATAATAAATAAATAATTTTTAAAGAAGTATTTTGAGAAGGTTTTCTTTAGATTTGGAAACTAGCTTTAAATGATAAGTTGACACAACATAGCAGGTTAGCAAGAGGAGAAATAACATCAGACACATTTGTGGAAAACTGGTTGGATTTTTTCACATTTATTAATATGAATCCTGCCGAACCTAGACCCCCAGTGACTCAGGAATCCTTTTGGTCAGAGGTTCTAACTTAACCTGCATCTTTTTTCTGTACCAAGTGCTTATTGACGGAATGAACACCCATGCTTTCTTTTACTCTGTGTGTTTATTGTATTTGTCCTTACTTGAAAATCAATAAAAATAGTATTAAAAAAAATAGAAGTCATGGATTATTTCCGGCCTGCTACCTCTCCACATGCTTACAGCTTACTTTTTCCAGGTGCCACAGCACCTTTTCAGTGGTAGCCTCCCTGTTATACAATGCCCCCCTCAGATAGCCTCTGGCATCTTCTTTGTGCTCTTTGGGAGGAGGGACCATTTTTTATTCCCTTCAGCTCAGTGGAGGCTGGTGGCTCCAATGTCAGGGAGGTGCTTGGATCGCTCCTTTAGAATCCTGACTGGTTATGACTGAAACCCGGAGCGGATTCAATGCCCCTCTTACATCGGAGGCACCAGCCTACACCACCCCAGCTTCTAAACCGAGAACTTTTGAATCATCTGTAGTCTCAGCTCCGCTGTGTATTTTTAGCCACCTTGTGTATTTCTCCCTGTGCCGCGGAAATTTTCACGCTGAATTTTTTTTTACAGCAGAACACGGCTTTTATTGTTTTGCGCTCATTACCGAATTTCCAAGTGCTCCTCCTGTCTGTAAGCTGCCTGGAGATCTCTGTTCTTGGGTGGCATATAAATGTTGTTAATGGTAATGGAATGAGAGCTACAAAAATTCAGGAGTGACACAGACCGGAAAAGAGACACAGATTTCTCTATCCCCAGCGACGGCGGAGTAAAAAAGCTGCTATCCGACCGAACAAAGAGATTTATCTGGAGTAAATGAACAAGCATTAAGCTCACAGTTACTCACAACTGCTTCAGCATACAGCGAGATGCTCTATGCGGTGTAAAGTAAATAGGGGCAGCAGCAGCATATGTGAACAGAAGAGACGATTTCAGAGCAGTTACGCAGCTGAAGAATGTCGTTCCAGCTAGCCCAGTTAGATAAAGAGGAGGGCGAGTCCCTTACAGAAAGCCTACACCACTGGAAGCTTTGGAGAATACTGCATGGAGGGCAATTTAGCCTTGGCAGCAGGGGGGTAAACAGACTGCCTAATTGAGTAGGCCTTTCTCTCCTTCTAATGGGTATTGACGGGAACCAAGGTAAGATTTACCTTCACGCCACGCATAACTCAAGGAGGATTCCCCAGGCATGCGTAGCAGTGCAGGGGAAGGAAAGGTAAAATGAACAAAAAATTAAATCGGCATTCACAAAAGGTGGGATTTGATGCTACAATCCTTCTAAGAATGACCGCGCTGATTCATGCCCTTAGTTTAGGAAAGTTCTACTCTGCCTTTTGGACATCCAAAGGGGTGCACATCCACGCACAAACATACCAAAATAATGTCTAGGTCAAGACAACAAAAATGAGAGCAAACGCAATATATAAATAATAATAATAATAATAATAATAATAATAATAATAATAATAATAATCATTTTTAGCATTTAAGAAAGCTATAAAGACTGATCTATTCCAGCAGGCCTATCCAGAGGAATTTTAGGATGTTTTTAGGATGTTTTTAGTAATGTATAGTATGTGTTTAATTCAGTTTTATGTGTTTTATACTTAATGTTGTTCACCGCCTCGATCTAAATGGAGAGGCCGGTAAGAAATAAATTATTATTATTATTATTATTATTATTATTATTATTATTTATTTATTTATTTATTTCAATCATTAAAGCAGTGGTTTGAGAGGGGCATAAAACAACTCAAACGTACACTCATCTAGAGTATTGCATCCAGTTCTGAGCTCCTCAATTCAAGAAAGATGCAGACAAGGTGGAGCATGTTCAGAGGAGGGCAACCAGGATGATTAGGGGTCTGGAAACAAAGCCCTATGAAGAGAGACTGAAAGAACTGGGCCTGTTTAGCCTGGAGAAGAGAAGATTGAGGGGAGACATGAGAGCACTCTTCAAATACTTCAAAGGTTGTCACACACAGGAGGGCCAGGATCTCTTCTTGATCCTCCCAGAGTGCAGGACACGGAATAACGGGCTCAAGTTAAAGGAAGCCAGATTCCAGCTGGACATCAGGAAAAACTTCCTGACTGTTAGAGCAGTATGACAATGGAATCAGTTACCTAGGGAGGTGGTGGGCTCTCCCACACTAGAGGCCTTCAAGAGGCAGCTGGAGAACCATCTGTCAGGGATGCTTTAGGGTGGATTCCTGCCTTGAGCGGGGGGTTGGACTCGATGGCCTTGTAGGCCCCTTCCAACTCTGCTATTCTATGATTCTATGTTTCTAGCTGTGGCCCCAGAGTCTCCAACAGAGAATTCTTGCCCTCTTGACCAAACAACATTTCCCAGGATTCTTTTGGGGGGGACACCATGACGGTAAAACTGGTTTTAAAAACCACAAGAACATGTCTATGTATACATGTTAAGATGTTTTTAGAATGTTTTTAGGATGTTTTAACAATGTACATTATGTTTTAATTCAGTTTTATGTATTTTATATTTACTGTTGTTCCCCGCCTCGATCAAAATGGAGAGGCGAGTAAGAAATAAATTATTATTATTATTATTATTATTATTATTATTATTATTATTATTATTATTATTTCATCCAGGTTGTGGTTTGCTTTGGTCCAGAGTGACGTGTTACGTTGCGTTTTCACTTCAGGTGTGAAAATATCCCCTAGCATTGAGGGCTTATTTTTAAATTAAAATAAAATAAAATAAATACATCCTAGATTTGGATGCTGTTACCTCAAAGCTGTTATCCTACGATAACCGTAGACTACACTGGGAGAAATAGAGGACAATAAAAGGCATAATAATAATAATAATAATAATAATAATAATAATAATAATAATAATAATAATATGAACATCTCCTCCTCTGGATCGCAGCTATACCATTCCTGAAGTGAATTATCACACTCGGTGATGGCGCTTGCAATGCAACTAGACTTCCTTGAAGTGGCCTCCTTGTTTGACTTAATTCCTACCGGAGCTGTACAAATAGTTCCTATGTTTAAAATCCAGCATCAAGTGTTGAGTCCTCAACCGCTCTCTTCCTAGCTGAAAGCAAAAAAAACCCTTTTAACTTCCTGGTTATTCCGTTCCTCTTCCTTAGTATTCCAGCAAGCCCCTATTCATTCAATGTAGGACGCGGAGATAATGAATTTCCCGGTGTCAAGCACTGGAGAGGCCTTGGAGAGGCCTTGAAGAACCTGCCTTTATGAAGCAGCGGAGGTATTCACATTCTCTCCCCCACATTTTCCTCTCTTTTTTTTTTTTCTTTTAAGAATCCAAACACAAATTATCTCAAGTCGAACCGGAAGGGTCGGGAGGGACGCTTGAGCCAAGGGGATCTTATTTCTATAGGTACTTCGCAAAGGACGCGCATTCGTTGGAAGACAACACCAAACCAAACCCAAACCAAAAAAAGAGTCACTCCTGGATGCCGACGAGGGGTGATGAGGAAAGAGCGGAACCGCACCGGCAGGAAGGGAAAGGCCGACATGAATTCTGCATGAGGCTGAGGTGTACGTTGCCATGGAGACCTGCTAGGCCAGAGATCCAACTGAGACACTCATCTGCGCGCAGTCACTCCTCCACTTTGGGCCCTCCTTCCCTCCCCGCCATCAATATTAATTATATCACCCCGGGCTTCTGCAAGGAAGGGGGAGGATTCCCACTAGCTTTCGCCGGCTTCGGTGGAACAGCTGGGGGGCCGCCCTGTTTAAATGCAGCGGAAGACTGGGGGAAAACAAATACAGGTGACAGGAGAAGCTGTCAAGAGGCTGTACGTCCTCCCCGTCCTGAAGTGTCACTGTGTCGTTCAAATCATAGAATCATAGAATAGCAGAGCCGGAAGGGGCCTACAAGGCCATCGAGTCCAACCCCCTGCTCATTGCAGGAATCCACCTTAAAGCATCCCTGACAGAGGGTTGTCCAGCTGCCTCTTGAAGGCCTCGAGTGTGGGAGAGCCCGCAACCTCCCTAGGTAACTGGTTCCATTGTCGTACTACTCTAACAGTCAGGAAGTTTTTCCTGACGTCCAGCTGCAATCTGACTTCCTGTAACTTGAGCCCGTTATTCCGTGTCCTGCACCCTGGGATGATCGAGAAGGGATCCTGGCTCTGCTCTGTGTGACAACCTTTTAAATGTTTGAAGAGTGCTATCATGTCTCCCCCCTCAATCTTCTCTTCTCCAGGCTAAACAGGCCCAGTTGTCCTCGTACTGGGCTTCTGATGGTAACATTTATCTGGGGTGAATGGAGACACGTTTGCGTTTTCTGACGGGATCTGCTAAATGTCACGTGGTTTCCATCAACGTGTCCAAAGCTCTGAAATCCAGCAGGCATGGCGCTCACCAAGTTGGTAGCTTCGATTGCTTTGACAGTATTCCATGTACAGTATTCATAAGAACATAAGAAGAGCCCTGCTGGATCAGACCGAGGTTCCATCTACTCCAGCACTCTGTTCACACAGTGGCCAACCAGCCATTGGCCAGAGATGAACAAGCAGGACATGGTGGAACAGCACCCTCCCACCCACGTACCAGTTGCTGGGGAACATGGGGGGTGGGTGCTCTTGCACCGTGTCCTGCTTTGTTGTTCCCTGGTCAACGGCTGGTTGGCCACTGTGAGAACAGAGTGCTGGACTAGATGGACCCTCAGCCTGATCCAGCATGGCACTATTTATGTTCTTAAAAGGAACCGCCATCCCCAGTGCCAATAAAATATTTGCATATTTTTATGACCTCCGGATGGACAAGAGTGATCCAGTTTGGGTGATCACGCAGATACACGCAACGTCATTTCCCCCACGCATGCAGCCCCTTTGCTCTTGACTTCATGGGAGCCACATTTAAAGCAGGAGGCCTTGAATTAACCATGGTTTCCCGTTTTCTCTGAACCAGGAATCTGCCATGGCTCAGAACTGAGAGCCCAGTGACAACAACTCCAAGAAGGAGTCCGAACCAGTTCCCACAAATGGGCCCTCCACCGTGATCCCCATGAGGCACCGTGGGCCTCTGTTTCTGAAGAGTGGTCTTCCAGAGAACTCCGGGGAGAATTCCCCAACCAGTCCATAGTCCTCAGACCCTCACCAGCCAGAAGAAGCCAGCAACAGCAGGAAAGGGCCCTTTGAAAAAGTAGATGTAGCACTTGAGGAGACGAATCTTGCAGAAGGACTTTCCCGGTCTGGTTAGAAAGACCTGTCAGTTGCTACCTAGCTGCAGGAGTGCTCTCCATGGTCCTGAATGTGAGCCATTGTACCTACATCTGGTGTTTTCAACTTGCAGGACTACTTTAGCTGCCAGCCACCCTGCAACATCTTGTCGCTTGAGATGATGAAATCCGCAACGGAACAATCCAGAAGCAATGAAAACCTTCCCCAACCTGGCGCCCTCCAAATGCTTTGGACTACAGCTCCCATAAACTCTAGCCCAGTGGTCCTCAACCTTTTTTGCTCCATTCCCCCTTTTCACCATTGTTCAGAATATAATTCCCCCCTTCCCAAGAAGCATTCCAAATAATATGCATATAATATTGAAAATCTTTTATTTTTTTCTATATTAGTCCCATTTAAAGGGGAAACGCAAAGCATGGCCCCTTTTACATCCTCAGCTCCCATGCTTTGCATTGCCCCTTTAAATGGGAAGCTTGAAACTTCTATGATTGCTAGGGAGGGAGGGAAAAGAGAGCAAAGGCCTGGCTTTTGCAGACAATGTAACACTTTTCTGGGACGTTTTTAATAACATGTGTAGGAAGACATAATCTACAGGACATCATACTTTGCTGAATAGTGGTCCCAATTTCCCCCCCCAGAACCCTAGAATTCCCCCCTTCTTGAGAACCCATGCTCTAGCCAGTATGGTGAATGGACAGGACTCCTCAGAATTTATTTATTTATTTATTTATTTAAGGATTTTTATGCCGCCATTCAGCCAAAAAAGGCTCTCATGGCGGCTTACAAAGGTATTTCATTGAATTGTCATTCAAAACATCTGGAAGGTGCCAGGTTGGGGCAGGCTGAGCTACACATAGCAGCTTCAGGACAAGCCAGACTATTAAACCAACTTCAAACCATGGTTTAATATCTTAGGTTGTTCCAAAGCTGGAAACCATAGGGTAGTATCCAGCGTTAATCCTATTTAGAGTAGACACACTGCAATGAATGAGACTTACTTTAGTCGTGACTAACGTAAGCCTCATTTATTTCAAAGGATCCACTCTACATAGGACTAACATGGAACACCACCCATAGTTTCCAGACTTTGATGAAACAGGAAACTGTAGTTAATCGAAGGCTACCTGCATTGAGCAGGGGGTTGGACTCGATGGCCTTTAGGCCCCTTCCAACTCCACTATTCTATGATTCTATGATTGGTTGGTTCATGCTGCAAAGAGCGGAGCAAAGAGGTTGTGTGCACAGGCAAAAAGACTGTTTATATTACAGCTTATTAAGCAAAGATATGGTTGTCCAAACATGTCCACTGAGAGCCACCGCTATTAACCTGTCACTACTTCGAAATCGACTTGTATAAATGTTCCCGTCAGAAACCCAGATTGTTCACAAAGGTGATCAAGGACGAGTGCTTTGCTCACATTTCCAGAGTTAGTGGAGGCCTGGTTTTAAACAAATAGAGTTCGAACGATACTTGAATGGTCCGTTTCAGCCCCACATGTGGGGAGTAGAAATGCGAAAATCAACGGAACAGGTTTCGCCTACGTACAAGGACAGGGGTGTTGGGATTTCTTACAACCAGAAGGCTGCAATTAGGGCAAACTGCCATCTTGGCCCTGTGGGGAAGAAGAAGGACCGAGGGGACAGGAGAAGGCCGAGGAAACATCAGGGCCTGCTCCAGTTGGACTCCCCTCCTTCGGGAGCAGGACAATCCCATCAGCCCTTCTCCCAGTCCACTTAATTTCTCTCTCTCTTTACCTCTTCCCTCCTGAACTCCTTTTCCTTGTGTGTCATGTCTTTATTAGACTGTAAGCCTGAGGGCAGGGACTGTCTTTTTTGCGAAGTGCAAGCCGCTCCGAGAGCCTTTTTTGGCTGAGGAGCGGGGTATAAATATGATAAATAAATAAATAAATAAATAATTTCATTTCAGATCAGCTTTCGACCGGATGGTGGTGGGCGGGCCTGAAGGCAAAATGGGCGGGGCCAAAATACCAGGGTATTTTATCTTAAAGCTCTCCCTGCCAGAAACAAAGAGGCATTTCCATTCTTTACAATGGCGGGGAACTGCACAAGAGCTGGGAAACCACCCCTCAATTATCAAGGGAAAGGGAAGAGCGCAAATCAAATGGAGGATTTGCGCAAATTTCCCAGATTTGCATACGTTTTCCTGGATTTGCGCAAAATTCCTAATTTGTGCCAGTTTTCTTCCTAAAGTAGGGCTGATGCACAGAGGAAATTTGCACAAAGTAGGGAAATTGCACAAATCAATCCCACCAGGTGGCTGCCTACTTCTTCTTCAACAGCTCCAGGCAGGGAAAGCCCAACCTCCTTCCAGGTCATTATCTCGATTGTCAAACTGACATTTCTCCTAATGTCTAACCAGTTGCTGACTGCAGACTGATAGATCTTAATGAATGATGCAGTAACCATGCACCCCTTTTGCAATAACTCCTACAGAAATATCTTAGCCTCAGTTTGTTGCCTTTCTAGCTGCCTTTGCCGAAACACGAGAGCTCTTTCAGATGTCCGATGTTCACTTCCTGCTTCTGTAAAGCAGAGATTAAGAGAGATACACACACACATCCCGCCAGCCTGAGGATTAAGAGACAACACTGTCCATCTTAGCCACAAACAGGTCTAATCTCCTCTCTCAGATCAAATATACGAGGAGATTTCCGATAAACGTCGGCGAGGAACCTTATTCAAAGGCCAAGCCCTCGACGCGATCCAGCCTGCATTGTTGCCAACATGTTTGATTCCCAACCGGGACTGTTCAAAAGTCGCAGGAGTTTAGCATGTCTCAAAACTCTCTGGCGTTCAAAATTTGACGCTGTAAAGGAGCCAGACGACTGAACTAAGGGCTCAGCAGCCTTTCCCCAGGCCACTGGCATACAAAGGAACCAGACAGCAGGAGGAGTAGAAAACAAAGAAGGATTACGTAGGGTTTCAGTAAGAAAGGGGTGGGGGGGGTGGAGATTTTATCCATGCAAAATCAGAGCCTCTCCCCCTCCTCAGAAAAAGCTACTTGCAAATGGGTTAAACAAGACATGAAAAATTGAGTTCTGGAGTCCGGCATGTAAAGCGAGGATCCAGAACATGATGTGGTCTGATTGAACATCTTCCTCTCTTTTACCATGGGGTGACAATTCAAGCTACCCTTACAGGAGTCTAGAAACAAAGCCCTATGAAGAGAGACTGAAAGAACTGGGCATGTTTAGCCTGGAGAAGAGAAGATTGAGGGGAGACATGAGAGCCCTCTTCAAATACTTGAAAGGTTGTCACACAGAGGAGGGTCAGGATCTCTCCTCAATCCTCCCAGAGTGCAGGACATGGAATAACGGGCTCAAGTTAAAGGAAGCCAGATTCCAGCTGGACATCAGGAAAAACTTCCTGACTGTTAGAGCGGTACGACAATGGAATCAGTTACCTAGGGAGGTGGTGGGCTCTCCCAGCTCTACTATTCTGTGATTCTATGATTCTATGAAATCAAATGATCTTAGCTTTATCGGGTCCGGCGTTTATCACAATTCCCATCGTTACGAGAGCTCCAGGGTTGGCTGGCTGGTTGGCTCTTAATCACCAGAAGAATTAATCAGCTTTGCGGGGTGGGCGAAGTGAAGGTTGGGGAGAGGGGGGGGCTGAGTGAGTGGGAGAGCTAAGAACAGAAGCCGCGAGGGCCAGCAGGCAGAGGCTTCGGTGTGGTTGCTGTGGCTAAGCCTCTCTTTAATAACCGGCTTCTGGAGGAGCTCTCTGTTTGCCACCTCCACAACACTGCTTCCCACCCCTTACTGGAAATAAAATACAGGCAAGAGGAGGAATTTGCCCTGGAGGGGCGATCAGCAGTGAAAATACAGGAAGCAGCACGACACACATTAAGGAATACGCTTTAAATTGAAAGGAGCCAGAGAGAGCAGGGGGAGGGGTGTGAAAAGAGAAGGAGAGGAGGAACAGCACTTGGTGAGGTTTTCCCTCCAGTGCCTGGCAGAGATCCGGAGTACGTCCCAGAATGGTTGCAGGTTCAGAACTTGCAAGGGGTCCGGATTCGTGCTGGCAGGGGGTGTGGAACCAATGCCCTGAATTGGGGGGGCGGTTCAGCCTGAGTGCTCCCACAAGGCTACAGCCAAAGCAGGAGATGACGGGAGACGTCTCAAAACTATAGGAGACATGCTTCTTTGCATTGATAGGCCAGAGCGGGTCAGCTGACATTCCCTAACTCATATAAGCACATGTGGGACAGGCTTACTTGCAAGTCTGTCCAGGATAGAAGTGCAGGAAGCCAGATTCAAGTGGCAGGAAGCCAGATTCCGGCTGGACAGCAGGAAAAACTTTCTGACTGTTAGAGCAGTATGACAATGGAACCAGTTACCTAGGGAGGTTGTGGGCTCTCCCACACTAGAGGCCTTCAAGAGGCAGCTGGACAACCTTCTGTCAGGGATGCTTTAGGGTGGATTCCTGCACTGAGCAGGGGGTTGGACTTGATGGCCTTATAGGCACCTTCCAACTCTACTCTTCTATGATTCTATGATACAGATTTGCTCAAGGATGGCTAGATTAAACCACCCAGCCAATGCACTCCCAGAGTGCAGGACACGGAATCACGGGCTCAAGTTAAAGGAAGCCAGATTCCAGCTGGACATCAGGAAAAACTTCCTGACTGTTAGAGCAGTACGACAATGGAACCAGTGACCTAGGGAGGCCATGGCCTGTCCCACACTAGAGGCCTTCAAGAGGCAGCTGGACAGCCCTCTGTCAGGGATGCTTTAAGGTGGATTCCTGCATTGAGCAGGGGGTTGGACTCGATGGCCTTGTAGGCCCCTTCCAACTCTACTATTCTGTGATTCTATGATTCTTGTGGACTACAGACTGCCTCCGGACCAGCAGGGCATATTTCAGCTACACCGGAGCTAGGACTGGCCGCTAGGGGACTTCGACGAGTCACACGTGCAACCCAGAGCTTGCAAAGTTTTTTGTGCCATGTGCCGATGGTGCAAAGCAATTTCACGCATACGCCTGCAGCAGCGGCCGCCTTCCGTCCTCCCTAGGGGACGATGACGCACTTCCTCTTGACCAACAGTTCCAGGAAGAACATTGGGCTCCCCTCCAAGTGACAGTTGTCCTGGGGCTGCAGAAGACAGCCAAAGGAACAAGAGTCTGATTCAAGCAAGAACACCAGCAAGGGGAGGTCAGCCTGGCCCAAGGTGCATTTAAATGCTCCCATATTGCTCACCACCTCATCCTGGCCTTGATCTCCGTTCCCTCCTGTGTCTCATCTTTTTCATTCGTAAACCTCACGGCTGGGCCTCTCCCTCTTTTCGAAGGAGTCTCAGATGGAGGTCTCCCCTTCCCCCTACACGATCTCAGATGGACGTCTCCACCTTCACCTTCTTTCAACTAGGGATCTATTCGGAGGGTGGGCCTCCATCAGCTGCCCCCCTCTCCGGGCCGTTTCTGCATGGCCTCGGGCCAACTCGTGGATTTTTCTGGGTTTAAATTTTTTTACGTCAATAGAAATGTGCAGAGAATAGCGAGGCACAATTTGCACGATTGGCGTAAACTTTGGCTGAAATTTGCGTAAAATCTGAGATTTGCAGCCGAAATTTGCGCAAGTTATAGAAATTGCACACCAGTTGTGTACATTTCTATTGATGTAAAAAAAAATTAAAAAAACAAACCACACACATAGAGAGAAAAGCCCGACAGCTTGGCCTGCAAATCTGAACTGAATCGGGTGCTCAACAGGAGTCAGTTGAGCACACAGAGGGATGGATTCCACAACACTGGACATCCCTACTTTCAACTGGAGGTGCCAGGTATGAGAGATGGAAAGGGGGAAGGAGCCATACCAGAAGGGCATAGCACCAGCTTTGCATCCTGAAGATCTCAGATTCCAGCCCAGGAATCTCCAGTTAGCAAGGATTAGGAAGCCGGGATGAGAAAATATCTCGCTACCTGAGTCCCAGTCAGAATACGCAATACTAGCTTAGATGGATGAGTGGCTTAACCTGGTATAAGAAAGCTTCTTCTGTTCTTAAAATGACAGATCTTGAGGGTTTGAATTCAACTTTTACGAGCTGTCAAATTTCCCTTTGGGAATGTGACTCGGTGGCGCACTTATCAGATCACTTAATTATTGACGGCTCATTTTAAGATGATTGAAGCCACATATCACCTGTCAAAAAAACCCACCCCAATATAGTTGAGCACTTTGTTGTTGAAGTTCCTCAGCCCACCCACCCACCCTACCCGCAGCCCCCAAATTCAAACATTATCCATAATGGGAAATATCAGGAGGAAAGCAGCCATATTCACGAGAATACGAAATTCAGATTTCTGCCGGAAAATCGCAATGGGACAAAATGGTAGGGGTGGGTGAATGAGTGATGATCGAGATGGCCCAATTCCCATACACGTTTGCAATCGATGCTCACTCTGCATGGATAAGGAAATCTGCGCAAATTGGGTGGCGAGATTTGTGCAAGTTGTCCTAAATTTGCATAAATTCCTAATTTGCACAACTTTTTTTTTTATTGCATTTATATCCCGCCTTTTTTCCTCCAAGGAACTCGAGGCAGCATACATAATCCTCCACCTCGTCTCCATTTTATCCTCACAACAACAACCCTGTAAGGCGGGCTGGGCTGAGAGTCTTTATTATTTTTATTTATTTATTTATTTTATTACATTTATATACTGCCCCACAGATGAAGCTCTCTGGGCGGTTTACAACAATTAAAAATGGTAAACATTAAAAGTATACAAAATTTTAAAACCATCAAAAACATAAAGAACAGTATAAAAACAACAGCATCCATTTAAAAACAACAATTCTGGGGTCCATTAAAGAACAAACTTAATGTTGTTAAATGTTGTTAAGACGCCTGGGAGAAGAGAAAAGTCTTGACCTGGCGCCGAAAAGATAACAATGTTGGCACCAGGCGAGCCTCGTCGGGGAGATCATTCCATAATTGGGGGGCCACCACTGAGAAGGCCCTCTCCCTTGTTGCCGTCCTCCAAGCTTCCCTCGGAGTAGGCACTCAGAGGGGGACCTTGGATGTTGAGCGCAGTGTACGGGTAGGTTCATGTCGGGAGAGGCGTTCCATCAGGTATTGCGGTCCCAAGCCGTGTAGGGCTTTGTAGGTTAAAGCCAGCACCTTGAATTGGGCTCGGAAACATATAGGCAGCCAATGCAAGCGGACCAGAGCAGGTGTCATATGCTCGAACCTCCCTGTTCCAGCTATCAATCTGGCCTCCGCATTTTCCACAAGCTGCAGCTTCCGGAACGTCTTCAAAGGCTGCCCACATAGAGGGCATTGCAGTAATCTAATTTGGAAGTTACCAAAGTATGGACAACTGAAGCTAGGTTATCCCTGTCCAGATAGGGGCGTAGCTGGGCCACCAACCGGAGCCACCCAGTGGGTTTCCATGGCCAAGTGGGGACTAGAACCCGGATCTCGTGACTCCCAGTCTGACACTTTAGCCACCACACCACACTCCATAGGCTGAAGTGCAGCTGATTCAGTCCCTGGAGGAAATTTGCGCAAGGAAGGAAAATGGCGCAAATCAAACTGGGCATCGGGAGCGAGCATGGGTCCCACCATTGACGACATGCTCGTGATTGCACACGAGGTCGGCACTTCAAATGCGGCAACGCTCACGTGTTTTGCAAGCCGAAACGAAGCCCTCATACATCCCTACAAATCAGCTGTAGCATTTTGTCTCTTTCCCATAACTCCTTTTGGTTCTAGTGAAGGCCACTCCAGAACTCCCATCCCCACACTCCATCGCATAGCAAGGTCAGCCTAGGGGGGAGAAAATGGCATTTTTCATGTCTTCTCTTTGATGATCCGCCATATCTTTGCCCTGTCCTGGACGGGGTTGCCCTCCCCCTAAAGGATCGGGTCCGTAGTTTGGGGGTGCTCTTGGATCCAGAACTGTCACTTGAGGCATAGGTGAACTCAGTGGCAAAGAGCACCTTTTATCAGCTTAGGCTAATATGCCAACTGCGCCCTTATCTGGATGGAGATAGCCTAGCTACAGTTATCCATGCTCTGATAACCTCTCGTTTGGATTACTGCAATGCGTTATACGTGGGGCTGCCTTTGAAAACAGTCCGGAAGCTTCAACTGGTACAAAACAGGGCAGCACGGTTACTAACAGGGACTGGCTGACGAGACCACATTAGCCAGTCCTTTTCCAGCTTCATTGGCTGCCAGTCCAGGTCCGGGCCCGATTCAAAGTGCTGGTATTGACATTTAAAGCCTTAAACGGCTTGGGGCCAGGCTATCTGAAGGAACGCCTCCTCCCATATGTACCTGACCGGACCCTAAGGTCATCCTCAGGGGTCCTTCTCCGCGAGCCCCTGCCAAAGGAAGTGAGGCAGGTGGCTACCAGGAGCAGGGCCTTCTCTGCTGTGGCACCCCGGCTGTGGAATGAGCTCCCTAAGGAGGTTCACTTGGCACCTACATTATATGCTTTTAGACGCCAGGTGAAGACCTTTTTATTCTCCCAGCATTTTAACAGTCTATAAATAAATTTTAACTTGGTGTTTTAAATTCGTCATTTTGCATTGCTGCTGTTTTTATTGGGTTGAGCTCTTATATTATGGTTTTATACTGTTGTTTTATACTTTGAATGTTTTTAATTTTTGTGAACCGCCCAGAGAGCTACGGCTATTGGGCGGTATAGAAATGTAATAAATAAATAAATAAATAAATAAATAAATAAATATCTTTATGTATTAAAAAGAAAGAAAGGCAAGATACAGGCACCGCACCATTGCTTACATCCAGCCAGGGGAGGGGAGGCTGGGGTGGTGGTGAAATGTTACAGGTGCAGCACGGAGGGCTCGCTCCATGGGAATTCAGCGCCAGCTTGACTGCAGGTGAACCGGCTGTTTGCTCAAAAGATACAATCCTTCTATTCTGCCCTTCGGAGGCATTGGGGCTCTGTACTGCGTTGCCATGGCAAAGAATGAAAGAAAGTGGGGGGGGAGAGAGAGCCACTACAGAACAAGTGGCACCAGAAGGTGACAGATGGGGGGACCAGCAGGGGGACGAGAGAGTGGAAGTGACCTAGGGACTCAACAGCTGGTCCCGGGCTCTGATGGCTTCCCAGCTGGGCCCTCGATTGGATGGATGAGCAATGTGCAAAGAAAGAAATACAACTTTTGCCCAAAAAGACTTCAAAGAACCCGAGCGTCTCTTTAAAGGTAGGGCTGGGAGGGGGGAGGGAGGGAGAAATTAAGGAGCACAGCGGGGTCTGGACTGTTCCTGATGGAGAGCTCGGGACAACGTTTCCCTCTGACTGGCCTTGTCTTCTTCCTCTTTCTCAAAACGTTAAAGCTGATCGCCTTTAGAAGAGTCCTTTTAGAAGAGTCCTTTTAATGGTGAATTGAAATGTTTCAAAAGCACCAAAATGCTGAAGAAGGGACATACCCTGCTTGGTGTGCCCCGCCACGCTGGCCGCAAAACAGGGGCGTTCGCTCTCTTTTCCCTCCCTCCCTCGGCAAGCCTGCGGCGGGTGCTTCGGATTTTGAATAAATATTCAATTAATTGTTACTGTTTTGAATTTTGTTGTTATTATCTTTCTTAGTGGGTCGATGAAAACTGCTATTCTGAATAATGATTTTTATAGGGTAGGGTAGGGGGCACTGGGCATGAGTTTGTGGAACCAAGGGGGCGGTGACCTGAAAAAGTTTGGGAACCACTGAGTTAACCATTTTGTGGTTAAGCAACATGGTTTAGCGTGTTGTCTGAACGGGGCCATTGTCAGCATTTGGGCCTATGAATCTGATATAAAAGCAAGCTCTAGCTTTATCTCCCACCCACCCCGCTGCCCACCCCCCACCTGCTGCAAGGATGGCTTGGCTTGAGAGGAAGGGAAAGGAGAAAGGGAGGTGAACGTCTCCACGAACAGCCTCAAAGCCACGTCAGGAGGAGGAAAGCTGAAACATCAGGACTTCGAAACGATTTATGAAGGAGAGGATTAGGGGCCTTTGCAGCTCGAGATGAGGTCCAAGCCAAGGAGTCGTGCCGTCAAATCCGAAACAATTCTCCCTTTCTCTCCCCTGCCATACGGCCCCAAGATGATTTAACCTCGCCAGGCGAAAAGTGAAGAAATTGATCCCCGAGAGGCCGTTAAAGCTTCACAGCAAATACAGGTGGGAGAAGAGATGCAAGCCACACACACACACACACACACACACACACACACACACACCTATATTCTCAAGAGATCACAAGTAGTACCTAATAAGTAACTAACCACTAGTAGCTTCTCTTCTACGCAGATTTTTTTTCAAGAGCTATGTTTAGCCTCCGTTCTCCCTCCAGAGCAAATCTGAAACTGGCTCAGATCATTCAGAGCCCTGAAGCACCCTCAGCTCATGCCAAGACCCCGGGGGGGGGGGAGGATGCAGAGGAGAGGGAGGAGAAGAGCCTCTTCATTTGCACCAAACACCCACTGCCTCCCCTCTCCTTCCCCCGCCCCCACTCATGTTTTGATCTGCAAACAGCCCAGCCACCAAATAACGGCGGCAAGGAATCAATCCCAGTAATGACCAAACTGTGCACTGCCAGCGAACTGCCAGGATCGCGAGAAATACATCCATGGAAGAATTACACGCTCCCGTGAGCCTGGGGTGGTCGCTCACCCCAAAAGGAGGTGACCCGCTGCCCCTCTGCATGAGGTGCTTGCCCCCTTCCAGCTAACCCCCACTGGGTGGATTTCCTGTGTCTCTCCACCAAAGGTGATGGAATGATCGGATTGCTCCCAATGTAAAGGACTCAACGAAACATCATAGAATCATAGGATAGCAGAGTTGGAAGGGGCCTACAAGGCCATCGAGTCCAACCCCCTGCTCAATGCAGGAATCCACCCTAAAGCATCCCCGACAGATTATTATTATTATTATTATTATTAATAATAATAATTTATTTATATAGCACCATCAATGTACATGGTGCTGTACAGAGTAAAACAGTAAATAGCAAGATGCTTGTCCAGCTGCCTCTTGAAGGCCTCTAGTGTGGGAGAGCCCACAACTCTCCCACACTAGCGTCAGAAGAGTCTGACCTGTCACAACCCTGTGTGATGCCCTGGGGTGGGCATGCCTCCTTCCGAGCAGGATTCATGCAGAGACACTGTGGGCAGGCTTGCTTTCGAGGCTGAGAGTCGTACTAACTCTCACAGGTTTAGATACTGCGATTGTTGTGAGAAACGTGGCCTGTAAAATGTGTCTGCCTATAGAAGCCTTCTTACATCCTCCTATGCCTTTTATATACTAGACCACTGATGAAGACCTTTGGGTAGTATCCCATGTTAGTCCTACTTAGAGTAGACCCATTGAAATGAATGGAACTTAAGATAGTCATGACTAATCTATGTCTTATTCATTTCAATAGGTCTTCTCGAAGTAGGAACAACAATGGATACTACCCTTTGTGTCGAAATGCATTCGGTTTCAGTTCTACTCGGTAGTGATTATTTCTGGTCTTGTGGGACACTACAGCACAATAATATGGTACCTTCCTCTATTGTTTTAATATATGTTTGCAGCTTGCACAGATGAAATTGAATGATCAGGCATTCATCTATATATTCTTTATTACAAGAACCTAAGAAGAGCCCTGCTGGATCAGACCAAGGGACCATCTAGTCCAGCACTCTGTTCACACAGTGGCCAACCAGCTGTTGACCAGGGACCAACAAAGCAGGACACGGTGCAACAGCACCCTCCCGCCCATGTTCCCCAGCAACTGGTGCACGCAGGCTTACTGCCTTGGATACTGGAGGTAGCACACAACCATCAGGGCTAGTAGCCATGGATAGCCTTCTCCTCCAGGAATTTATTCAACCTCCTTTTAAAGTCATCCAAATTGGTGGCCATCCCTCCTTCTTGTGGTAGTGAGTTCCATAGTTTAACACCCCTGCTCCCAATGGGTCATAATACATAGCCATTGTGACCATTAGTAGCCATTATGCCTAGTACATTGCAGCAACGTGCAACAAAAACTCAACAGCCCCCTTTTCTTTGCAATGTGCGTATAGGACTGAGCACTTTCTCAGAGCAGTGCTTCATCCGAACTAGTGGCCATCACCCCACCTTATGGTGGTGAGTTCCAGAGTTTAACCACGCGCTATGTGAAAGACTTCATAGAATCATAGAACAGTAGAGTTGGAAGGGGCTTATAAGGCCATCGAGTCCAACCCCCTGCTCATTGCAGGAATCTACGTTAAAGCATCCCTGACAGATGGCTGTCCAGCTGCCTCTTGAAGGCCTCTAGTGTGGGAGAGCCCACAACCTCCCTAGGTCATTGGTTCCATTGTCAAACTGCTCTAACCATCAGGACATTTTTCCTGATGTCCAGCCGGAATCTGGCTTCCTGTCACTTGAGCCCGTTATTCCATGTCCTGCACTCTGGGATGATCAAAAAGAGATCCTGGCCCTCCTTTGTGTGACAACCTTTCAAGGACATGTCGGTGCCCACATTGGAGCATCCAAAAAGGCACCCTTCACCGATGTGGTTACACAATCAGGCAGGAAGTCCTCTTGGTCCTTCTGATCTGAACAGGAGCTGCTATCTATAGAAGGCCGTTTCACAGGTACGAGAAAAGCAGGGTGAAGCATCACTTTGCAAAGCACCCTTAAAGGAGGTCTGCTCTGCCACTCTTTAAATTTTGAAAAGTGTCCCCAGAGGCATCAGGGAAAGCAGGAAGTGACACACACTTATTTGGAAGGGTTTTTTAAGGATGATTTTCATACTGGATTCTGGAGAGAGAGGGAGGAGCAGGATAGAGGCAGACTCTCAAAACAGCGTCCGGTTTTGACAAGAAGCCAGGTAGGCAGTGCAGGCAAGTAAGATAATGAGCTCATAGCTTCGAGCTATGTTCAGTGCTGGAAAAAAAACCTAACGCCTCTGCAAACTAACGTCTCTGCTCCAGAGAAAGAAAAGTTTACCATTCCTGATCGAGTGGGTGCACAGTCATAGAATCATAGAATCATAGAATAGCAGAGTTGGAAGGGGCCTCTAAGGCCATCGAGTCCAACCCCCTGCTCAAGGCAGGAATCCACCCTAAAGCATCCCTGACAGATGGCTGTCCAGCTGCCTCTTGAAGGCCTCTAGTCCATTAGATATGGGGTGCGCCTGTTTTAGCTTGCACCATATGGGGTTAGAATTACAGCCTGCCCGGCCCCCATCCTGGTAAGAACAGCAAAGTCCTGCTTGCCCCCTCCCAAGCAAAATATAATGGCGTTTCACCCGGCTATCTGAAATTTCCTCCACTTTTTCCTGACACAGCAACGCTTCCAGAAGGGGATAAGACTGGGACTTCAGTCAGTGGGGGAAGGGGTCCCCAAAGTGACAGGCAACACCTGAAAAAAAGCATGTCTCTCTGTGTGGGACTTTGCTGTCGGATCCTTGACACCTGTTACTATCCAAGATGGAAAGGTTTGGTGGATAAAAGATGGTTTGGCTTAAAAAAGAGGGACCGTTTAGTTTGGGGAGTAAGGGAAGATTGACAGAAGCGTGCAAAACGATACCTGGTCTGGAGAAAATAGATAGGGTGTTTTTTTCTACCTTTCTCACAAGACTTGAGAGGCCAATGGGGTCATCCCATGAAGGTGGATGGTGAGTTTCAAGACAGATCAAAGGAAGAACTTCTCTTCACATAGCACAGAGTTAATATAGCAAGACGTAGTGATGGCCACCAATTTGGATGGTTTTAAAAAAGGGCTGGATAAATTCCTGACGGAGAAGGCTGCCAGTGGCTATGTGCTACCTCCAGTATTAGTATTATTTATTTTATTTATTTATTTATTACATTTTTATACCGCCCAATAGCCGAAGCTCTCTGGGCGGTTCACAAAAATTAAAATCATGAAGAGCATTAAAACAATCAACAATCTAAAAACACAAATACAAAATACAATCTCCCGACGTGAATATACCCGGTCACTACGTTCAACATCTAAGGTCCTCCTCCAGGTGCCTACTCCGAGAGAGGCTCGGAGTGTGGCAACGAGGGACAGGGCCTTTTCAGTGGTGGCCCCCAGACTGTGGAACGATCTCCCTGACGAGGCTCGCCTGGCGCCAATGCTGCTATCTTTCCGGCGCCAGGTTAAGACTTTCCTCTTTGCCCAGGCATATGGCGGCACATCTTAATCACCCACATGTTTAGCTTTTTAACGGTTTTTAATGCTTTATGTGTGTATGTTCTGTGTTTTAGAATTTTAAATTTTGTATACTTGTTTTTATCTCAATTTTAGAATTTCTGTAAACTGCCCAGAGAGCCCTGGCTATGGGAGCGGTATACAAGTGAAATAAATAAATACTGTTGTGTGTGGAGGCATACACAACAGTATGCCTCCACACACCACTTGCTGGGGAACATGGGCAGGAGGGTGTTTTTGCACTCATGTTCTACCTGTGGAGATCCCGCAGGCAACTGTTTGACAACAGAATGCTAGACTACATTGGCCTTTGGTCTAATTCAGCATGGCTCTTGTGATCTCAGAAACTGTATGGGGTGTGAGGAAATAGGCACTCTCCAGTGTCTGTGGGGACTAAGCCATATTCCTGTGGATCTAGATCGAGGAGAAACGTGCAGAAAATGGGTCTTCTAGGTCCACCTCTATCCGCTCGGAGGAGCTGAAACTGGAGTTCTAAAAGGCCCCCTTTAGATCCAGGCCACAGCTAGACCTAAGGTTTATCCAGGGATCATCCAGGGTTCGCCTCTGCCTGAGCACTGGATCCCCTTGTGTGTCACCTAGATGAACTGGTTTGACCCCTGGACGATCCAGGGATAAACCTTAGGTCTAGCTATGGCCCCCGTTTTCATTCTACCAATTAACATAAGAACATCAGAAGAGCCCTGCAGGATCAAACCAAGGGTCCATCTAGTCCAGCACTCCGTTCACACAGTGGCCAACCAGCTGTCAGACAGGGACCAACAAAGCAGGACATGGTGTACCAGCACCCTCCCACCCATGTTCCCCAGCAACATGTGCACACTCTTACTGCCTTGGATCCTGGAGATATCACACAACCATCAGGGCTAGTAGCCATGGATAGCCTTCTCCTCCTCTAGGAATTGATCCAACCCCTTTTTAAAGCCATCCAAATGGGTGGCCGTCACCACATCTTGTGATAGTGAGTTCCATAATTTAACCATGCCCTGTGTGAAGAAGTCCTTCCTTTGACCTGTCCTGGATCTCCCACCAATCAGCTTCATAGGATGACCCCAGGTTCTAGTATTATAGGAGAGGGAGGAAAATGTCTCCCTGTCCGCATTCTCCACACCATGCATCGTTTCTAGAGAGTACAGAGGCAAGACTTCTCTTTTCTCATCAAAGGTGGTACTCAACCTTCAGCCAACAAAGGACGTAAGCTACAAAGGCAGAAAAGACCCCTGCCTCTCCCCCAGATGCATCAGAAATTATGGACCCTGCATAAAAATATTACTTTGGAGGATGCCAGCCCAAATTTGAATGAAACGACAGCATACTTTCAGGGGAAGGGGGATAGTTCACCTGGTTCTACCTTTCTCCTGAGCCGTTTAAATTCCCGGATGAGCAAGACACCTAATGTAGATTCGCTTGGCACCTACATTATATGCTTTTAGACGCCAGTTGAAGACCTTTTTATTCTCCCAGCATTTTAACAGTCTATAAATAAGTTTTAACTTGGTGTTTTAGATTTGTAATTTTGCATTGCTGCTGTTTTGATCTGGTTGAGCTTTTAGATTGCATTTTATATTATGGTTTTATACTGTTGTTTTATACTTTGGGTGTTTTTAATTTTTGTGAACCGCCCAGAGAGCTCCGGCTATTGGGCGGTATAGAAATGTAATAAATAAATAAATAAATAAATAAATAAGACGCATCCTTTTTAACATTGGCAGTTCAGATCCATAATTAAGGATACCCTCTGGACGACCTATTGAGAAAAGCTGTAATCCAAGGGGCTAATCCCTTTTAGTCTTCAAACAAAAAAACCACCTGCACTCCTCAGCCACAACATTTATTTATCCATGTATCTTTATTTAAGTATTTGTATCCCACCGCAACACTGCACTCATGAAGGAAGGTGTTCGATTACATTTTGACCCTTTAGAGGAAGATACTGTGCAAAGAGAGGGTCCACGCCTCTCAGACCTCATTCTCTAGCAATGGAAACCCCTTAAGTACTAAAATAAATAAGTAAAGCGGAGGAGGGCCAGGATCTCTTCTCAATCATCCCAGAGTGCAGGACACGGAATAACGGGCTCAAGTTACAGGAAGCCAAATTCCAGCTGGACATCAGGAAAAACTTCCTGACTGTTAGAGCAGTATGACAATGGAACCAGTTACCTAGGGAGGTTGTGGGATCTCACACCCTAGAGGCCTTCAAGAGGCAGCTGGACAATAATCTGTCAGGGATGCTTTAGAGTGGATTCCTGCCTTTAGCAGGGGGTTGGACTCGATGGCCTTATAGGCCCCTTCCAACTCTACTATTCTATGATTCTAAGAGGCAGCTGGGCAACCATCTGTCAGGGATGCTTTAGGGTGGATTCCTGCCTTGAGCAGGGGGTTGGACTCGATGGCCTTAGAGGCCCCTTCCAACTCTAACTATTCTATGATTATCTTTATCTTCAATCATGAGCTCCCTAAGGAGGTTCGCTTGGCACCTACATTATATGCTTTTAGACGCCAGGTGAAGACCTTTTTATTCTCCCAGCATTTTAACAGTCTATAAATACATTTTAACTTGGTGTTTTAAATTCGTAATTTTGCATTGCTGCTGTTTTTATCTGGTTGAGCTTTTATATTGTATTTTATATTATGGTTTTATATTGTTGTTTTATACTTTGAATGTTTTTGATTTTTGTGAACCGCCCAGAGAGCTTCGGCTATTGGGCGGTATAAAAATGTAATAAATAAATAAATAAATAAATCATCTTTCCATAGTTCATTGAGAACAGTTTCAAGTGTTTAGGGAGGAGAGGAAGTGAACCGCTTGTACTTCCTGTTTTGCTGTAGCATCCAAAATGGAACGTCTCATGCTTTGTGCATGGAGGCAAACACATGTTTAGGATTTCAAGCGCTGTTTATCCCCAAATAACAGCTTATCAAAACAGTCACTGGGAGGGGGAGAAACCAAGGTGACGCTTTTATCTCTCTTAGCCACTGACACGTTCACCAACACCAACACCCTGCCAACGTGCGCCCCTGTGAAAAATGCCAGTGCATTTCCCTTGCGTGGCTCTTTGGAGAGAGAGGATCAGAATTCAATCATATTGAGAGGAAAGCTATTAAAGAAGAAAAGAGCGCCCCAACGTTAAAAAATAATAAAATAAAACACGCGCGCAAACTGATCAATCTATTTCTCTGCCCCCTCGGTGGGCGGCTGCCGGCTTTGCAGGCTAATCCAGGCCTATTTCTTTTTTGACACGAGCCGATATGAGTCGCCGCGTTCTGCCAAGTGGATTCATAGCTGGGGAGAGGGGGACGCCGGCAACGCCGCTGAGCTGGTTTAATGGAGTGAAGACGCGACTAGGCCTTCTTCCCTCGCCTAGCTAGGCCTTTCTTCGTATTCCCCTGGAAGTCAGCAAACACACACACACACACACACACATTTTTTGAAGTATCTGCAGCTGACTTCCAGCAGCTTGAGTGAAGAAATTGATCCACCCCAGCAGTAATCCATCTTGCTAAGGCCTCGGGGCTGCTGTGTCCACCTGTGTCAGTTTTCCACATAACAAATTCTCCCAGACAGACCCAGCTTTGACGATAAGCCGAGCTGATACTCCGTGCTAGGCCCCAGAGTGGCTGCCGTGACCTCTCCTCTCTTCTCTGGAGAAAGGAGACAGACTCGGAGAAGCTTAGCGCGGGGAGGGAAGGGACGCCGAGGGAGGAGGGGATGGCCAAAGCCATGAAGGATTCCCCCCCACCCTTTAAACTCTTCGCCGATGGTCCGGCGTCTTGCATTGGTCACAACAGCAATGGTCACGTAGGAATTCCTCCTCTAAAGGGTTCCTCCAAAGAAGGAAGGTCTCAGCTTCTGAAGCGTGGGAAGAAAAGGCGGGCGTTGACCTTCCTAATCCTTTAGTGGAGTGTTTAATCAATTAAATGCTCAAGGCCACCAGTCACATCCCCTGACCTGCCTCCTCGGGGGCCGTCACCTGTCCCACGCACCTGCTGCTCGATTCTCCCTTGTCCATTGCCACAAGCAGTTTATACACTATGAATGAGTAGAACACCTATCACTGTAGAGCTGTTCAGGTGAATCCCCTCCTGTACACTGTGGTGGGGAAGGTGATTGTACCTGTAAACCCAACCCCTCCAAGGTGCAGAAAAGGGGAACTCAGATGATCAAGGGTCTGGAATATCTCCCCTACTAGGAGTTACAACAACTTGGATTGTTTAGTTTGGAGAAAAGGCGAGTAAGGGGACATATGATAGAGATGTACAAAATTATGCACGGTACGTAGAATGTGGATAGGGAGACATTTCTCTTCCTCTCCCATAATACTAGACCCCAGTGGGGTCATTATCCCATGAAGTGGATTGGTAGGAGATTCGGGACAGATAAAAGGAAGGACTTCTTCACACGGCACAGAGTTAAATTATGGAATTCGCTACCACAAGGTGTGGTGATGGCCATCAATTTGGATGGCTTTAAAAGGGGGTTGGATAAATTCCTGGAGGAGAAGGCTATCAAGGGCTACTAGTCATGATGGCAATGTACTCTGATATTAATCAGAGGCAGTATGCCTAGGTACACCAGTTGCTGGGGATCATGGATGGGAGGGTGCTGTTGCAACATGTCCTGCTTGTGGTTTCCTGGTCTATTTTGTATCTGGTCACTCTAGTATAGCTCCTGCAGCTTTAACTCTTGTGATGAAGAGGGAATTTCACCAGGGGCTGCACGCATACAAAGGACACCTGCTGAAATTCCCTTTTCTATACAACTGTTAAAGATACAGGAGCCCTGTCCTCCTTTCCATGTGGTCACCTTATCCTCACCCCAAGGAGCTCAGGGAGGTGTAGGTAGTTCTCCTCCATGAGGGTGACCATATGAAAAGGAGGGCAAGGCACCTGTACCTTTAACAGTTGCATTAAAAAAGGGAATTTCAGCAGATGTCCTTTGTATGCATGCAGCACCTGGTGAAGTTCCCTCTTCATCACAACAGTTAAAGCCGCAGGAGCCCTGCCTAGCATGACCAGATACAAAAGAGGGTAGGGCTCCTGCAGCTTTAACTGTTGTGATGAAGAGGGAACTTCACCAGGTGCTGCATGCATACAAAGGACACCTGCTGAAATTCCCTTTTCTACACAACTGTTAAAAGATACAGGAGCCCTGTCCTCTTTTCCATAGGGTCACCCTAGCCAAAGGTCCCTTGCGCTAGTACTATGCAATTTCGTGTAGACTTGGACGCAGCCCACTGAATTTGTGTAAAGCGATTTGCGCAAATTGCCTTGTATGGTGTGGGAGGAGGGGGAACCAAAAAAGTCCCCAAATTTCAGGAACACACTCCTCCTCCGCTCGCAAATGCAAGCCGAGTCAGGGACGCCGGAGGAGATTTCCTGGCGACGGACATCCCTATTTCAGAATGGCTCAGGCTACCTGATTCCTCATCGTGGCTCATGGGACGATGTGACCATGTGTTACTTGACTGTGTAGGAGCCCGCAAACCCATGTGGGTGGGTGGAATTATTACCACCCCGGCTGACGTCCTGAACCCGTTAAATATAACTGTGATTAAATTGATTTTCTTTCCGTTCTCTTTAAAAAAGAAAAAGAAAAAAGAATAGTGATGGTGAAGGGGAACTTAGATAAACATCCTCCATGGACCAAAGACCTTTGATTAAAATCGCAAAATTAAAGGGACCCCGGAGGGGGTCACAGATCAATGGGAGAGCACTTGTTTTGCATGCAGAAGGTCCCAAGTTCGTGGCCTGACATCTCCCAATTAAAACAATCAGGGAGCAGGAAATGGGAAAGGCGCCTTTGTGCCCAAGGTCCTGGGGAACTGCTGCCAATCAGAGTTGAGCATACTAAGCTAGTTAGAGAAATAGGCCGTAGCTAGACCTAAGGTTTATCCCAGGATTATCCCGGGTTCGTCCCTGCCTGAGCGCTGGATTGCCCTGTGTGGCACTTAGATGAACAGGTTTGACCCCAGGACAATCCTGGGATAAACCTTAAGTCTAGCTACGGCCATAGTCTAACCCAGTGGTTCCCAAAGTGGGCGGTACTGCCCCCTTGGGGGCGGTGGGATTGCATAGGGGGGCGCTAAGAGGCAAGGGAGCGGCAGGGGATCGCCCTGGGATTTCGCCCCGTCTAGCTAGGCAGCTTCCTAGGTTGCTAGGTTGGACTAGATGGCCTCCAAGATCTCTTAATATCCTATGATCTTCCTAATGGAAGGAGCAAGGACACCCTGAGATTCCCTGATGCTGACAGGTATGGGGGAAAACCAGAAGCATCCTTATTGCCTAGAAGAAACAGTCCATTCCTGAATAAAGAAGCATCACAAGAGCCGTGCTGGATCAGACGAAGGATGTACTTGATCCAGCGATCTGTTCCCACCAGAAGTGCCAACGGGCAGTTCACAAGCAAGACTTGAGTGCAAAAGCACCCTCCTGGACGTTCCCCTCCGATGACTGGCCTACAGAGGCAGATTGCCCCCAATGCTGGAGGTATTATATAGCCATCATGACTAGTAGCCATTGATGGACAAGACTCCAGGAAGCAACTGGACTATCCCACAGTTGCAAGGAGATGCCTGCTCAATTGGCGGGGCGCTAATCAAGAAATTCTGAGTGCATCTTTTGGAGAGGAAGAACGAAGCATGCCTCGAATTTTAATCCAGAAGAGAACGGAGAACGGAGCCCCGGATATCAGATGTCTGGGAATCACTTTATTAAAACGGGCCACTGTTCCGTATCCCACTGGATCCCAAGAACAGCTCCATACGCCAATCTGCTTTTTCAGGACCTTGGAGTTTTCCGACAATTACTAAACGGCAGAACGGAACCACTACAGATCTCTCGAAATGCCCTTCGGTAGAATAAGAAAAAGCCCACCCAATTTAGCACTCGGCTTAAGCACCATGGTCTGTGCAACCAAGGAGGTGGATAACGTCTGTTAAGATGGTCATTAATCTGTATTAAGCAATCCAGCAAGCACACATAGAATATTCATGAACATTCCAACTCCTGAGGGGAAAGGGCTGGTGATGGAATGTTGAGGATCAGTGCAGCTGATATGATGGGAGTGAAATGCTGTTTGCCTTCAAGGATGGCCTCACACAGAGTTGAGAGGATGTTCGGCTTTAGAAAGGCTGCAGGAACTCAAGCTGGGGGGTGATAAATCTAGCCCTCTGGGGACTCAATCTGTCCCTTTAGGGTTCTGTAACCCCCCCTCCACTGATTAGTGGATGGTTTCCTAGCTTTTGCGTAGTGGTTCACCCACCACCCCGCATTCAAAAATGCCTCTCCAATGGCTTAGTTACTGGCAGTATGAGGTTTAAAAATCTGCTGGTATTTTTGGCCACACCGCTTTTGCCTTTGGCCCTGCCCATCACTGGAATGCAGCCCTGAGAGCTTCTCTGAAACAGATGGAAGAAGTTATGCACCTCTCCTCTATAAGGAACAGAGATGGTATAATATGAAAGGCATCCATCTTAGAAGAGGCATTCTCCTCTCACATACAAGATGGAATCCCTCTAACACCATCTTAGAAGAGGCATTCTCCTCTCACATACAAGATGGAATCCCTCTAACACCATCTTAGAAGAGGCATTCTCCTCTCACACACAAGATGGAATCCCTCTAACACCATCTTAGAAGAGGCATTCTCCTCTCTCACACAAGATGGAATCCCTCTAACACCATCTTAGAAGAGGCATTCTCCTCTCACATACAAGATGGAATCCCTCTAACACCATCTTAGAAGAGGCATTCTCCTCTCACACACAAGATGGAATCCCTCTAACACCATCTTAGAAGAGGCATTCTCCTCTCACATACAAGATGGAATCCCTCTAACACCATCTTAGAAGAGGCATTCTCCTCTCACACACAAGATGGAATCCCTCTAACACCATCTTAGAAGAGGCATTCTCCTCTCTCACACAAGATGGAATCCCTCTAACACCATCTTAGAAGAGGCATCCTCCTCTCTCACACAAGATGGAATCCCTCTAACACCATCTTAGAAGAGGCATTCTCCTATCACACACAAGATGGAATCCCTCTAACACCATCTTAGAAGAGGCATTCTCCTCTCTCACACAAGATGGAATCCCTCAAACATCATCTTCAAAGAGGCGTTCCCCTCTCTCAGAAATCACAAGCTGAATATGAGCCAACAGTGTGATGTGGCTGCAAGAAAGGCAAATGCTATTTGGGGCTGCATTAATAGAAGTATAGCTTCCAAATCGTGTGAGGTACTGGTTCCTCTCTATTCGGCCCTGGTTAGGCCTCATCTAGAGTACTGCGTCCAGTTTTGGGCACCACAATTCAAGAAGGACGCAGACAATCTGGAGCGTGTTCAGAGGAGGGCAACCAGGATGATCAGGGGTCTGGAAACAAAGCCCTATGAAGAGAGACTGAAAGAACTGGGCATGTTTAGCCTGGAGAAGAGAAGATTGAGGAGAGACATGAGAGCACTCTTCAAATACTTAAACGGTTGTCACACAGAGGAGGGCCAGGATCTCTCCTCAATCCTCCCAGAGTGCAGAACACGGAATAACACGATCAAGTTAAAGGAAGCCAGATTCCAGCTGGACATCAGGAAAAACTTCCTGACTGTTAGAGCAGTACGACAATGGAACCAGTGACCTAGGGAGGTTGTGGGCTCTCCCACACTAGAGGCATTGAAGAGGCAGCTGGTCAACCATCTGTCAGGGATGCTTTAGGGTGGATTCCTGCATTGAGTGGGGGGTTGGACTCGATGGCCTTGTAGGCCCCTTCCGGCTCTACTATTCTATGAATCTATGAAATAAGATAGAATCCCTCTAACACCATCTTAGAAGAGGCATTCTCCTCTCACACACAGGATGGAATCCCTCTAACACCACCTTAGAAGAGGCATTCTCCTCTCACACACGCAAGGAGGAGACGTCTCTCTAATATATCGGCTGCACTGACGTCCCCTGAAAACAAATGTATGCTCTTTAATTCAAGAACAATGGTCCTGTACATTTGTAAATGTATGCAGACTTAATCAATTAACTAATTAAAACCAATGTGATTAAAACTGGATGACGGGCCCCATGCAATGATCAGGAAACTGAACGCAGCCTTCAGCGTGAAGATCTACGTCCCCATGGCAGCCCTGGGCAGGAAGAATTTACAACGCTTTCATTTTTAATCAGCTAACTGGTCTTTAACAAAAGAGAGATTGCAAAAGGAAAACACCTCTCCACCCCAGGATGGTCCCGAAAGCCCGCAAGAAGCAGACGGCAAACCCAATATTTATGGGGCCGAGAAGGGAGAGCATGCGTTTCTTCCAATATTTAATTTATCAAGTGTTTTTTCTTTCTATCCTGCATCACCGCTGAGGGTTTTACGGGGCTATAAAAAGGCGTTCCCTCGTGGCCTCCCCACACCTGTTTTTTTACGGGCAGTGCAAACGGAGGCGCCGCTATCGTTCAGCGGTTAACCTGAGGTAGTGTCACCCCTGTCCTCTCCCACAAAGACACACACACACCCCGCAGCCTTTGCAAATCTTGTTGGGGTGAAGAGAAATTTGAGGCGCTTCCTGGTTCTGGAAGCCCCAGAAGAAGCAGGGCTCGAACGAGGAGGTTTTTAATCCCCAGTGTTGGAAGCTCCGGTGAACGTCTCCTTGCAGCAGGTGGGTGAAAGGCACCTTTGCATTCTGGCATCTCATGCCGTGCTGCACCCAGAGCCTTGCTCAAAGGGGCCTGGGGTGGCGAAACGCTGAAGAAGAAACCCTGAATCTCCAGCAGGCTTTCAAGACATTAGAGCGGCCCACCCGGGCACGAAAAAGCCTGGGAAATGAGCACGGAGGCGTCATTAATTATCAATAACGCCTGTGCGCTGTAGATAAACAAGCCGGCGCGCCCGAGAACACAGGCGGATTGATTGATCGCAACGTCTCTCCTTAGAAACCGTTCACCCCCACCGTCCGGGGCAATCGTCTCCCCCTTCAGCAGCTCCGAATCGGCTGCACCCCCCCAAGGCTCACCCACAGCCCGAGGGCACGATTGCAGGAGGCAATCCCCCAAGAGAGTTCCTCGGCTCTCAAAGGGGGCGCGACGTTCTGTCGAAGCACGAAAGATGTGTGTGTGTGTGTGTGTGTTCATGACCCATATTTTCCGAGCATGGCTCATTCCTCATTTAGAAGGAGTTGGGGAAATGGTGTGTGAGTGGATGCGAGGGAGAGGGAGAGAGAGAGAGAGAGAGAGAGAGAGAGAGAGAGAAAACCTCCAGGACTTTTAAGATCCCCGTGGGGTTTCGGTAGCTGACGATGGCATCCATCAATTTCAGGGGGCGTCTTGAAGTGGTCCACTTTTAGGGTAGCAGGGAGACCAGACTTAGCATCTGGAGGGCACCAGGTTGAAGGAGGCTGATTTAGTGCACTGTAATCCCACCCTTCTCCAAGGGTGGAATTAAAAGGAAGACTCTTGTATGGAGAGAAGGTGAGAAGGGAGAGAGAATAGATACTGCTCCATTTAGTGTCCTAAATTTAAAGGGCAAATCCTTTGCCAAACCAGCATCCAGGTCTCCATCCAACAGCATGCCAAGTGTGGCGTAGTGGTTAGAGTGTTGGGTTGGGACATGAGAGATCTGGGTCCCCACTCAGCCATGAAACTCAATGGGTGACTTTGGGCCAGTCGCGGGTTCTCCCAGCCTCACCTACTTTACAGGGTTGTCGTAGGGATAAAATGGAGAGGTGTGAGGATCACATACCCCACCTTGGGTTCCTTTCAAGATGGAAAAAGGTGGGACAGAAATGTGATGGTGATGCCGATGATGCTGCTGATGATAGGATGGGTATCACAAAACACCCTATAGACTCCTACTCCGGAAGAGAATATGCCTAGTACATTAGAAAAGGTGCTTTTATTTTTAAAGGGAAATATGTCATCTACATAGGCTTGAGATATTAATATTTCACAGTACCGAGATGCAAGCTACACCTACGTTCATCTTTATTTTTAAACAAGACACCCTTGGTCCAATTATAGATTAATCACATTATTTTTTTTTCATCAAACACCCGTTGTTCTCCTACTCTTGACAAAAAAGGGGGGGGGAAGGAAGAAAGAGAGGAATCAACAAGCTATTAATTGGCTGCTGTTTCTTAGAAATGTTTTGATCACCAGTATATTTTGAAAGGGGGGGGGGAGAAAACCAACTCCATGTATGTAATGTTGTCAACCAGTATTTCTCTTACCTGTCTGAAAAACTGCATCAAAGAAGCTAAACTAATAGTAAGAATATGAGAACATAAGAAGAGCCCTGCTGGATCAGACCGAGGGTCCGTCTAGTCCAGCACTCTGTTCACACGGTGGCCAACCAGCCCTCGGCCAGGGACCGACAAAGCAGGACATGGTGCAACAGCACCCTCCCACCCATGTTCCCCAGCAACTGGTGCACGCAGGCTTACTGCCTCGGATACTGGAGGTAGCACACAACCATCAGGGCTAGTAGCCATTGATAGCCTTCTTCTCCAGGTGTTTATAGCGGGATCTGAAAAGATCCAAATTTCCTATAGCTCCACCCAGGTTCCATTCCGGCTCCCTAATCTGCCAGCTTCTCTTCTGGGGAACTCCGGGTTTCATTCTTTGGCGTCTATTTTAAGAGCCCCTTTTCACCCGTCATCCCTCCCTCCCACCTCGAAGTCCTGTCTTCTCAATTTCGCTTTGTCTCCATCGGTTTCAACTTCATCAGCACTGCCCTTTGGCGTTTTAAGCTGTCCAAGAGCTAAACAGGCTCGAATGGAGCAAAAACATCAACACTTTGCCACAACTGCATGTCCACTTGCAAACGGAACACTACAAAGCATTTCTTGGGCCTGCCTCTGCCTTGCACGTGCCGAGCTGTCAGACCAAAACACAGCCAGTACCGATAAAGATACACTTTGTTAAACCAGAACTGCTTGATAGCACAGATCTAAGTAGGGCTGTGCACGGAGCCCCCCAAACCGCTTCGTGGCCCGATCCACAACTTTCAGATCATGCCGATCCACTTCGGGTTGATCCGACCCTCCCCTGCTCCACTCTGCAGAGCAAGATCTGGAGGGGCAGATCGAGGTTTTGCCCCCCCTTCCCTACTTACTTGCCTCCATGGCGAATGGCAGAGGCAGATAAGTGAGGAAGGGGGGCAAAATGAAGGCTGAATAAGCCCCACTCCACCCTGCCCCCTTACGTGGCTCTGCCGCCATCACTGCATGGACTCCGGGTGGCTCCGGCACCAGCTGAGCCCCCTCCCCCCCACCTTACCTGCGTTCGGAGCTCTGGATGGAGGCGAACCGCTTCGCCTTGATCCGCAGCTTCCCCGACCCGATTCGGATCCACTTTTGACAGAATCGGATTGGGTTGCTCCGCTGCAGATTCGCAATCCGAATCGGAGCGGAGCACGGCCCTAGATCTAAGGTCTTGCCTAGTACACTTTGTAGGTAATGTACGCAGAGCTGAGGAAACAATACGTTGAGCCCTTAATTGTTGGGTTCAATTATATCTCCTCTGCAAGCATAATTCTAACACTACTGGCTGGTACAGACTATTACACATCATATTGGACTGCCAAGTTTGTCATCTTGGCCCTGTGGGGAAGAAGAAAGACCGAGGGGACAGGAGCAGGCCGAGGAAACATCGGGGCCTGCTCCAGTTGGACTCTTCCCCCACCCCCACAGGGCAAACTGCCATCTTGGTCCTGTGGGGAAGAAGAAGGACCGAGGGGACAGGAGCAGGCCGAGGAAACATCAGGGCCTGCTCCAGTTGGACTCCCCTCCTTCGGGAGCAGGACAATCCCATCAGCCCTTTTCCCAGTCCACTTAATTTCTCTCTCTCTTTACCTCTTCCCTCCTGAACTCCTTTTCCTTGTGTGTCATGTCTTTATTAAACTGTAAGCCTGAGGGCAGGGACTGTCTTTTTTGCGACGTGTAAGCCGCTCCGAGAGCCTTTTTTGGCTGAGGAGCGGGGTATAAATATGATAAATAAATAAATAGAAATAAATAAATGGGCTCTGGAGAAATGAAAGTCACTGGCAGCCATAAAAGACTAAACTTATTAATATAATATAATATATTAGAGTGACCATATGAACAGGAGGACAGGGCTCCTGTATCTTTAACAGTTGTGTTGAAAAGGAATTTCAGCAGGTGTCATTTGTATATACGGGGAACCTGGTGAAATTTCCTCTTCGTCGCAACAGTTAAAGCTGCAGCTGCCCTGCCCTCTTTTCAATCTGGTCACTCTAGTAGAGCTCCTGCAGCTTTAACTGTGGTGAGGAAGAGGGAATTTCACCAGGTGCGACATGCATACAAATGAACACCTGCTGAAATTCCCTTCTCTATGCAACTGTTAAAGATACAGGAGCCCTGTCCTCCTTTCCACAGGGTCACCCTAGTAATAATATGTCAGCAAATATTGTCCAGGATTACAAGATGTTTTAACCTGCTCTTGTGAGCCATTTTATTAACACTTTGTATTTTTGGCATTACCTCTGGCGTGAGGAGTGTTTTATCATGTTTCTGTATGCGCAGGGCCTGACCGGCTAATAAGCAATAAACTGTCGTCGTTGTATATCTCTGAAAGGCTAGGATTCTCCGAGTTGGTAGCGTGAACAGTATCCGAGGTGAATGTGTGACAATATCTGAGTCCCATGCATGTCCAGGTGCTTGGAGTACCGCTCCCAAATGCACCCTCCTGCAAGAATGACTGGTTATCCCACCCCCTCTACTGTAAAATTGACTGAATCCACCTTTGGGGGGGGGGGGGAGAATCCTTTGCAGTTCCAAACCTATCACCACTGATTCTCCCTGTCAATTATAACAAGTCCTCTCTCTGCTTGTTCGTTTCCAGCTCAGACACAACATATAATTTTGACAAAGGCTCGGAAAACTCCAAAATGATGCCAATCCCCTTTCTTCAAGAGGAACACGCGGAACCCATTAACAATTCCTTGCCAGTTCAGTGGGCAGGTGGATGCAATTTGCTAGGGCCGCACATATGTATCCTGATATTAGGGGAAGCTGTTTGAATGCAAACCACAGCCTGCTAGGGCCCTGGTACATTATCTGTGCGCAAGGTGGGTTTACTTTGGCAGAAGTGGTGAATTTAAATGGAATATATATTTAGACATACATATATACATGGGCTGGCTCGAAAGCGAAGTGCAGAATTCACTCAGGATTCCTCACACACACGTACCTGCAGCTCCCTGGGATACAGAGCTTTTCGAGGAAGATTAGAAGTAGCTGAACTTCCCAGCCAGGAAATTCTTTCAGGCTCTGCCCATGAGCCCACCAAGATTCCACTCTGGCTCCACCCATCTTCCCACCAACGTTCCATTGCGGCTCCTCCTATTTTCCCACCAACATTCCATTCTGGCTCCACCCACCTTCCCACCAATGTTGCATTCTGGCTCCACCCACCTTCCAACAACATTCCATTCTGGCTCCTCCTATTTTCCCACCAACATTCCATTCTGGCTCCACCCACCTTCCCAACAACGTTCCATTCTGGCTCCACCCACCTTCCAACAACATTCCATTCTGGCTCCTCCTATTTTCCCACCAACGTGCCATTCAGGCTCCACCCACCTTCCCACCAACGTTCCATTCTGGCTCCTCCTATTTTCCCACCAACATTCCATTCTGGCTCCACCCACCTTCCCAACAACGTTCCATTCTGGCTCCACCCACCTTCCAACAACATTCCATTCTGGCTCCTCCTATTTTCCCACCAACGTGCCATTCAGGCTCCACCCACCTTCCCACCAACGTTCCATTCTGGCTCCTCCTATTTTCCCACCAACATTCCATTCTGGCTCCACCCACCTTCCCACCAATGTTGCATTCTGGCTCCACCCACCTTCCAACAACATTCCATTCTGGCTCCTCCTATTTTCCCACCAACATTCCATTCTGTCTCCTCCCATTTTCCCACCAACGTTCCATTCAGGCTCCACCCACCTTCCCAACAACATTTCATTCTGTCTCCTCCCATTTTCCCACCAACATTCCATTCTGGCTCCACCCACCTTCCAACAACATTTCATTCTGGCTCCTCCTATTTTCCCACCAACGTTCCATTCTGGCTCCACCCACCTTCCCAACAACATTCCATTCTGGTTCTTCTACTCATGTTCTTGCCAAGATCTTGTTCTATCCCTGCAGCGCCCCTGTCAATCTTCCATTCTGGCTCCTCCCCCGGCTGCTTGCCAACTGCATGGGGGGACCACGATCATCCTGACACCACAAAACATGGGGCCCACCATCGCTGTTCTGTCCCAGCTCCTTGCGAGTAAACGCGAGGAGCTGGGAACCGGGCACAGAGCTGCTCATGAGCTCTGTGCCCATCAGGGGTGGGGTGGGGGGAGTTTTTTTTAAAAAAAAACTTACATGTCGCTCAAGCGCTCCTTTCCTTTTGACAAAAACAAATCCAAAATGGCGGCCGCGATGTGTGGACAAGGGGGACAATGTCGCGATCCTAATATCGCAAGATCATACTCCTCCAAACCCCTCGTCTCGCCAAGCCCCTGGCCTGGGTCTGCCTGCAGCTTCTGTCAAGTGGATCCTTCACTCTTTTGTGTTTAGGATCAATAGCAGACGATCCTTAAACACCCAACGAAAACCTGCCGCGGTATCTAGAGGGTTGGGCGAAGAGCGGGGCAAAATCCCAACCCTCTCATTTGCCTCGGGCAAACAACAGTGCCAGCTTCACACATTACGGAGCATGAGCGTATGTACACCATTGGCGTGGAATGTGCACCGTCCCGCCAGAAGTGAGCTTGCACGGCTAACCCGCCGTTCGGCCAAAGGAATCGCACGGTACGTGCGTGCACGGCCTCTTCGAATGGGATGGCGGGAAGTCGTGAACCGTAATGCGTGGAGCGGCCCTGGTCTTTTCTCTTCAAAGTCTTCACATACTTGTTTTCGATTCCATTGAAAAGAGCTCAAAAGGGACGGGAAGGCTAAGTGTTTTGGCCTTGCAAAGAGAGAAACAGAGAGAGAAAGTCAAAGAGCAAAAATATTGTTTATAAAGGGATGCCAGCTGCGATTTGTCACTTTGGTTTAAATGGTCTATTATGAATTTTTTATTTATTTATTTTTAAAGATGCCAAGGTATACGAAGTGAAAGATCATATGGCTCTCCCACCCTAGAGGCCTTCAAGAGGCAGCTGGACAGCCACCTGTCAGGGATGCTTTAGGGTGGATTCCTGCATTGAGCAGGGGGTTGGACTTGATGGCCTTGTAGGCCCCTTCCAACTCTGCTATTCTATGATTCTATGATTCTATGGGTGGAAGAGAGCAGAATCACAGGAAAGGGTAGGTACTATTATTTTTTAATGCGGGAGAATTATTATTATTATTATTATTATTATTATTATTATTATTTATATAGCAACATCAGTGTACATGGTGCTGTACACTGCTTTTTTAAGTAGGGGGCATTCAAGGAGAAGTTGCTTCTAATGCCCTGAACCAATGGTATATTAAAGTTTTAAAAAAATAAATGAAATAATCATTCCTTACGTTTGTTTTAGATCTCACCCCTCCTCTAAGCAATTCCCAATAATGTTAATAATACTCAACCTCTTTTATCTTCACAAGGACCCTGTGAGGTAGGTCACGCTGAGAGAGAACCACTAAATATTGACAACGTTTGGGGCTTTTTCGCTTAGCTTTGGGTATGTGGGGACATGGCAGAGGTATATAAAAGTATGCCTGGAGTGGACAGAGAGATTTTTTTCTCCCTCTCTTATAATATTTGAACCCAGTGGGGCCATCCCATGAAGCTGATTGGTGGGAGATTCAGGACAGATAAATGGAATGGATTCTTCACACATCGCAGAGCTAAACTGTGGAACTCACTGCCACAAGATGTAGTGATGGTTTTTAAAAGGGGTTTGGATAAACTCCTGGCCACCTCCCATATCAGAGCCAGTCGCTGGGGAATACTGTGGAGGGGGTGATCATGGGCATTTTAGTTGGCCATTGTGTGATGTTGCTGCAAAAAAAAGCAAATGCTATTTTGGGCTGCATTAATAGAAGTATAGCTTCCAAATTGCATGAAGTACTGGTTCCTCTCTATTTGGCCCTGGTTAGGCCTCATCTTGAGTATTGCATCCAGTTCTGGGCACCACACTTCAAGAAGGATGCAGACAAGCTGGAGGGGGTTCAGAGGATGACCAGGGGTCTGGAAACAAAGCCCTATGAGTAGAGACTAAAAGAACGGGGCCTGTTTAGCCTGGAGAACAGAAGACTGAGAGGAGACATGAGAGCACTCTTCAAGGACTTGAAAGGTTGTCACTCAGAGGAGGGCCAGGATCTCTCCTCCATCCTCCCAGAGTGCAGGACACGGAATAACGGGCTCAAGTGACGGGAAGCCAGATTCCGACTGGACATCAGGAAAAACTTCCTGACTGTCAGAGCAGTACAACAATGGAACCAACGACCTAGGGAGGTGGTGGGCTCTCCCACCCTACTCAAGAGGCAGCTGGACAGCCCTCTGTCAGGGATGCTTTAGGGTTAAGGTGGATTCCTGCCTTGAGCAGGGGGTTGGACTGGATGGCCTTCGAGACCCCTTCCAACTCTACTATTCTATGATTCTTACCAACGGCCCAGGCTTACCCCAGTGAGCTTCCTGGCCAACGAGGCATTTGAACCCAGATCCCAGCTCAACTCTCCACCGACGCCAGCTTGCCGTAACAGAATCAGCAACAGGAACAACCATACATACATGGCAAGAATTAGAGACGCTATTATTAGATTATTACGAATTGGACATCATTTGTCTTCTGGCTGGCAAATTTAAACCAGTGAGCCACTGGGGAAAGGAGCGTGGTGAAAGGAGAACCAAGTGAGGCAGTGAAGCAGATCACTAGGTCACGGGAGGGGGGAGTGCGTTCCCCGCTGGAAGTGTCAGCCGACGGGGCCCGCGAGATCAGTTTCCAAGTGCCCCCCAAAAGTCAAGCGTAAAGAATACAATCTGAATCGTTTGTAACTCACCATCCTGAGGCTGCGGGAAGTAGTTCACCGGCTTGTCTGCAAAACAAAACGGCAAGGAGGATTATGAATACAGGGAAACATTTCCAGACATGAAACAGTAAAGCAATTGCTTTTGGCCTGCAGCTAGCTAGTAGCTTTAAAAACTTCGGACCAAACCAGGTCTCGAACGGCCCGGAATGCACATGAAGGTGAACAAGCGTGTTCCTTTCGAGAACTTGGGAAGTGAAATGTTGTTCATGTTTACTTCGACGTGAATCAGCCAGATTCACAACTGCGGCCAGAAGGTCTGAGCAAATAAACCCGCTTGTGGTGGCTGCCTGTATGTTTCCAAGCCCAATTCAAGGCCCTGGTTTTAACCTATAAAGCCTTAATTGGCTCAGGACTGCAATACCTGAAGGGACCCCTCTCCCAACCAGAACCTGCCTGGACAATACAATGAACATCTATGGCTTCCCTTTGGGTGCCTACTCAGAGTGAGGCTCAGAGGGTGGTAACAACCTGGAGGGCCTTCTCAGCGGTGGCCCCTCAACACTGTCACCTTTTCGGCACCAACTTAAGACTGCCCTCTACATGATGGGGCATTAATGCCAGTCCTCTAAGGAGGTCTAGTATTTTATTGGAACTGATTTTAGCTGCCTAAATTGTTTTAAATTTTGTACATTTAAATGTTTACGCTGTATTTTTATGCTTCTAGCACAGAACTTTAAGGAGGCTCATGTAATCATACTCTGTTTTAATTTCATGTATTTTAAATATTTATTATGTGTTTTTATATGTTTTTATATGTTTTATTGGTCTGTTGACTGTAATAAAAGTTATTATTATTATTATTATTATTATTATTATTATTATTATGCCGTGTTTTATTATTTTGTGAATTCTTGTAAACGTCCAGAGACCTTCAGCTCTTGTGCAGTATAGAAATAAAATAAATAAATATTTTTTTTATTATTAAGTCCCAGTGATTTCAAAGGGACTTGCTTTCCAGCTGTGATTACAGCTGGGAGGGTCATTCCTAAAGTTGATCTGACGGTGCCAGCTGTACCAGTGGCTGCTGCATATTCCAAATAGCATGCCTTGAGAACCATCCAGCACCCCCATTTAAAATGAAGCTGCCTGTTGCTTCCCTGCATGACTAACTATGCTGGCCTTGTTTCCTTCCAGCCACTGCTTTTGAGGGGTGGGAGCAATTCTGCCAAAAACTGATTATTCATTTCTAATGTAGAGAGAAGCAACAGAATATTAACCACCTTGAAAGGAGCCCCCCCTCTCTATATATATACCAGTGACTCATGCAGAGTCATAAGAACATACTCTTCCAAGATCAGAATTTTCTTGTTCATCACACACACTAAAAGCAAATTTGCAGGGGGGACGTGCATTCAGAGCCAAGTGCGTCTCCATTTTAAATTCTAGAACAAAAGGAACGTGCAAAGGTTTAGGGACCCGCTATAGTAAATAAATATGCTTCTCTTGTGGCACAGGGGAGGTAAAGGGTGTGACAGCCGCTGCCTTGGGCAAGTCAATCCATCAGGGTCCCTCCTGACGCCAGCCGCGATGCAAATCAAACTATTTATTACCTAGCGCACAAGGGCATCCCAAGACACGGATCCATCAAACTCATTTGAGCTGATTGGTGACCTGTGTCTGAAAAGCTGCTGTTCATTAATGGTGTTCTGCCATAAACAGTGCTAAAAAGGCTCCTAGCCGACATCAACTCTATCCCAATCAAAAGAGCGGTGAAATAAATAAAGAAGGGCCAGTAGAATCAAGAGGTAAAGGCTATCTCTGGACTGCAGTCATGTAGTGGACTGCAATCATGTTTGAATAATCCCTTCCGGAAAGCAAACTCTCCCTGCAGGTGGAAAACTAGCAGGTTGCAGAGGAAGCTGGGCTTTCTGTGTGCAGGGAGGGTTTGAGAATCGCAGAGTTTTCAAACGGGAACTGCCGGTGGTTATAGGAAGGAAGTTTCTTGTTCATACCCACGGACAGCGGAATGAAAGGCACATGGAGCAATTAATGCAGCTAAGCAAGAAGCTTGATGTGTGTGATGTATGCGTGTTTCAGAATTAGCTTAGGGGTAGGGAGAAGATGGAGGTGATGGGATTTAATCATGGCCACTATCTTCGTTACATATTAAAGGCCGCCCTGTCTGCAAAGAACATTCTCCTGAAAGGTAAAACTAGCACCGCTTTTGCCGTGCGACATACGCTGCTCCTTTCCAAAAGCCGATGTCACATCCAACCACCGACGTGACGCTTGTGCATCTGTCCCCGTACATCTCTCCTCTCTCAATCCTCACACACACACACACACACACACACACACACACACACACACACGACTCATTCCTGCGGTCAAGGCTGGATCGAAACGCAAGGAAAAACGGTGCCTCAAGAGAAATGCCTCCCACATACTTAACACTCGCTGCCCCACCCTTTCTATATCCAGCAGAAAACGGAGCCAAACAGCTGTCTGGGAATGGCAGCGAAAAGGGATGCTTCCCGACTGCCTAAGGGGGTGGGCCTTAAATCCACACTGAGCACAGGCACCCTGTTTTCTATGCCCTGGAGCACGTGAAGTCAAAACCAAGACGAGAGTGCCTCTGAGCTCGTGCAAGACGAGGCCCCCTTTCTTCGCAAAGAGACTCCAATGCAAATTGGATTTGGGCAAATCTTATCCTCCACCATCCATGTGTGTGGACTGCAACTCCCATCATCCCCTACCAGGCTGACTGGAGTTATCTTCAACACATCTAGAGGACACCGGCACGGGGAAAGCTGGGTTAGGGTTTTCGGAACAGAAGGCGTGACCATCGCCCAAGCCTGAACCTCTGAAGTTTTCATACAGTATTTATTTATGTATTATTACATTTATCTCCCGCCTTTTTTCCTGCAAGGAACCCAAGGCGGCATACATAATCCTCCTCCTCCTCTCCATTTTATCCTTACAACAACCCTGTGAGGTAGGTGGGGCTGAGAGTTTGTGGCTGGCCCAAAGTCACCCAGTGAGCTTCCATGGCCGAGTGGGGACTTGAACCCGGATCTCCTGACTCCCAGTTCAACACTCCAACCACTACACCACATTGCCAAATATCGTTTGCACAGAGCAGGAGCTTAGCTGCATGCTGGACACCAACACACATGCCAGAGTGTCAACTGCAGAAGGGTTTCGTTCGCACGTTTACAAACAGCTACTTTTGGAGGGGGGCGACTGAGAGCAGAGGGGACGTTCTTCACCTGCTGTCTCCTCGTTTCAAAGCATTACGCAGAGTACCCTATCACATATGGGGCCCAAATGGACGCAGCAGCGCAGAGAGAGAAGGTTGTTCACATTTGTACATGGGCAACGAAGCAGTGAAAAATGACCCTTGATCCTGGCTAAAAAAATTAAAACATTAGCTTGAGACACAGCAAAGTTCTGAGCAGCACAGAATTCTTCATCGGGCCGACCCCACTGATGGCAAAGGAACTTGTGAAGATGCAAAACACTTCCATGTTCCTATCCCGAGTGAAATCCAAAACCTTGTTCTGTCTACTTTAACGGAAGAAACACTCCTGGGATGGATCAAAGGTGTCTGTGCCTTACTATGGTGACCAACCAGATGTCTCTGGAAACCTAGAAGCACACGGATGGATACACCGTGCAATCTTACACAGGTTTAGACATTAAAAAAAAGCCCTACAACTAAACTTCCAGCATTTCCCAGCCAGACATGCCCAGCATACTGGCTGGGAATGATGGGCGTTGTAGTCCAACACCTCTGCGGGGCACCCGTCGGGAAAAGCTTGCTAGAGGAATTGCCGATCAAAAACCCAGTGGGATTGATCAAGCTGCATTTCCAATGATCTAGGGGTCGGAATATAAGCAGAACTGCAAGGGATCGCGCCCAAAGGTCCGCCATCTTGTTTCCAGCAACGGCCAGCCGGACGTTGCTGGAAAGAAGACAAGGAGAGCATGAAAACAACCAGGTTTTTCCGTCCTGTTGTCTGTTCAGAACATTTAATATTCAGAATGAGATTACAGACGCAAGGAAACTGCCTTCCTCCAGGTCAGACCATTTTTCCATCTCTCCTGATGGGGTGCTCTCCAAGGTCCCCGGCAGAGGAGGTAGCTTACTACCGATCTTCCCCATTGGATCGAACCCAGGACCTTCCGCATACAAAGCGGGAGCTTTGCCGCTCAGCTACGGTCTCTTCCATCCTCCCAGCATAGGAAGCAGCATGACACTGAGTCAGAGTATGGGTCCGTTTAGCTCCAGACTTGTCTACTCCAGAGGTAAGGCAGCCTGGTGCCCTCTTGATGTTTGGGACTTCAACTCCCATAAGCCCTGACCAGAATGGCCAATGGTCAGGGATTGGGGAGGGGAAGTATTGCCCAGAAGATCACAAGGGTTCCCATTTGCCTAGCCCTGGGATGCATGCATCAGCAGTGTCTCTCCTGGGTTGCCAGACAGTAGTCCTACCTGGAGAATGAACCTTCCGCTTTCTTTCTCTCTCTCTCTCTCTCTCCATCTACCTCTATCTATCTAGAAGTAGAGAATGAGGATTCCTTCTAACCCTACCTGCAGAAATAGAACAGGGCACCTTCTGCACATAGAATCATAAAATAGTAGAGTTGGAAGGGGCCTATAAGGCCATCGAATCCAACGCCCTGCTCAGGGCAGGAATCTACCCTAAAGCATCCCCGACAGAGGGCTGTCCAGCTGCCTCTTGAAGGCCCCTAGTGTGGGAGAGCCCATCACCTCTCTAAGTAACTGGTTCCATTGTCGTACTGCTCTAACAGTCAGGAAGTTTTTCCTGATGTCCAGCTGGAATCTGGCTTCCTGTCACTTGAGCCCGTTATTCCGTGTCCTGCACTCTGAGAGGATCGAGAAGAGATCCTGGCCCTCCTCTGTGTGACAACCTTTTAAGTATTTGAAGAGTGCTCTCATGTCTCCCCTCAATCTTCTCTTCTCCAGGCTAAACCTGCCCAGTTCTTTCAGTCTCTTTTCATAGGGCTTTGTTTCCAGACCCCTGATCATCCTGGTTGCCCTCCTCCCGTTATTCCGTGTCCTGCACTCTCACGCGCTCTGCTACTGAGCTACAATCCTTCCATTGAACACACATGGATGTTCTATTTTCCTGCTACGACTAATGGTTGCCCTTATCCACCATACATTTCAGGTGAGGCTTCAGTGCTGGGCATAACCCCTTGCTCCGATGGTCAAGAAACCTCAGGAAATGACCCAGCAATGACCCAGCTTATAGGATGCCGGAAGTGGAAGGGGTTGTGAGTGCATGGGCAAAATGTTAAATTAAAAGGTCATGAGACCACCACTATCCACCCAACCCAGCTTCTAAAACCAGGCTTGTAGCCACAGCGATACATGCTTTGGTTACATCTAGGTTAGAGAACCGTAATGCCCTCTACGTGGGGCTGCCCTTGAAGACTATAAAAACACCGCAACTGTTACAGAAGGTGGCAGCTAGAACTCTCGTGGAAGCTAGACTTTAGATCTTGTCATTCCTGTTCGGTGTCATTTACATTGGCTTCCTGTTAGTTTCCCAGCCCAAATCTAGGTGCTGGTTTGGGCCTTTGGAGTCCTAAATGGTTTGGGACCACGTACACTTGTACGAGCCTGCCCGAACATTAAAATCTGAGCTGGAGGCTCTAATCTCTGGCTCACCAGCAAGAGCCAGATTGGCAGGTGCTAAGTGCAGGGCTTTCTCAGTGGTAGCCCCACACCTAACTCCCTCCCCAGGGCTGATACGTACGGCTTCATCACTGCTGGATTTTAAAAGAAAAACCATGAAGACACATTTATTACAGTCTGCATAAGGTGCTTAAAAACCATTAGTTCCTTCTGCTGCTGCTACTGTGCTCCCTCGCTCTCACTGTGTGTGTGTGTATGTTTAATTGCAATCTGTATGTTACTGCTTTTGTAATCTTGTAAACCAACTTGTGAGGTCAGTGTGCCCATGAGAGCACTCTTCAAATACTTGAAAGGTCGTTACACAGACGGGGGCCAGGATCTCTTCTCGATCCTCCCAGAGTGCAGGACACCGGATACTGGGCTCAAGTGACAGGAAGCCAGATTCCGGCTGGACATCAGGAAAAACTTCCTGATGTCCAGAGCGGTACGACAATGGAACCAATGACCTAGGGAGGTTGTGGCCTCTCCCACACTAGAGGCCTTCAAAAGGCAGCTTTAGGTATGCTTTAAGGTGGATTCCTGCATTGAGCAGGGGGTTGGACTCGATGGCCTTATAGGCCCCTTCCAACTCTACTAATCTATGATTCTATGAAAGGCTGGTTTAAAATCTTTTGAATAAATAAATAAATAAATAAATAAATAAATAAAGACGAGAGAAACCATTCAAGGTTTAGCCTACAAACAAGCCCCTCCAAGCCACGCCCACTTTGCCTCGACGCTCCTCCCCCTCCCCGGCTGAGGCCTTCCACCGCTCCTTTCCCCCCCCCCCACTGTCCCAGCCACGTGCCGAGGGAGACACCTACAGTTGTTGAGGAAAAGCAGGACGGCAAATCCCAGCGTAGAAGTGGCCAAAAGGATCAGGCATATGTTACAAGGGATCATGAAGTATCGCACCACCAAAGAGACTTTGTGTTGGTACATCCGGTCCCGCTCCAAAGAGCCCGGTCCCAAAGGATACTGACAAGCAGTCATGCCGCTGACCGGGGCCCACGCCCCTACCGGGAGATCCAGGGCAGCGGTTGCAGTGGGCGCAAAGACACCTTTGCCTGCCCGTTCCCAAGATGGTAGCCAGCTAAGTGTTCTCAGGGGCTGCCATCCTCCACCAGACACGCTAGCGGGACCCGGTTCTTCAGGGGGAAGGATCTAACGTCGCACAGGCCATCTTTGAGATTGTAATCCAAAAGCAGGAGAAGAAAACCCCGAGCTAAAGGGATGGGCGTCCCATCAAGCGGCCTCCTCCATTGGGGATCGGACACGCCCCTCCGAACCAGGCGTTCCGTTACCCACAAGCCATTTCTACCAGGATCCGAACCAAACCCAGGAAGGAAACGCCGAAATGTCCCTCGGCTCCGGAACGTTACCCAGACGCACCATCAGATTGGGACGGAGCCGAACGAACTGGGGACACGAAAAAGTTGGCTCCATCCAACAGCTGCTCTTTTCGTGGACCGGGGGTGGGTGGGAAAGAAACGATAATCCGGGTTTTGAGATCTGTTTCCTCTCAGATGAGCGAGAGGAGGCTATCATGGAAGGAAAAGAAGGGAGGTGGAAGGAAGTCAAGGCCAGCCCTCAAAGAATAGCGAGCGCTAATCGAGTCTCGGGGAGTTCTCCGAAGGCGTGGCAGGCGTTACGAAGCCGCCAACTCAGTTGCCGGGCGGCCTTCTGTCCTAGAATGAGCCGCTTCAGCCCATGTGCAGCCTCTGACGACAACTGCGAGAAAGACACCGACGAAAGGAAGGAAGAAACAGCCCCCTGTATACGACTCCCAAACTTAATTGAGAACGCGAGCAGATAATCCCTCCACTGAGCAAGGCTACCGGGCCAGAACCACCGTGCTCCGCTTCCTCTTTCAAAGGGATGCCAAAGTCCGTCGGGGGCCCGGCTCGGCTTTCTTCGACAGCAGCTGGTGACCACCGCTTTGGTTGCTCCCTGTCTTCCCCTCCGCTCTCTCCTCCAGGGAGAGGCTACAAGAGACAGATCCCCGTCTCCGTTTGCCGATTCAGCATCGATGCACCGCCGCCTTCTCCCCGGGCTGCACTTGACATGCCGGTCCTTCCCAGAGAGAACGGCTGGTTCCTCACACTCGCATACCCATAAATATATCTTCTAGTAACGAAAATAAAAACCCGCGTCGGAACTCTAAAGACGTATCCACGCATGCAATGCACGAGGGTTCAAGGCGAAGGTTTTCAGAGCCCCAACTCCGGAGCGTTGGCAACAGAGAGGTTGTTCACGGCATGGGAAGGAATCGGAAGCAGCCGGGCGTACAACACACACCCAAGTTTCAGAAGCCGCTCGGCAGCAGCTCCGATGGTCTGGGGTGGCGAGGAAAGAAGGGACGGAATAGATTATCGTCCAGCGACGTTCCTTGGACACCGTTGCTGGTTTGCTCTTCTTACCCAGCGTGAGATGTACCTCTCCAAAAGGCGTGCAGTGGCTCCATCCGTCTCTGACGCGGGTCTCTCCCGCCCTCCGCCCAAAATACCAAAATACTCACGCAAACGTTCCACCGCTGCCAGACAAGCCAGAGAAAGGGATGGGGAGAGTATTAAAAAAAAGGGGGGGAGACGGAAAGAAAGGAAAAGGCACTCGGGGTCTTCTCTTTTGCGAAAGATGGAGAAGCCGTAAAAACAAAGGAGAGAAGATCGCCGGGGTGTGGGTGTGGGAGGAGGTATTTTCTGCCCAGGTTTCTCCGGGGAGCTGTTCTCATGCAAATAGGCGAGAGGATCCCGTGGTCACCCGTTGCCTTTCAAAGATACCTCTAGAGCCGTGGACACCTGTCAGCATTTCCACGGAGATGAGAGGGAGGGGGAGGAAGGAACGCTCCGCTCACTACTCCTTGCCTCCCTCGAAGAGACTGAAAGGGAAATTGCCCCCTCCCTTCCCACGCCACCCAGCACCCCCCCCTTTCAGCCCCGCATCTCATTTGTGAACTCAAGATGTTGAAAGGGGCGGAGAAGACAGTGTCAAAACTCATTATGTGTCTCTTTCTCCGCCACTCTTGAGCTCAGCTTCTCTGCACACACACAGGCGCACCCTCCCCGTAGACAGACGCACAGCCTTGGCCAGCGAAACAGCTGATTTGGGGGAGGGAGGGGGAGTCCCGAGAGGAGGGAGGAACACAGGGACAGAGATCAAGTTGCAAGCCGGGCTGGCGAGATGGTTACCTTTGAAGGAAGGAGATTGCCTTTCTAGAGAAGAGATCTAAAGTTGCAAATTGAATCCATGAATGGTTCAGAGGGTTAAAAGGAAGAGAGAGGGGGGGGGAAACCCACACCGATGTTTCATAAAAGGAGATAAAAAGTTTTCCCCCACACACAAGTAAAGTTGAAGGTATATCTCAAAAACACCATTGCAAGGATCACTCACTTTTAGAAAGGATGAAGGAAGAAGAAGGTGGTTTCTGGCAGGTGGCTACCAGGAGGAGGGCCTTCTCTGCTGTGGCACCCCGGCTGTGGAATGAGCTCCCTAAGGAGGTTCGCTTGGCACCTACATTAGATGCTTTTAGACGCCAGGTGAAGACCTTTTTATTCTCCCAACATTTTAACCATCTATAAATACATTTTAACATGGTGTTTTAAATTTGTAATTTTGCATTGCTGCTGTTTTTATCTGGTTGAGCTTTTATATTGCATTTTATATTATGGTTTTATACTGTTGTTTTATACTTTGAATGGTTTTAATTTTTGTGAACCGCCCAGAGAGCTCCGGCTATTGGGCGGTATAGAAATGTAATAAATAAATAAATATCAACAGTTATCAGCCACGGCAGCTAAAATCGTGGCTGCGTTCGCACATAACGCTAAGCCATGGTTTATGTAAACCATGGTTTGTTGCTTTCAAGCCAACAAATCTTGGCTTGCTTTCTTAATTTTTGTTTTGTTTTGTTTTGCTAACCTTCAGAGCGATTTCATTGTCAGGCTGATCTATCTGAGCGCCTCCACTTCAGCGTGGTGCAGCACAACCAAGCCAGGGGGAAGCCACGGATCTGCGTCCATACATTACAACAAGCCATGGTTTAAACAAGGCATATTTCATATGCTCAATAACAAACCATGGCTTTTAATTGTGGTTTGTAGCTGGGTTAACAAGCCATGGTTTGTTTGCACGGATGCATTCGGCCCAATGGTAAGCTGAGTTTCAACAAACTATACCATGGTTTAGCCTTACATGGAAACCCAGACAGCGCCTCTAGGGAACAGCAGCATTTAACATCGCCTCCTGTGATTGGCAGATCGTACAATACCACAGAAAGGGCCAGGCTTAATATAAATACCAAGGCCAGCTCTACCATTAGACAGAGTGAGGCGATTGCCTCAGATTGCAGCAGATTTGTGGTGTCATGAAAGGGAAGCAGATGGTTAGTTATCTGAGAGAGTGCCTTCTCCCATACCAACCTGCCCCATCACTGAGAGCATAGGAGGGCATGCTCCTGGTGGTTCCACATGGACCTTTGCCCTGAGTGGAGACCACCAGGAGAACAGCCTTGAGTGTGGTGGCCCCTTCTCTTTGGAACTCCCTGCCCCTGGAAGTCAGGCAGGCACCAACACTAGGCTGCTTCCGACGACGCCTGAAAGCATTTCTGTTTTGAGATTCCTGTTAATCTCCATTTTTGAAATCCCAGCCTGGAATCTGAGCCAGGAGATTTACGTACATTCTTACTCATTATGAACCTATGTAAATCTCCTAATTATAAAACAAATATCATACAATCCTAGAATCGTTGGAAGGGGCCTATAAAGCCAACCCCTGCTCAATGCAGGAATCCACATCAAAGCATCCCTGACAGAGGGCTGTCATGACCTCCCTAGGTCATTGATTCCATTGAAGAGAGACTGAAACTGAAGAAGAGACTGAAGAGAGACTATGAAGAGAGACTGAAAGAACTGGGCATGTTTAGCCTAGAGAAGAGAAGATTGAAGGGAGACATGATAACACTCTTCAAATACTTGAAAGGTTGTCACGCAGAGGAGGGCCAGGATCTCTTCTCAATCCTCCCAGAGTGCAGGACACGGAATAACGGGCTCAAGTTAAAGGAAGCCAGATTCCAGCTGGACATCAGGAAAAACTTCCTGACTGTTAGAGCAGTGCGACAATGGAATCAGTTACCTAGGGAGGTTGTGGGCTCTCCCACACTGGAGGCCTTCAAGAGGCAGCTGGACAACCCTCTGTCAGGGATGCTTTAGGGTGGATTCCTGCATTGAGCAGGGGGTTGGACTCGATGGCCTTAGAGGCCCCTTCCAACTCTACTGTTCTATGATTCTATGAAATCTTCCTCCGGTCCGCAAAGGCTCCAAGACCATGGAGGCATCCCTCAAGACCGGAGCTGTCCCTCAACAAAGGAGGCTGCTCTCATTCATACCCAAAAGCATTTTGACAGGGGCCTGAGGGGAAAGGTGCCCTAGAAGCAGAAAGGGCCATTGTTCCACTTTCTAAGCGCGTGTATACACACACACACACACACACACACACACACACGTCTGTGACACTGGCACTATTCCTTGGCCGATAACGCCTCAGATTTCAGCGCCAGGCTCTCTCGGGAACACTGGACCTCATCCAAAAGCTTTAAATCTCCCAGCTCCTGTCCTCACCCTTGGAAGAAATGAAAAGAAAAGGGGAAAGAAAGAAAGAAAGCTGCAAACAATTCATTTGCATGCCTCAATTTGCATGTTTCCATATGCAAAGCGAGCCTAGCAAAGCCCAGAGGGACGGCAAGAATGTGCCCTGAAAGAAAAGATGGCCCCTGCAGGGAGTGACGGAACAAATAAATTCAGGAGAATGCGAAGGTCTCCCCACACACACACCACCACCACCACCCCTCTTCCCTCCCCAGACCCATTTCCACGCTCCTTTGGCAGCAGAATTTGACACACACAACCGGCACGGACAATGGTCGTGAAAGGAGAGAGAGAAAAAGAGGAATTCATCAACAGGAATCCTTTCTGGCACAACAAACGGAGGTGACCCGTCTGTTTCGGCGCTTTAGAAGGGACGGCCGTTGCCGGAAAATCCGGGCCTGTTCGGGACACACAGATTCCCGTGCCACTCCTGACACAGTTTGCATTGTGGAGGTTGTTCCTGAAATCCGGGAACTTTCTCGGGGTGTTTTTTAGGCAGGGAGGGCGCAAAAAGCAAATTGCGCAAATGATTATTATTTACATTAATGACGTTATTATTTATTAAATTGCGGCTGTGATTTGCGCAAATTGCTTTACACAGTTTTTCTTTAAAAAAAAACAACGAACCGGAAATCCACAATCTGTCCCAACTAAATGTAGATCAGGTTGGGCCAGCTTGCCGGAAAGTTGAGCCAAAATCCGGGGGGGTTAAGCCAACTACAGCTCAGTGAACTTCACCCCCGTTGGATGGTTTCTTCAAACATCCGTAGGCTTTAGATTGCACATAGGGTGTGCCAAGGCTGAACCTTCCTTCATTAAAAAAAAAAAAAAAATCACTGCACACAGAAACTTAGTATCACAGAGAGGAAGGTCCTTGTTTCGTCCTCTCCTTGACATGCTGGTTTTCTTAGTATGGGGGTTGATTATTATTATTATTTTTTAAAAAAACTTAGTTTGTAGGAGCATTGAATCATATGCCCACCCACGGCCTGCAATACTGAAGCGTAAGAAACAGGCTTGTACGAAGTTAGACACTCAGTCCGTGTAGTTCAGTATTGCTCCCAATGACTGGAAGCGACTCTCTGAGGATTCATACAGGAGTTTTCCCAACCCTACCTGGACATTGAACCTGGGAAGTTCTCCACGCAAACCAGGCATGCTGCTACTCCGCTAGAATCCCTCCCTCCAAGCAGCCGATAAGAGCTGGAAGTGTGAAGAGGTAACGGAAATAGGTAGGGCTAGACCCTAAAAAGGATCCAGCAGTTCCAGTGAATGAGAGCCTGACAGAGGCCCCGTTCAGAAGACACCTTAAGCCATGGCTTTAACCACAGTGGCTAAGCCAGAAAGCTGGGCTGTGTTCTGAAGACACCTTAAGCCATGGCTTTAACCACGGTGGTTAAGCCAGAGAGCCAGGCTGTGTTCAGAAGACACCTTAAACCATGGCTTTAACCACGGTGGTTAAGCCAGAAAACCGGGCTGTGTTCAGAAAACACCTTAAACCATGGTTTTAACCATGGTGAACAAAGCAAAAAGCCTTATGCACCATGGTGAAAGCTGTGGTTTAAGGTGTCTTCTGAACACGGTCTGGCTTCCTAGCTTAACCACCGTGGTTAAAGGCATGGTTTAAGGTGTCTTCTGAACGGGCCCAGACAAAGCCCAAACTGACTTCTCTGACCTGGCCTAATTTGGGAGCCACGTCTTTATAGTCCAACGTTGCACATGTTTGGGCGGGGTGGGGTGGGAGGAACCACCTTGGCCAAAACTATCTGCTTTGAACAGCAGCACCTCCCAGGAGCTCAGGCGGAAATCATTGAAGCAGAGATGCTCAGGGCTGAATTTGGGGTTCTTTGCATGCAAAACAGGGGCTGTAAGCAGAGTGACAGCCCTTTTCCAACCCTTATATCCTAGAGGGAGAGACAGACAGACAGACAGACAGACAGAGACACACACACAGAGAGAAAGAGAGACAGACAGACAGACAGACAGACAGAGAGACAGACAAAGAGAGACAGAGAGACAGAGACAGACACACACACAGAGGGAGAGACAGACAGACACACACAAACACACACACACAAAGAGAGAGGCAGACAGACAGACAGACAGAGACAGACAGACAGAGAAAGAGAGAGAGACAGACAGACAGAGCGAGACACAGACAGAGAGACAGACAGACACACAGAGAGAGAGAGAGAGAGAGACAGACAGACAGACAGGCAGAGAAAGAGAGACAGACAGACAGAGACAGACAGAGCGAGACAGAGAGAGACAGACACACATACACAGAGAGAGAGAGAGAGACAGACAGACAGACAGACAGATAGGCAGACAGAGGGAATTTAGAATAGGTATTTGATTTGCAGGGTCAAAAGGCATGCTGGCCATTGCAGGCCAATTTCTTTTCTCGCAACTATAGTCAATGGCTCTATTTACACCTTCCCCAAACGGAGCCATTAAACATGGAAGCGATAACGGAGGCGAATCCTCATTAAGCTCCGTGAACATCTCTTCAGTGCTGTTTTTGCACATCTATTGCCAGCGTCGTGAGGACCTAAAAGGGCAGCCTGTCTGGATCAGGCCAAAGGTCCATCCACTCCAGCATCTTCCACCCCATAGCAGCCGAGTCGGGGTTCTCATGAAGCCCACAGAGAAGGCATGAAGGCAACAGGTGGTGGCTGTGCAAGGGTTGGACTTTGGGGCACACGTCAAGAGCCCCAGGTGCCCAAACAACTCCCAGAGGAGGCAGCGGAGGCAGATGATGGAGAAGGGGTAGGCAGGACGCAAGCACAGCAGCTCCAGCCAGGGCTGATGCCAGTTGCCACACAGTAAAAAATTTCTTCCCCTCTTTTAACATTTCGTTAAACAACGAGGATGATCAGGGGTCTGGAAACAAAGCCCTAGGAGGAAAGACTGAAAGAACTGGGCGTGTTTAGCCTGAAGAAAAGACCGAGGGGAGACATGATAGCACGCTTCAAGTCCTTGAAAGGTTGTCCCGCAGAGGAGGGCCAGGATCTCTTCTCGGTCATCCCAGAGTGCAGGACACGGATTAATGGGCTCAAGTTACAGGAAGCCACATTCCGGCTGGACATCAGGAAAAACGTTCTGACTGTTAGAGCAGTACGACAATGGAACCAGTGACCTAGGGAGGTTGTGGCCTCTCCCACCCTAGAGGCCTTCAAGAGGCAGCTGGACAACCATCTGTCGGGGATGCTTTGAGGTGGATTCCTGCCTTGAGCAGGGTTTTGGACTCGATGGCCTTGTAGGCCCCTGCCAACTCTACAATTCTAGGATTCTAGTCCAGCCAGCTGGCTGAGCAAAGAAGGGACCCCTGCAGAGACTCCAGATGCACCTGCCGCCTTCATTTCCCCAGAGAACAAAGATGGTGAGTACAGCCAGAGATTCGCCAGCAGGTTTTCTCTGCGCCGTGCAGTCATCCAACTAAATGTTTAAAAAAGAAAAAGAAAACAGGTACACTTCTAGCCAACGGCCTGGCAAACCAGGAGACGAGAAAGGAGATCAGAGAGGCCAACCCACAGCAGCAGGGGAGATGGTGCTGCACGGGGGGAGAAAATAGGGCACCTTGCCTTGGGCTTCTTCATGCCACTGGCAACCGGCAGCTCTGTTGTTTCTCCGTAACGTCTGTGTTTCGAGGTATACTGCTTCTGAACATGGAGGCTCCATTTTTACCTCTCCGTGACTTTGACCAAACTCTCGGATAAAGCCACCCTGTATTCTATAAATCAATTCTGCATTGAACAGAAAGAACATCGGGCATTGCCTTATCCTGGGTCTAGCCCGGTATTGTCGACACTAACCGGCAACAATGACTCTCCAGGGTTTCAGGCTGGTGTTTTAATAGCCCTACCTAGGCGGGGATCGAAACTGAGACCTTCTGCATGCAAAGGAGGAGCTCTACCGCTGAGCTATTGCCCTCCCAAGGACTCTCTTTTGTCTGCCCTGAATCTTCTGGCTCCATTTGCCTCCTCATTCTCATAATGGCCATCTCATTCCAGCCCAGCTGTACCTTACAACGTGTTTGCCAAGGGCACAAAAGCCAGTGTTCACACTCCAAAGTGCCCTCTGCTGTCTGTGGCTGCAACCTGCACATCATTCCTTCCTATCCCCGCCTACTAAACAAATCGCCGTATCAATAACAGCATCAGTATCGATATATTCACTAATCCAAGAGGGGACAGAAGGAAAACACTCCAGAATAAGGAAGTCGAAATTAAAAATCCTGTTAAATTTTTTGCATAGGTTAAACATGCAGACTTGATTCACAGCAATCCTTCCCCTCTAGGGAATATGATTCATATTCTGTATCCATTTGATGCCTTCAGACTCTGATAAGAGTTGCGTTGAATTAGGGGTGAATGAGAAATTCCTTTCAATTTGTTTTTGGTCAGGATTTACCCGGTTCTCACTTTCCAGACCGAACACAGATTCGGACGCAATATGCAATCTCCGGGTTCATCGTTTCGGGGTTGGCAAGGTGATTTGCAAATCCCCAAAACGTGCTTTTTCAACGGCATGCACGCTTTTGAAAAATGTGAAGATGTTGGAACTCGCAGAGATGGCAAAACTCACAGCGATAATGAGAGAAAGGTCAACAACTACGTTTATGCAGCTTGGGACCACAACACCTGACGGAACGCCTCTCCCGAAATAGAATCATAGACTCATAGAATAGCAGAGTTGGAAGGGGCCTACAAGGCCATCCAGTCCAACCCCCTGCTCAAGGCAGGAATCCACCCTAAAGCATCCCTGACAGATGGTGGTCCAGCTGCCTCTTGGAAGGCCTCTAGGGTGGGAGAGGCCACAACCTCCCTAGGTAACTGATTCAATTGTCGTACCGCTCTAACAGTCAGGAAGTTTTTTCTGATGTCCAGCTGGAATCTGGCTTCCAGATTCCATCAGGAAAAACTTCCTGACTGTTAGAGCGGTACGACAATGGAACCCATAGACCTAGGGAGGTTGTGGCCTCTCCCACACTAGAGGCCTTCAAGAGGCAGCTGGACAACCACCTGTCAGGGATGCTTTAGGGTGGATTCCTGCCTTGAGCAGGGGGTTGGACTTGATGACCTTATAGGCCCCTTCCAACTCTACTATTCTATGATTCTATGATTCTATGTGATGTCTGTGTTGGTGATGTTTAAAATAAAAAAAATTAAAAGTCAAAAAAAGAAAAATGTGCATTGAGACGCTTTAATCAAGCGGGGAAGAACGCAGGCATTTCAAAGTTGTGCACAATCGATGTGTGCATTTGGGAAAGTATGTCTGGCTTTTCATGTGGTGGAGGGGAAAATGACAGACCTTGTGATCAGATACAGATTCAACTCAAAACGAGCTTAGAGGTGGAATTGGCAGAACTTTGCCGAAATTGGATTTTGCTGATTCGCACTTCGTACCTTGAATTGTACGTTCGGTACTTCTGTTGTATGAATGTAGCAACATCCCTACCCACCACCCCAAATGCGTAAGGAAACGTAGCCAGGAAGACAGGCTGCGTCTTAGTGGATGGGCAAGGTCAGATCCGGACTGGTTTACTTCTTTACAACATGTGTATAACTTTCCGCAACGAGACAGGTTGCAGAGCAGTGAAGAACGGGAGATAACACGAAAGGAAGAATAAAACGTGATATTAAAACGATGCTTGAAAAAACACTGTGCCAATGAAAACGAGGCTCATTCAATGAAGGAATGCTTCCTGGAAAAGAGCTGTTTCCAGGAAGCGCCAAAACAGTGCAGTGTTGCAGCCTGCCTGACTTCCAGAGGCAAGGAGTTCCATAGGAACCCCCTGATTTCTCAACTGGTTTTGTTCCGCTACTCAGTGCTGAAGTGAACTATGGGAGGAAGGTGAGGGCTTGGGGCATGGAGGGGGGGTCCCACTGCTATGGAATCGCCCCCCCCCCAAGGTGCCCCACACCTTCTGTAGAAGAAGCTTGTGCTGGAGAAGTGGACACCTCCCCCAGAAAGGTCACACCTGGGGTTGGGACAGCTGAGAACCTGGCAAGGTCTCTTCTGATGTCGGCTTCCCTAAAGCAAGGGCCGAACAGCGAAATTTTCCCACTAGTTTCTACGTAGGAGGAGGAGATGGGAAAGGGCTGGGTGTCAGGGGGGAGATTTCTCCCCAAGGCAAATGTTTACACGTTCCGCAGAGGCAGACCGTGACCTCTCGCTCTCTCCCCCCTCTGCTTTCTGGCAAAACCCCGCAACTTTGCAAGCAGGCCAAGGCGGAGACTCACGGCAGCGCAAACATTCTCCGGGAGCCTTTTTCACCGCCGCGCCGCTTGCAACACAATCAAACGGGAGTAACGCCGGCGACGCCTCAGACACATTCTTTTCCCAACGCCGCTGGGTTTGGCCGTCCTCCAGCAGCGACGAGCCAACTTTCGTTCAGCAGCCAAAGTTCGCCTTTCCTCCGTCGCGCAAACTACAAGCGGATTCCCAACGTCTTAAAAATCCACAGATCCATCAGGGGGGAAAAGTCACATGCCTGGGACCCGTTGATAAGAACGCCGGGAGCTGCTTTATGCTGAGTTGGACCCTTGGTCCATCCAGGCCAGTATTGTCAACACTGACTGGCAGCAGCAGCTTTCCAGGGTTTTAGGAAGGAGCTTTTCGTGCCCTACCTGGAGATGCCGGGTATCGAACCCGGGCCCTTCTGCATTCAAAGCAAGGGTTCTACTATGGTGCTATAACCCCTCCCTATGTCCCTATATCCTTATGAGATATAACCCCCTCCCTGACTCCTATAACCTTATAAGACAGCTTTCCTTGACCTCGGAGGAAGGCAACCTGGTGCCCTCCAAATGTTTTGCACTACAACACCCATAATCCCCAGCCAGCAGGGACCATAGTCAGGTGTGTGATGGACGTTATATTCCAAAGTATCTTGTGATGAGGAGGGCAACCAGGATGATCAGGGGTCTGGAAACAAAGCCCTATGAAGAGAGACTGAAAGAACTGGGCCTGTTTAGCCTGGAGAAGAGAAGATGGAGGGGAGACATGAGAGCACTCTTCAAATACTTAAAGGGTTGTCACACAGAGGAGGGCCAGGATCTCTTCTCGATCCTCCCAGAGTGCAGGACACGGAATAACGGGCTCAAGTTAAAGGAAGCCAGATTCCAGCTGGACATCAGGAAAAACTTCCTGACTGTTAGAGCAGTACGACAATGAAATCAGTTGCCTGGTGAGGTTGTGGGCTCTCCCACACTAGAGGCCTTCAAGAGGCAGCTGGACAAGCATCTGTCAGAGATGCTTTAGGGTGGATTCCTGCACTGAGCAGGGGGTTGGACTAGATAGCCTTGTAGGCCCCTTCCAACTCTGCTATTCTATGATTCTATGATTCTATGACATGTCACTGATCCGGTCCTACCTGCTGCTCTCTAGATGTTGTTGAACTACAACTCTCACGATCCCTGAAGCTGATGGGGCTTGTAGTCCAAGACACCTACAGGGCACCAAGCTATGGAAAGCTTGCTGTAAGGTGTGTGTGTTTGTTTAATGTGTAACGGCTGACATCCCCCCAAAAGGATGTTCTCAGACTTCATTTATTTATTTATTTATTTATTTGTTGCATTTTTATACCACCCAATAGCTGAAGCTCCCTGGGCGGTTCACAAAAATTAGCGAAATGATTAGCTAAATGGAGTCTCTACATTCAGAGGCACCATATCTGTGAATCCCAGGTGCTTGGGTACAAATGAAGAGACTTCACGTAAGCATGTGCAGAGGGCCTTAACCCTCACCACTGCCACCACTCCCTCGCACACGTAATATTGGATTGGGACCTTTGGAAGCGATCTTTCCCGGTGTGAGATTCCTGGCACAAGAGCTTTTCAGAATTTCTGATTTTTTAAAAAATAAATAAATCACATATAAGGCTAGACTACATATTTATCTGTGATATTTATATATCTCCACTTGTTCTCCAATGAGGTTAATGCAAGACAAAGCGTTCGTCTTCCAAGCATTTTGTCCTCACAACGACCCTGTGAGGAAGGTTAGGCTGAGAGAGGTCGCACGACGGTTCCAAGGTCAGCAAGTGAGAGCCAGTGTGGTGTGGTGGCTAAAGTGTCGGACTGGGGGTCAGGAGATCCGGGTTCTAGTCCCCACTCGGTCATGGAACCCCACTGGGTGACTTTGGGCCAGGCACAGCCTCTCAGCCCAACCTACCTCACAGGGTTGTTGTTGTGAGGATAAAATGGAGAAGAGGAGGAGAATTATGTACGCCGCCTTAGGTTCCTTGGAGGAAAAAAGGCGGGACATTATTATTATTATTATTATTATTATTATTATTACTCATGGCGGAATGGGGACTTGAGCCAGGGTCTGATGCTGTAACCACTACACCATGATGCCACTCAGATACCTCAGAATGAGGTAGCCGAATGCAAGGCACCATTTCAGGCTGCGTTTGGGGGAAAATAATATTGTTGAATGCAGTTTCCCACCCACCCCAGCAAAATACTCCCTGCAATTTAAAACAACAGTCTATGACAACAGGGAAAGGGGTTCTAACCCAGCCTGTTCCATGGTGCTGCTTTTCTACTTGCAAGGCATATGTTTTCCCCACATGCAGGGGAAAAAGAAACGTTCAAAAATGCAATTCCACCCCCAGTAGTCCAAAGTGGTAGAGTCCATTCCTACTCCACTGGACTCTACCACTTCATTCCGCTGCTTGGGTGGACCAGAACTATGGAGGAAGCTCAGGATATTCAGCTCATAAGAACATCAGAAGTGCCCTGATGCTGGATCAAACCGAGGGTCCATCTAGTGCAGCACTCTGTCCACACAGTGGCCAACCAGCCATCGGCCAGGGACCCATAAGCAGGACATAGGTGCAACAGCACCCTCCCACCCATGTTCCCCAGCAACTGGTGCACACAGGCTTACTGCCTCAAATAGAATCATAGAATCATAGAATAGCAGAGTTGGAAGGGGCCTACAAGGCCATCGAGTCCAACCCCCTGCTCAAGGCAGGAATCCACCCTAAAGTATCCCTGACAGAGGGTTGCCCAGCTGCCTCTTGAAGGCCTCTAGTGTGGGAGAGACTACAACCTCCCTAGGTAACTGATTCCATTGTCGTACTGCTCTAACAGTCAGGAAGTTTTTCCTGATGTCCACCTGGAATCTGGTTTCCTTTAACTTGAGCCCGTTACTGGAAAGCTCACACAGACATAGGTGACATGTTTGTGTCTGCCAAGGTGCCTTATTGTATTATTATTATTATTATTATTATTATTATTATTATTACCCATTTTTTAACCTGCAGCAAGGATTGCTGTGAAATAGGGTTTCTTTGGGGGCTGAAAAGGAGTTGTTTAGCATGTGGAGGCTCACCCCCCCACACACACACACACTTACACCTCTGCCTTTTACGATGCCTTTGGGTCAGATGACTCATCCTTAGCCACGCCCTCCGTGGCAGCCATTTTGTGCCGGTGCCCAGGGCAGTTTCTCCAATGGCCAAGCGCGCCCACGGCCCAAAAAAAGCCTGCCTACACCTGAGCTAGCAGATGCCAGCCAAGAGACGGGAGGAGAAATTTAAGACCTCCTTTGATGAAAAGAGAAAGGGGGGAAAGGGATGTGGTGAAGAAAGGAAGCAGAGGAAGCCGGTCTGGCTCTGACGATACCCTCCGAGAGGGGAAGCATTCACAGCAAATCCCCCCTGCTTCTTCCTCCCACGCCACGTCCACTTTAGACGCACCCTCAACCTTGCAAACGGGGGCGTTTAAACGCATTAAAATTGCAGCGTGGTCAAGCAGCAATCCTTAATAGCCCAGGGTGGCTAATGGTCTTATTACGAAAGTGCTCTTGCAATGAAGCGATCAACAGCTGATGCCCCCACTAAGAACAGCCCAGAGGATTTAGGGGGAGGGCGAGGGGGAGGCTGATGGAATGGAGTAGGAGGAGAAAGGGCTCTTAGCCATCTGCGGCTCGTCGCCCTCTCGTGCGGCGGTGTCTCCTCGCTCCATTAACAAGCCTCTATCGTTAGCTGAGGGTGGACGGAGATTTATAAGATTAGGAGGGAGACAGAGATGATCCCCCCCCCGCCCCATTTTCACAATAGAACAGGGGCACCAGAACCACATTCATCCCCAAGGGCCGAATGCCATTCCGGAGGAGGTCTCGGGGGCCACGTTGCAAGCTGAGGAAGGCTGAAAGACCCCCGCAAAAAATACCAGCCTATTTTAGTTTGAAGCTCTTACTGACGGCAACTAAGCCTGGGAGAAGCGTTTCAAACTTTTCGAACTGGGAGGTGGGGACTGCGAAAACGCCAGCAAAACACCCAGCGGTTGGGGGAAGGGCTTGGGGGGCTTGGGGGGGGGCTTGGAATCCCCCCCCCGGAAACAGATGGGGAGTGAACTCAGGACAGACCAAAGGGAGTGGTCAGAATTCTCTGCTCCCCAAGGCTCAGAGCGATTGGCATGTTGAATTTAGACTTAATCTAGGAGGAGGAGGAGATTAGCACAACAGCTAAATAGAACCTCTACGTTCAGGAGCAGTGTATCCCCAAGGACCAGTTGCAAGGGAGAAACCATGGAAGAGGACCGCTTCCTTTGAGCTCTGTTCGATGGTGCTGTTACACTCATGTCCACTTTTTGGATTTCTTGGTTGGTCACTGTGGTGAGAGAGTGCTGGACTAGATGGACCCTTGGTCAGATAAAACGTGGCTCTTGTGCTCACCCAGAGAGAAGGCTGCCTGCGGCATCTCTGCGTGATTTCCCGATCCAACCTGCCAAGCAGTCTCTGCTCGGAGGAAGGCGGGGATAATTCCAGGGCATGTGATTGGCTCATATCATATCACCCTTTGGAGGGGGGCATGCCTGTTGCACCTCTGAAGGAGCCATTACCTGGAGTTTGCTTTTGTCTAATCCCACACAGAAACTGTGACCCACACAGAAATGCAGGAAGGGCTAACAACTAAAACAGTGAAGAATTAGTGCCTACATTTTCTTTTCCTGGTCCCTCTCTTTCCTTTTTATCTTTAAGACTAGAAGTCGGAGGCCATGGACTGTGTTGTTTTTCTCAGCCTTGTTACCATGCCTAGACAACTGTAGACACTTCAGGGCACAATGGTGTGTACATTTAGACAAAAATAAGTCCTACAACTCCCATCATCCCTCAGACAGCATGGATAGCTAAAGCATGCTGGGACTTGTAGGACTTTTTCTGTCTAAACCTGCGTAAGATTGTGCCCTTAATCAATCAATAGGCGCCCATTGACACTCCAACATCATATTCACATATTGATATTTTAATAAAGTAAGACCTGTAATAAAATGTTGTAGCACAGCATTCTCCTGTCCAGGATTCTAGGCAGCCAAGCCCCTTCCTGTGATACTCCATTCCATTTTCATTCCAAACCCTTTTATTTGTATTTATTGATTTTATTATTGTATTTACATCCCGTCTTTTTTCCTCCAAGGAACCCAAGGCGGCATACATAATCCTCCTCCACCTCTCAATTTTATCCTCACAACAACCCTGTGAGGTAGGCTGGGCTGAGAGTCTGCGACTGGCCCAAAATCACCCAGTGGGTTTCCATGGCCGAGTGGGGACTCGAACCTGGGTCTCCCGACTCCCAGTCTAACACTTTAACTAGGGTGACCATATGAAAAGGAGGACAGGGCTCCTGTATCTTTAACAGTTGCAAAGAAAAGGGAATTTCAGCGGATGCCATTTGTATGAAATCTGGTGAAATCTCCTCTTCGTCACATCAGCTAAAGCTGCACAAGCCTGCCCTCTTGACCAGATACAAAAGAGGACAGGGTTCCTGCAGCTTTAACTGTAGTAATGAAGAGGGAATTTTACCAGGTTCTCCATGTATACAAATGACACCTGCTGAAATTTTCTTTTCTATTCAACTGTTAAAGATACAGGAACCCTGTCCTCCTTTCCATATGGTCACCCTACTTTAACCACTACGCCACACTGGCTCCAACAGTGTGGCGTAGTGGGATTTGTTTCCCTAAATACTTTTTCTACTTCTGCAAAAATTGGAGCTCCAATATGTATCACTTAAATACTTAAAAGGTTGTCACACAGAGGAGGGCCAGGATCTCTTCTCGATCCTCCCAGAGTGCAGGACACGGAATAACGGGCTCAAGTTAAAGGAAGCCAGATTCCAGCTGGACATCAGGAAAAACTTCCTGACTGTTAGAGCAGTGCGACAATGGAACCAGTGACCTAGGGAGGTTGTGGGCTCTCCCACACTCGAGGCCTTCAAGAGGCAGCTGGACAAGCATCTGTCGGGGATGCTTTAGGGTGGATTCCTGCCTTGAGCAGGGGGTCGGACTCGATGGCCTTGTAGGACCCTTCCAACTCTGCTATTCTATGATTCTATGATTCTATGATTCTATGGGGGTGGGGGCATTTCGGAGGCCTGAGCCGTCCATTCCATAGTCTTGCTTTTCCCACCGCAGGTCGAGGGGACTGAAATATCCCTCCTAGCAAACAATCTCCAATGTTCCTGATTCCTTTCCAGCTGTACTCAGGGTTTTCTCTAAAGCCCCCGTTTGGCAGAGAAGCTAATTGGTATTTATCTGGCAACCCAGGCGGGCTGCATAAACACGTTTCATTATGGCTCAAGGAGGCCTGTCTGGAGTGCTAATGGGTTAATACACCCTCTTCGCACACTCACACACAGAGAGGGAGTCCGCTTTCTCTCGTTGGCTTTTACAAGCTAATTAGTAGCACTAAAGTGGGGGGGGGGGAACAAGCTGGGAAGGAGGGGGGGAGAATCACCCCCACTGCACTCCACTAGACACACGAGATTTTAATGATGCCATTTAACACACACACACACACACACACACTCACACCCTAGCCTGCCCTCCCCTGCCACTAAAAATAAAAATATTTGAGGAAGGGACAAAAACACAGCAGCAGGAATACAAAGCTAGACAACGCGAGTTTGTGGCGGCTGTGTGAACTGAATGCTGGATGAGACGGACCCTTGGACTGATCCAACACGGCTCTTCTTCCGTTCTTAAGAAAGGATGGGCGAGTATAAACCCTGAGAGTTTGCCGTTTGAATCCGTCCGTATTCAGATCTCGTCCAAACAAAAGCCGCCTCCGCCCTTAAAAAAAATCTGCAATACGCTGCTCCAACAGGACTCTTAGATGTCTTTAAGTAATCACAGATTAAAACGGGAAGCTTTACTGAATCCCCGCTGATGGTGAGAGCAGGCTTTGGGCAGGCCATCCTAGTCCGTGGCTTACAGGATGCATGTGCGGGCTCTGTGTGTGCATTTGCACATATTGAGTGTGCATGTGCGCACATTGAATGCGCATACCTGTGCACCCTAGAGATTCAAGGAGACGCCTCTACCTCTCACGAGTCAGATATTTGTGCATGGAGGGAAAGAGAGGGAAAGACAACACAGGTTATTATTATTATTATTATTATTATTATTATTATTATTATTATTTACACTTATATACCGCTCCCATAGCCAGGGCTCTCTGGGCGGTTTACAGAAATTCTAAAATTAAGATAAAAACAAGTATACAAAATTTAAAATTCTAAAACGCAGAATATACACACAGAAAGCATTAAAAACCGTTAAAAAAAACCCTAAACATGTGGGTGATTAAGATGTGCCGCCATATGCCTGGGCAAAGAGGAAAGTCTTAACCTGGCGCCGGAAAGATAGCAGCGCTACTAGCGTGCTGACTCTACTAAACACAGGCACAGGTGGAGCACGGATTAACAACGTGTATTTTTAAAGACGTTCGTTAGAGAAGTGCACGAAGTACTGAACACCCCAAATGTCTTTTTCTATTTATTTTAAAAAATTGCATTCTTCAGTCTCTTCTGGCAGTGCAACAGCGCCACCTTCTGGGCCTTTAGAGGCAGAAGCTGACTTGGAAAACAGACCTGCAGAAATAAGAACCAAGAGTCCCTCTAGCCCATCAGTCTGTTCACACAGTTGTCAACCAGTTGTCAGCCAGGGACGAACAAGCAGGACATGGTGCAACAGCACCCTCCCACCCATGTTCCCCAGCAACTCGTGCACACAGGCTTAATGCCTCGAATACTGGAGGTAGCCATTGACGGCCTTCTTCTCCAGGAATTTAGCCAACCCGCTTTTAAAGACATCCAAACGGGTGGCCATCTCTACATCTTGCGGTAGTGAGTTCTACAACTGACGTATGCGCTATGTGAAGAAGTCCTTCCTTTTATTTGTCCTGGATCTCCCACCAATCACCTTCATGGGTTGACCCCGTGTCCTAGTGTTGTAAGAGAGGGAGAAAAATGTCTCCCTGTCCACATTCTCCACGCCATGCATAATTTTGTACACCTCTATCATGTCTCCCCTTAGCCTCCTTTTTTCCAAGCTAAACTATCCCAGCTGTTGTAACCTTCCCTCATAGGGGAGATGCTCCAGCCTCTTAATCATTTTAGTTGCCTTTTTCTGCACTTTTTCCAGCTCCATCATATCCTTCTTCTTTTTTTAGGTGTGGTGACCAGAACTGTACAGTACACAGTATTCTATGTGTTGCACCATAGATTTGGACAAGGGACAGCAACGAGGGACAGGGCCTTTTCGGTGGTGGCCCCCAGACTATGGAACGATCTCCCTGACGAGGCTCGCCTGGCGCCAACGCTGCTATGTTTCCGACGCCAGGTTAAGACTTTCCTCTTTGCCCAGGCATATGGCGGCACATCCTAATCACCCACATGTTTAGTTTTTTAATGGTTTTTAATGCTTTCTGTGTGCATGTTCTGCGTTTTAGAATTTTAAATTTGGTATACTCGTTTTTATCTTAATTTTGGAATTTCTGTAAAACGCCCAGAGAGCCCTGGCTATGGGGGCGGTATATGTGTGATAAATCATCATCATCGTCATCAACTGTGTTGTCTTTCCCTCTCTTTCCCCCCATGCACAAATATCTGACTTGTGAGAGGTATAGGCGTCTCCTTGAATCTCTAAGGTGCACAGGTATGCGCATTCAATGTAAGAACATAAGAAAAGCTATGCTGGATCAGACCAAGGGTCAATCTCGTCCATCACTCTGTTCACACAGTGGTCAACCGGCCGTCGGTCAGGGACCAACAAAGCAGGACACGGTGCAACCGCACCCTCCAACCCATGTTCCCCAGCAGCTGGTGCACACAGGCTTACTGCCTCAGATACTGGAGGCAGCACATAACCCTCAGGGCTAGTAGCCATGGATAGCCTTCTCCTCCAGGAATTGATCCAACCATTTATCCATTGAAGTCTCTTCCTCCACTCCATCTTAAGACTTTCACCATGCAGACATCATGACCTCAGTATCATCAGCCCTTTCTCCCTGTCCTCTTCCTCTTTCCCCCATGACCTGCTTTTTCTAACGTCTTGCCTGGTGAAGAGCTCTTGAGTCCTCGAAAGCTTGCTCACACAGTTTTGTGGCTACAGGGCTGGTCCTGAGACCTTAACTGGATAAAACTGAGAAAACAAAGAGAAGCGCTCTGTTCTTCAGCCAGCAGGGGGTGCTGTTGGATGCCATGACACTCTCCTTTACAGGTAAGAACTTCCTTAAAAGACCACCTTTCCTAATGGGCAGGTGTTTTCCCAGCACCCAAACAGTGATCTTCTCCCATCGCGAAGCAGGAAATTTGGCGATGCAACAGAGCAGGAATAGGAAGTGATCATCACAAGACAGACTACAGCAGGTAAAAGGACAGGGGCTAAAAATACCCACATAATGGAGCTTAAAGGTCTTACTGCCCATAAATGAGCTTTAGGGGAGGTATTTCAATCTTTTAGAATGAGAAGACAAACTGCAAAAAAACATGTACCCACCCAATGATTGGAGGTCGGAGAAAGGTGAGTGGGGCCAGGGAAGGGCTGGACTGAGACCCCAGGTGGGCCCAATTTTTAGGTTCTGCAACTCTGCCTTATATAAACCCAATCTCGCCAGGCAACTCCTAGCACCACTGGTATGGCATAGGACCAGAATGTTATGGCTAGAGTTCACTATGCCAAGGAGAGAGAGAGAGAGAGATTCTGTCCCCAGCGGCTGGAACAGCCGGTAGAATTAACACCAAGTGCGAAATTCAACACTCTCACAAATCTCAGCTTTCTTTTTGAAAAGTGAAGTCCTTAGCCCTCATGGATGCAAACCCAGCATTGTAACGAGACGCCTGAAGAACTCAGTGAAGAGAACAGTTATTCTTTGAGGCACCAAGTTAAAACTGTTCTGTTTGCCCTGGCTTTCAGATAGAGAATTGCTTCTCTTGATCAGGGGTCTGGAAACAAAGCCCTATGAAGAGAGACTGAAAGAACTGGGCAGGTTTAGCCTGGAGAAGAGAAGATTGAGGGGAGACATGACAGCACTCTTTAAATACTTGAAAGGTTGTCACACAGAGGAGGGCCAGGATCTCGTCTCGATCCTCCCAGAGTGCAGGACATGGAATAACGGGCTCAAGTTAAAGGAAGCCAGATTCCGGCTGGACATCAGGAAAAAGTCCTGACCGTTAGAGCAGTACGACAATGGAATCAGTTACCTAGGGAGGTTGTGGGCTCTCCCACACTAGAGGCCTTCAAGAGGCAGCTGGACAACCCTCTGTCAGGGATGCTTTAGGGTGGATTCCTGCATTAAGCAGGGGGTTGGACTAGATGTCCTTGTAGGCCCCTTGTAGTATTGCTGAGCCAAGTATCCCCCATCTTGTAACTGTGCATTTAGTTTCTTTTTCCTGCATGTAGAACTTGGCATTTATCCCGATTAAACTTCATTCTGCTGTTTTCAGCCCAGCGCTCCAGCCTAATAGGTCAATTTGAAGTTTGTTTCTGCCTTACGGGGTATTAGCTATCCCACATCACTCCCTGGAATGCCTTTAAGTCCAGAGTTAAAATTCCACAGCTGCGCCAGTATTAAGAACTGTGCAATGAGGGACCTTCTTCATGGAAAGCAATAAACTAAGTGCTGCCTTCTACGGATGCCACCTTAAGAACGCAGGAGGAATACTCTGAGGTTGGGAAACAGAAGCAGAAAGGCAGCTCCAAACCTCAGTTTTCCCAGCACACCTTTGGATCCTAAACCGCGGTTAGCACAATGTCTGGACTGAGCGGCCGAATGAGTCACTTTTCGCCCACGTTCACTTCTACTCGAGGAAAGCGCTGCCCCGCTGCAGGCACCAGGGGGCAGTGTTTCACGTCCCAGCTCGCACGCCGTCCCTTTAAGCCAGGGAAAAGCAGGCGCCAGAAAAAAGCGAAGGCCTGTGAACCCTTGCGCAGAAGGGCAAGACATAACTTGGCAAAGCCGGGCAGATTCCAAATTCCTGCCTCGCATGCTCGCCATATCTGAAGCGGCTGAACAAAGGCGCTGCCGGCATAACCCTTCTCATCAAAGCCCGTCTCACCCAACACACACACACACACACCCTTGGCATCCTGGGATTCCCAATTCTGGGATTCCCAGGAGGAACAGGCATTGGCCCAGGTTTGAGCCAGTGGTACGCTGCCCCCCTCCACGCTTGTTATAACGGCCTGGGTTTCCTCATTCCGAAGAGCAAAGGACTCTTCCACAGCTCGGAAAAGCTGGAAAAGAGGGAGGGGAGAGATTGAAAATCTGGAAGGAACGTGGGCAGAGACCGCAAGCGATCCTGCAGGAGGCACAGAAGTAGACCAGAATGCTGGAGAATCGCAGCTTTCATTTAAAACAGCGGTGGGCAACTGGGGGCCCTCAATCTAGTCTTCTGCGGCCCTCGGCCAGGTTTCTGCATGGCAGAACCCTTGTTTTTATTTAGGGCTGTGCAAGCCCTCCCCGAACTGCTTCAGTTCCCAATCTGGACCTTCCGGATCGGGCCCGAACCGGTTCGGGTCAGTCTGGACCTCCCCCAATCTGCTCCAGAAACGGAGCGAGATCCAGAGGTCCAGATCAATATTCGGATGCCATTTTGCCCCCTCCCCCTTCCCCACTTACTTGCCTCCGTGGTGGGGGGACAAAATGGGGGGGCGAATAAGCCCCCCTCTCCCCTTTACCTGGCTCTGCCGTCCGCCGCCACACGGCGGCTTCAACTGCCACCCAGGCCTAAGGCTAGAAAGAGGCTGCAGCCGATCTCCGGCTTTAGGCCTGGGTGGCAGTTAAAGCCACTGCATGGACCGCGGCGGAAGACGGACCCAGGTAAGCCCCCCTCCCCACTTACCTGGCTCCGCCGCCATCACCACATGAAGCGTGGTGGCGGTGGATGGGAGACCCAGGTAAGCTCCCCTCCCTACTTGGAAGGAAAGGAAAGGAACCTCTCATGCAAGCACTGAGTCATTACTGACTCTTGGAGGGACGCCAGCTTTCGCTGACATTTTCTTGGCAGGCCTTATAGCGGGGTGGTTCGCCGTTGCCTTCCCCGGCCGTTATTCCCTTTCCCCCAACTAACTGGGTACTCATTTTACCGACCTCGGGAGGATGGAAGGCTGAGTCGACCCGAGCCGGCTTCCTGAGAACCAGCTTCCGCTGGGATCGAACTCAGGCCGTGGGGAGAGTTTCAGCTGCAGAAACTGCTGCTTTACCGCTCTGCGCCACACGAGGCTCTCCCCTCCCTACTTACCTGGCTCCAAAGCTTCGGAACAGTCTGAATCACTTCGGTCAGTTCCAAACTGCTTCGGGCTGATCCGGACCTGCCCAAATCAGCTCCGACTTAGGAGGTCGGGATCGGCCCGCTCCGCTTCGGATCCAGGTATCGGTTACGGAGTGGAGCACACCCCTAGTTTTATAGTTTTCCGCTTTGTACAGTGCCATCTAAAGTTATGGTGCTTTGATAATAATAACAAGAACAACAGCCCACAGGACCCAAAGAGCAGGTGTGCCCCATCTCATGCGATTTTCCCAATAGAAGTTCCTCCTCTGCGCTCCATTCATATATCAGGCAGAATAAAAGGGGTGAAATGAGCATGCACGAAGAGTGAACACAGCACAAACACACACCACACTGCAAAGGGATGGGACAGGTAGCACAATTATTTTTTGCCTAGGACAGCAACTGTGTGTGCATTTGTATTTGGCAGCATAGAATGAAATTGTTTGGCGGGATTAGATCGCCCAAGATGTCAGCATTAAGAGCAAAAAGAAATGCAAGCCATTTCTTTCTAATAATAATAATAATAATAATAATAAATGAATTATATATTCTCCCAAAAGCAAGCTAAGGAAAAAAGGAGAATTGAGAATGTTTTAATTATTGTTCCAGGAAATGTTTAGACTGCTTTTTCACTTATAAAGAAGTCGCAACTTTTACAAAAAATAAAAGCAACAAAGTATAATAATACATTTCCAAACAATACAAGTTAGCATGTCTTTAGCGCTTTCACTTTCGCTTTGCAGCACTTTGACTGAGTCACGGGCTCAAGTGACAGGAAGCCCGATTCTGGCTGGACATCTGGGAAAATGTCCTGACTGTTAGAGTAGTACGACAATGGAACCAGTTCCCTAGGGAGGTGGTGGGCTCTCCCACACTGGAGGCATTCAAGAGGCAGCTGGACAACCATCTGTCAGGGATGCTTTAGGGTGGATTCCTGCATTGAGCAGGGGGTTGGACTCGATGGCCTTAGAGGTCCCTTCCAACTCTACTATTCTATGATTACCATTCTATAGACACTTTCCTGGGAGTAAACGTGGGATTGCACTTCTAGTCAATTGATCAGTTTCATTCATCAATCTAGAATGATGAAGAAGAGGAGGAGGAGGAGGAGGAGGAGGAGGAGGAGGGAGAAGGAGGAAAAGGATGCCCCCATCACAGTGGACAGAGGATTTCCTGTCCATTCGTGGCAAGAGGCGAGATTCAAACCAAGGCCAAATCTGTGTCTAATCGTTACGATCTCATCATGGTAACGCTATATCCCGACTTACACATTTATATCTCACAAGATACACCATGACGTTCCTTGCAGTGTTTTGGATAATGTGGAATAAAAAAAGCAGGAAATAATACTACGAAAGTGGTCGATGGGATGTGTAACGTGCCCCGACAGTTATCAATGCACTTCAATACCGCTATAAAGCAGCAGTGTAGATCTCGACCAAGCGATTCAAGATCAATAGCTCTTAAGCAACACAGAAAACAAGAAAGAGAAGTTTTGACTCCCGCTAGGCAACTAGTCAAGATGTTGTGGGCTATGTCTCCCATGATGGCTCCCCTGCTCACTAGCTGGGGCTGATGGGATTTGGAGCCCAACACCATTTGGAGCCCAACAGCAGGGGGTTGGACTCGATGGCCTTGTAGGCCCCTGCCAACTCTGCTATTCTATGATTCTATGAACGTCTCGAAGGCCTCACGTTGTCCACTCCTGGTCTCGCAGGAGACGAAATTTCTCTCTCTTCTTTTCTGCATTGCTGATTAGAGGACAGATGGACAGACAGACGGATTGATAAATAAACAGAAGAGGGGATTTGGGGACAAAGCCAGCACTTACCAGCAAGGAGCCTCCTGTGTTCTTTTGGAAGCAATTGGGGTGGGGGAGAAAGGGGGTGAAGGAAAAGGAGAAAAGAAGAAGTTAGCACAGCAGCATGGAGGCGGTCAACAACATCTGTTCCAAACGGGCATGAGGATGCAAGAGGTCCCTGTGCTGGCCAGCTAGACACTTGCAGGGCACCCACAAGTAAGGCATAGGGACCACAGCCTTTCTGAAGGTATTTACCACACGCCACGCCCCACCCCAGCTGCTGGCATTCCTGCCTCTGCACTCGAAGCTTCCATTGATCCACTCCAAGAGAATGGACGGACCCAGCTTTACACGATTTGGAATAACACGTCATTTGATGCAGCAGAACCAATGACCTAGGGAGGTGGTGGGCTCTCCCACACTAGAGGCATTCATGTTTCAGCTGATACATCAGCTGCGCCCCTTCCTAGAGTTAGAAGATGTAAAGACGGTAGCGCACGCGCTGGTAACTTCAAGGCTCGACTTCTGCAATGCGCTCTACATAGGGCTACCTTTGTGCCGAGTCCGGCAACTTCAACTAGTTCAAAATATGGCAGCCAGGCTGGTCACAGGTACACATAGTGGGAACCACATTACACCAGTTTGCAAATCTCTTCAGTGGCTGCCAATTAGTTTCCAAGCAAAGTTTAAAGTGTTGGTTATTACCTTTAAAGCCCTACATGGTTTGGGTCCAGGCTACCTGTGGGATCGCCTTCTCCCGTACAATCCGCCCCGCACACTCAGGTCCACTGGGAAAAATCTACTTCAGCTAGCAAAAACTAGATTAACCACTGTTACCCAGAGGAACTTCTCTTCTGCTGCTCCCAGATTGTGGAACGGCCTGCCGGAGGAGACTCATCAACTTGACAGTCTCTTAGTGTTCAAGAAAGCTATAAAGACTGATCTCTTCCGGCAGGCCTATCCAGTGGAATTTTAGGATATTTTAGTATGTTTTTAGAATGTTTTTTAGGATGTTTTTAAACAATGTATATTATGTTTTATTTGAGTATTATGTATTTTATCATTTATTGTTGTTCCTCGCCTCGATCAGAATGGAGAGGCGGGTAAGAATTATTATTATTATTATTATTATTATTATTATTATTATTATTATTTCGCAGGGATGGTTTTAGGTCGATTCCTGCACTGAGCAGGGGGTTGGACTTGATGGCCTCAGAGGCCCCATCCACCACTACTATTCTGTGATTCTTTGATCACTCCACCCCGGATTTCCCTGTTCCCTTGGCTAAGCCGCAATCCCCACTGTAGCTGGGTGGGAAACGAATTTCACCAGCAACTTTCCATGGTTCACTGTTGCAATGCAAAGGATTTTGGTCTGGAATGGGCCAGGAAGACCCCATCAGCTTTACAAAACCGCTAGAACTGTTTGGGTGGGTAGGGATCGATGCAGCTTCCTGCCACTTGATTTGTTATTATTTATTAAGCATTTGTATCCCGCCCTCTATCGCAAGGATCTCCTTGGGGGCGCGGCAACGGGGACGGTTATGATGAGCGTCTGCATTTCGAAACCGACCACAACCCCACCGGAATTGACTACAGGTCACATCTCTGCTTTCACCCACCCCCATCATTCCCCCCCCCCCACTCCATGTCCTCATCCTCAAGTTGGGATGAGCCGCTTGCTGGCTATCCAAGTTTCTGCCCATCATCTGTCCTCTAGCAGGTTAAAAGCAAGAATTTAGAGCAGGTGTCAGAAGCACTGGACGCATCTATCTCAGCCGGCCGCCGACAGCCTGTGCGTGGGTACAGCACGTATCTTGGATAGGGAAGGGATGAGAAGGAGAATGCGAACAAGGTCAAAAGGGGGGGGCGGCAGTATTCCCTGGCTTCCCAAGAATTGGCATTGCATGGGGCTGGAGCAAAAGCAACACGAAATGTCTGCTGGGAGGGGGGGTGCGTTAATTGGGGGGGGGAGCCATCTTTCTTGCCAGGGTTCGGCATCCTGTGGGGAGCCGAAGGAGATGACGTCATCCACATGAGAAGCAACGGGATGAACAAATGGGCAACGTGACTTTGAAAGAGTCACAAATGGCCGGGGCGGTGGCTGGAGGTTCGGGGAGGGGGGGAGAGAGAGCTGAACCTCCCAAAGTGACCGCCAAGGCCTGCGGGAGGATGCTTTGCCAAGGCAATGATGCAATGCTGCTGGCAAGCTGTCCTGCTTCCCGTGCCACAGGTCTGGGGTTGGATTAAGGCGGCTTAAAATATCCCAGACCAGTAGGGTTATTTTTGGGATGGGGGGGTGGAAGAATGAATAGGTTCTTTGAGAGACAGAGAGAGAGAGAGAGAGACAGAGAGAGAGAGCTGTTGTTTCATGAGCACATAAAAAAGCTGAATGATACATAAGGCCGGAACGGCCAAGGAAAGCGTCACCGAATTAACATAATGACTGGCCAGCTACTGCAAATGGAGGGCGGCTATTCCTAGGTCTAATAATAATAATAATAATAATAATAATAATAATAATAATAATAATTGTTACCCGCATCTCCCTCTGGATCGAGGCGGGGTACAACACGAATAAAAACACCATAAAATACATACAACTAATTCAAACGTTTAAAACTAATGCATTATTAAAAGCAGCACATTATTAAAAAGGCATCTTAAAATTCAGCTGGGTAGGCCTGCCGGAAGAGATCAGACTTTATAGCTTTCTTAAATTCCGGAAGACTGTTAAATTGACGAATCTCTCCCGGGAAGCCATTCCATAATCTGGGAGCGGCAGATCCTTCTCCTCCCAGCTCAGACCCATCTGGTCCTTTTTTCCCATCTTTGCTGACCTCCGCAGCCCTGGTCTACCCAGGTGGTAAAATGAAGTTGGGGAATCGTGAAGTAGGAGAGGAGAAATGTACCACTGCAAGTGGAGGCGGTGTTATTTTGGAATCCTTCCCCTCTGTGCAGGTGAAAGCAAGCCAGCAAGCAAATAAATAAACAAGAGCCCTGCAAGTAGAGAAGTAGCATCACAGGGGGGAAAGTCCTGGCCCACTCACTCTTCGTTGAATCTATACAGAGCGTGAGAGCATTCTTTGAAAACATGTTCTGAGCTGTCTTGTGCAGAAATATTGTAAATTAAAAAGAGAGAGACAGATCGAATGCCTCTATCTATTCCAAACAAGGACAGCATTATGGATGGATGGATGGACCCCTGGCCACACACACACACGGGATATAAGATTTTGTAAAATCCATTCTGTCTGTGGTTATGCAAATTGTCAGGTGTCCAGATGCGACGGCCAGGAGTGCCTACTATCAGCTTTGGCTCAGTTGCGAACTTTTCTAGAGTTGGAAGACCTAAAGACAGTATTGCATGCGCTGGTAACTTCTAGGCTCGACTTCTGCAATGCACTCTACATAGGGCTACCTTTGTGCCTAGTTCGGAAATGTCAACTAGTTCAAAATATGGCAGCCAGGTTGGTCACCGGTACATCTAGGGGTGAGCATATTGCCCCAACATTAAAATCTCTTCACTGGCTGCCAATTAGTTTCCGGGTGAAGTACAAAGTGTTGGTTATCACCTTTGAAGCCCTACATGGTTTGGGTCCAGGTTACCTGTGGGATCGCCTTCTCCCGTACAATCCGCCCTGCACACTCAGGTCCTCTGGGAAGAATTTACTCCAGTCATCCAAAACTAGGCTGACATCAGTTTCCCAGAGGACCTTTTCTTCTGTCGCCCCCAGATTGTGGAACGGCCTGCCGGAGGAGATTCGTAAAATTAACTCTCTCTGTGATTTTAAGGCAGCTTTGAAGACTAGCCTTTTCCAGCAGGCCTACCCAGGCAATGTAAAATCAAGAATTTTTAAGATGTGTTGATTCCTGTACTAATATTGTTCCCCGCCTCGATCCAAAGGGAGAGGCGGGTAAGAAATAAATATATTATTATTATTATTATTATTATTATTATTATTATTATTATTATTTCCTTGGTAGAATCAGATTTTTTCTAATTGCCGAAATTTGCACTTGCAAAGATGCACAAACTCCACACACACACACACACACACACAATGCACAAATCCTCCAAAATATGCAAATTGCATTTAGCCTATGAGGAAAATGCATATTTTTGGCTGGTGTTTTTTTTATTTTATTTTATTTTATGCATTTTTCAGGTGACTAAATTCGTGTAAAATTCCAGAAACTTTTAAAAAAGGTGGTCGACAAAAAATTCAAACCCATTTGATTCATTTCAGATTTCCTTCACGTCCCTAACACAGCCACACAAACATTTAGATAATAGATTTGTATATATTGATGGTACTACATCAGTCATCCCAAATTTGTGCCTTCTAGATGTCTTAGACTACAAACCCCACCCATTCCCATTTTGGTTGGGAATGATGGGAGTTGCAGTCCAACACAGCTGAAAGACACCGTGTGGGCGAAGGCGGCGCTATGTCAATAAAAATATTTTAAGCAGCGGATTACGGATGCCCACTGCCATCCCTAAATATACAGAAGGTAGGTTTCTGTATTGAAAAGTTCTGCAAGGGAAGATTCCATTGAACTATTCATAGAATCATAGAATAGCAGAGTTGGAAGGGGCCTACAAGGCCATCGAGTCCAACCCCCTGCTCAATGCAGGAATCCACCTTAAAGCATCCCTGACAGGTGGTTGTCCAGCTGCCTCTTGAAGGCCTCTAGTGTGGGAGAGCCCACCACCTCCCTAGGTAACTGATTCCATTGTCGTACTGCTCTAACAGTCAAGACGTTTTTCCTGATGTCCAGCCGGAATCTGCCTTGCTGTAACCTGAGCCTATGATTCCGTGTCCTGCACTCTGGGATGATCGAGAAGAGATCCTGGCCCTCCTCTGTGGGACAACCTTTCAAGGCCTTGAAGAGTGCTATCAGGTCTCCCCTCAGTCTTCTCTTCTCTTAAGTCCGTAAGAAGACAGATCAGAGGAAAGGCCCATGTAGTTCATCCACCTGTTTCCCCCAGGGGCCAGAGAGGTGCTTCCAGGCAGCCCACAAGAGGCAACAGCTTTCCTTCGATTTCCCCCAGAAGCTGTTATTCAAAGCTATACTGCTTTTAAACATGGAAGTTCCATCCTGCTATCGTGACTGCCAGCTCTTTCTAAACCTCTCCCTCACGAGTTTATCTAATCGCCTTTTAAAGTCGCTCAATCCAGGGGCCGTTAAGACAGTCAGTGGTAGGGAATTCCACACATGAATTACATGTTAGGCTATTACTAAACAATAGGTGGAACAGGAAACGCTGCACATGGTTTCAGTGGAGAGCCAGGGCAACCGTGTTCCGACTCCCTGCCTCCGGTGTCAAGTGGCAGCATCTGCCTTGCATGGTATTCCCCCTCGTGGGATATACCAGCAGCAGCAAGGTGCTACAACTTTTCCAAAAAGTAGCTGTGCACCCCTTCTCTCAATCAGTGGAGGACGCTTTAACCTTGTAGGGGAGTGAAGATGGGGGGGCAGGCCGAAGGCACGTCACCGCCTGAAGCAGGGATGCAGGTGCCAACCAGGACCAAGAAGCAGCAGAGCGTTTGTAGGGGGAAAGTGCTCACTCTTCCCATACTCTGCTGCTCGCTGCGCCTGGGAGGATCGAGAAGAGATCCTGGCCCTCCTCTGTGGGACAACCTTTCAAGTCTTTGAAGAGTGCTCTCATGTCTCCCCTCAATCTTCTGTTCTCCAGGCTAAACAGGCCGAATTGTTTCAGTCTCTCTTCATAGGGCTTTGTTTCCAGACCCCTGATCATCCTGGTTTCCCTCCTCTGAACACTCTCCAGGTAGCCTTCCCGTGACAATATGTTGCAAAATATGCCCATGGCTCACCCCTGGGCTACAATGATTGGCAAATCCTCTCCAGGGTTTCAGTCCTTGGTCCTCTTTACCTCGAGGTGCCAAGGATTGAACCTGGTACTTTCGTTGTGCCAAACAGGTCCTCTATCACTGAAACTTACAGCTTTTCTCCCCAATGAAACAAAGAAAAACAAAAGTCTCAAAGTCAACGCGGCTGCCCTTCAAAAAGAAGTGTGAATCTTCTCTCCTCTGTCATCTCCCCCCTTTTTAATTTTATGTATATGTCTATATATTTTACACACATTAAAACAAAAAGCAGGGCGGGGAAGATCACTCCCCTCCCAGCGTCTTGATCTTGACACTTGCTTATTGAGCCGGATAATGATAAAGGAGCGAGAAGCAAAAGAATCAAAGGCGAGTTTAGATCTACCGGCATTCAAAGGCAGTTCAGAAGCTGCCAGGGTGAATTCTGCCTGAATTGCACTTTTATTCTAAGTCAGGGGAAAGGGTGGGGAAGAGGCAGAGAGTGTGAGAGATTTGGGGAGGGCGGGGGAGGGAGAGAACAAGAACGGGGCACCACTGCCAAAATGTCTCTCACTTAGAATCATAGAATAGCAGAGTCGGAAGGGGCCTACAAGGCCATCAAGTCCAACCCCCTGCTCAATGCAGGAATCCATCCTAAAGCATCCCTGTTGCTGTACCGCTTTAACAGTCAGGAAGTTTTTCCTGATGTCCAGCTGGAATCTGGCTTCCTGTAACTTGAGCTCATTATTCCGTGTCCTGCACTCTGGGAGGATCGAGAAGAGATCCTGGCCCTCCTCTGTGAGACAACCTTTTAAGTATTTGAAGAGTGATCTCATGTCTCCCCTCGGTCTTCTCTTCTCCTGGCTAAACATGCCCAGTTGTTTCAGTCTCTCCTCATAGGGCTTTGTTTCCAGACCCCTGATCATCCTGGTTGCCCTCCTCTGAACACGCTCCACACACTTCTTTGGGTCTTCTCTATGGAGGTAACTGGGGCTGACAGATATCTCGGTAGCACATGCAAATTATCATTATCCTGCTCAAAGCCCTATGAAGAGAGACTGAAAGAACTGGGCATGTTTAGCCTGGAGAAGAGAAGATTGAGGGGAGACATGAGAGCACTCTTAAAATACTTGAAAGGTTGTCACACAGAGGAGGGCCAGGATCTCTTCTCGATCCTTCCAGAGTGCAGGACACGGAATAATGGTCTCAAGTTAAAGGAAGCCAGATTCCAGCTGGACATCAGGAAAAGCTTCCTGACTGTTAGAGCAGTACGACAATGGAACCAGTTACCTAAGGAGGTTGTGGGCTCTCCCACACTAGAGGCCTTCAAGAGGCAGCTGGACAACCATCTGTCAGGGATGCTTTAATGTGGATTCCTGCATTGAGCAGGGAGTTGGACTCGATGGCCTTGTAGGCCCCTTCCAACTCTGCTATTCTATGATTCTATTCTACGAGCAATGCGACCTCACAGGACATCGCTTCCAGAGGCTTTGGAGAAAGGAATGCCACAGCCACCAGCAGGGAACGTCACATGATACTGGTGAGATTCACACTCTTACCCTGTGGATTTAGGCCTCTCCCCTGGCTTGGGGATGCTGGGACTTGCAATCCAACCTATCTGGAAGGCATCAGGTTTTGGAAGGCTGTGATAAACTGTAAGGGATTGAAGTACAGTGATCCACAAACCTTCCACAACATTTCCAATCCATACCCAACATCCCATAGGTACATGCTCAGTCCCCACTAAACTCTTGGGATGGGGGTGGAAGAATCCCCTTTAGGGTTTTTAAATGATTTTTCTTTTCTACGACTGCGGACCTCAGGGATTCCCTCAGGCACACGGATGCTCAACGGCTCCATTTTTTGCTCCAATTCTCTCGGCACTCACCACCTGAGTTTGCAATTAGAAGGAGCGACGGTGTGTGCGTTTTTAGCATACACAGGATGCTTCCCACACATTCGCTCAGTAATCTTCACAGCAGCTCTAGAAAAGCAGGCTGGTATCCATCATCCTCATGTTGCAGATGGCAGATGGATCGCGGCGTGTGGAGATTTCAAAACCAGACACCTTTCCAGATTGCAGCTCATGCTTTTTCCCTCCCTCTCTCAAAATACTAGAATCCATTGGGGTCATCCCATGAAACTTGATTGGTGGGAGATCCAGGACAAATAAAAGGAAGGACTTCTTTACACAGCGCAGAGTTAAATTATGGAACTCACTGCCACAAGATGTAGTAATGGCCGCCAATTTGGATGGCTTAAAAAGGGGGTTGGATCAATTCCTGGAGGAGAAGGCTATCCATGGCTACCAGCCCTGATGGTTGTGTTCTATCTCCAGTTAAGGCAATAAGCCTGCGTGCACCTGTTGCAGGGGAACATGGGTGGGAAGGTGCTGTTGCACCATGTCCTGCTTGTTCATCCCTGGCCGATGGCTGGTTGGCCACTGTGTGAACAGAGTGCTGGACTAGATGGACCCTCGGTCTGATCCAGCAGGGCTCTTCTTATGTTCTTATGTTCTTAGCTGCCACGCAATATTACTGTATATTGGTATCACCCCAAAACACCTAAACACCACCACCTACTTTTTGGTGGTCAGCAGGGGTGGGTAGCCACCAAGCTACTGGGATGTGTTTGACAAGAGAAAAGAGGCAGAGAGAGAGAGAGAGAGAGAGAGAGAGACACCGTTACTCTAAACACAAGGCAGACCAAATGTTGATTCATACAAACTTAAGAACATCAGAAGAGCCCTGCTGAATCAGACTGAAGGGCAATGCCTACCAAAAGAGCAGACGGGCAGTTGAAAAGTTTCATAGAATCATAGAATCATAGAATAGCAGAGTTGGAAGGGGCCTACAAGGCCATCGAGTCCAACCCCCTGCTCAATGTAGGAATGCACCCTACAGCATCCCTGACAGATGGTTGTCCAGAATGCCTCTAGGGTGGGAGAGCCCACCACCTCCTTAGGTAACTGGTTCCATTGTCGTACTGCTCTAACAGTCAGGAAGTTTTTCCTGATGTCCAGCTGGACACAGGGGTCACAGGGCCAGCCCTACTATGAGGCAGAGTGAGGCACCTGCCTCAGGTGGCAGGTGCTGGGCGTCTGAGGGACTGCCCGGCCAAACGCGGATCACCGCTTTTCTCTCGGTGTGTGTTTTTACTCTGAAGCCGTCTAAAGTTTACTTGGGGTTTCCACCTCCTCAGGCAGTGTAGAAGCAAGCCGCTACAGATCGAGAGTCAGGGAATCGCCTCCAAACCCTCCAGGCCTTTCTCTCTCTCTCTCTCTCTCTCTCTCTCCAGATCCCTTCTCAATTGACACTAAATGAGTCGTGAAATGGCCGTAACAACAGAATGGGCTTCTCCTGTTTCCTGTCTCCAGCGAGCCGTGCGGCTCTGACCACATCCCTTCACTTGTTAAGCTTCTCCACTGCCAACGAAAGAAATCTGAGTTGATTAATTATCCAAGTTTTCAATCGATTATGTTGTTCATTAAACCAGCATGCGTTTGCACATGGAGAAAGGCATTAATAATATAAGAATATTCAAGTGAAGGGTCCATCTAGTCCAGCATTCTGTTCACACAGTGGCCAACCAACCTCCCATGGGAAACCCACAAGCGGGATATTAGTGCAAAAACACCCTCCTGCCCATGTTCCCCAGCAACTGGTGTCCATAGGCATACCGGCTCTGATACTGGAGGAAGTGAATAGCTATCAGGGCTAGTAGCTGTTGCATTTCTCAGAAAACTCTTGCTTTCGATGGGAGGCAAATGACGAGGCTTGCTAAGTAATCCAAAAAGCTTTTATTAAGCAACAAACGTCTCTTCTACCTGAAGAGAGTCTAACCTCTGGGAAACGTCTCCCTAGGCAAAACTATGCAAATTAAGCAAGACAATTGTCCACTCAAGAAGAATAGGAAGCTACTTCGCAAACGCCCTTAACTTCAGAGAGCCTAGTGCGGAGGCAGGTTCTGGCGTAATCGAACTGACTTTCTCACACCTTCCTTCCGCCCTGTGCGTTTGAGCTTTTGGCGGACCCTAGCGTCAGCTAGCTTGTCGGGATGCTCACCTCCAGAAGAAGGCTCACTTCCCATTGAGTGTGTAGGATTTGGCCTTGAGAAGATAAGCTCTGGAGAGGGCTGACGCCCAGCTGGGGAATCGCCCGTGAGAGCTTCCTCCTCCACTGGTACAGGCTGGCTGGTGTCTGGCGCTGCGTCTTCTAGTTCTGAATCTGATTCTGATTGATTATCTGAAACATCTTCTCTCAAAACAGGGGCAGTAGGGTTAGACAAGACAGTAGCCATGGACAGCCTTCTCCTCCAGGAATTTGTCCATCCCCCTTTTCAAGCCAGCCAAGTAGGTGGCCATCATTCCACCTTGTGATAACAAATTCCAGAATTGAAATGATCCACTGTGTAAAGAAGTCCTTCCTTTTATATGTCTGGAATCCCCTACCATTCAGCTTCATGGAATGACCGCCATTGGGTTCTAGTACTATATGAGAGGGAGAAAGATGTCCCCTCTCCATATTCTCTACACCCTGCATCATTTTGTACACCTCTATCAGGTCTCCCCTTAGCCTCCTTTTTTCTAAGCTAAACAATCCCAGCTGTTGTCACCTTCCCTCCTAGGGGAGATGCTCCAGCCCCTTCATCATCTGAGTTGCCCTTTCTTGCAGTTTTTCCAACTTTACAATATCTTTTTTTTTTTTTAGGTGCGGTGACTAGAACTGAACACAGTATTCTAAGTATGGTCGGATTATGATACCGGAAGCTTTATTCTCACTTCCTTTCCCCCACTACGCCTAACATGGAGTTTGTCTTTTTTTAAACAGCGTCCGCACATTGAGCTGACATTTTCACCGAGGTCCACCCCAACCTCAAGATTTATTTATTTATTTAATTTATACACCGCCCCATAGCCGAAGCTCTTTGGGCGGTTTACAAAAGTTAAAAACAGTGGGGGGAAAGTATACAAAATTTAAAACCATCAAAAAATATAAAAACAACAGTATCAAACAGTATCCATTTTAAACAACAACAGTTCTGGGTTCCATTAAAAAAACAAACCAACTTAGCCTATGTTGTTAAATGATGTTAAATGCCTGGGAGAAGAGACAAGTCTTGACCTGGCACCGAAAAGATAATAACGTTGGTGCCAGGCGAGCCTCATCAGGGAGATCATTCCATAATTGAGGGGCCACCACTGGAAAGGCCCTCTCCCTTGTTGCCATCCTCCGAGCGTCCCTCGGAGTAGGCACTCGGAGGAGGACCTTAGACGTTGAGCGTAGTGTACAGGTAGGTTCATGTCGGGAGAGGCGTTTCGTCAGGTATTGCGGTCCCAAGCCATGTAAGGCTTTATAGGTTAAAACCAGCACCTTGAATTGGGTTCGGAAACGTATAGGCAGCCAATGCAAGCGGGCCAGAATCGGTGTTATATGTTCGAACCTTCTGGTTCCAGTTATCAAACTGGCCACTGCATTTTGCACAAGCTGCAGCGTCCGAACCGTCTTCAAAGGCTGCCCCGCGTAGAGGGCCTTGCAGTAATCTAATTTGGATCTCTTTCTTGGTCAGGCATTCTGCCCTCCAGCCACTACTTTTCCCCTGTCCCATCCCATCAGTCTTGCCTCTACTAGACACTGTCTGTCTGTCTTAACACCCTACAGTTAAGCAGAGCGGCCCAAAAGCGCATCTGCCAGGATACAATAGCTGGTTCAGTCTATGTCCCGCATCAGTGGAAGAATCTTCCAATGCGGACCTCCAGATCCTCCTCTTAAGTGCAAGCCGCAGCAGCTGTGCAAGCCTCCGTTCGCAGGGCTCCAACAGGTTGGTGTGCGCATGGCGGCTCTTTTTTTGCCAAGTGCCTCTCCGGCCTGGAGGAGCCCGGCAGGACAAATACGCCTTTGATTCTCCGCTGGGGAGGGTTGCCAGCCTGGCCCGCTTCCCAGTCGACGGAGCTGTGTTCGAGAACATAAGCGCCTATTGTCTCCATGCCGGGGACTTTGTCACAGGAGCTTCCACTGAACGGGAGAGGGATCCTTTGCTTAAAATGGGGAGCGTGGTGTGGTGGTGGTGGTGGGGGTAGGGAGCAGAGGCCGGCGCTGAGAAAGAAACGTCAGGAATAAAAGCGGAGAGCGGAGCCTCTTAATTACATTAGTTTCACTGAAAATAAAGCTGCCGTTCCTCTTCTGTGCCTGTTTGATTCTCTGCTTCCCCCGCGATTTCCCCCGGAGGGAGGGTGGGTGAGTCTCCTTCCTTTCTCTCTCTCTCTTTCAAGAAGAGTGGGTTCTTTGTTAAAAGGAAGATGGTTGAAGGATGGCTAATGAGACCGATCCTCCAACAGCAGAGAGGTGCCATCTTCGAAAACGATCCAGGCCAGGACACGTTGACAGAAGGATGCTGTGAAGCGTGTGGACTTTGTCTGTGTTTTAGGACCCTGTGATGCTAATGCTCTGGGCCAAGATGGCCTGCTCTCACTGGTAGCAACTCTCCAAGGTCTCAATGACAGGTCTTCCCCATCACTGAAGAACCAAACCTGCAACCTTCTGTGGTTTGTCTATGGAGGAGGTTGACATTTTAGCCTCACTACAGCCCTGTCAGAGAGAGAAATGGACTGGCTGAGGAGGAGGGGATTTGAACCTAGGTCTCCTCAGTCCAGATCTGAAACTGTAACCGCTCCAGCATGCTGGCAAATCTGGATGCTATATGTTCTCTAATTGAGCTATGGACCCTCTCTTACATTCTGTTTCTGAAACTCGGAGAAAAAGGAGGAGGAGGAGGAGGAGGAGGAGGAGGAAGAGGATTTATAATTTTGTTGTGTATTTTTTAATTGTTTATGGTTTTGTTTCCCTCCCCTCCCCCCCATGTATATTTTAAACTTTGTAAGTCCGCCTTGAGGCCCAGTATTGGGCAAAAGGCGGGATACAATTAAATATAATAATAATAATATTTATTTTCTTTATATCCCGCTTTTCTATTACCAATAGCGCTCAGATTATAGCATTTTGCCTAACACATTTTACCTGCCGACGGTCTAAACTATTCAGACCGCTAGTTGAATGCCAAACTCCACATTTGGGCACAGAAGCAGTAAAGGTGCATTTATTTAAGAACATAAGAAGAGCCGTGTTGGATCAGACCGAGGGTCCATCTAGTCCAGCACTCTGTCCCCACAGGGGCCAACCAGCTGTTGACCAGGGACCAACAAGCAGGACTTGAAGGTAACAGTAACTGGGGCGCACAGGCTTACTGCCTCAGACACAACCATCAGGGCTAGTAGCCCTGGATAGCCTACTCCTCCAGGAATTTATCCAACCCCCTTTTAAAGCCATCCAAACTGCTGGCCATCACTACATCTTGTGGTTGTGAGTTCCACAGTTTAACTATACGCTGTATTTTATTTACCTCCCGCCGTTCTACTGCAAATAGCACACAAGTGACAGCATTTTACCTAACCGATTTTCCTGATGCAGGAAACATGAAAAACGGATTTTGAGAAATCGGTCGCCCCGCCTTTGCAGAACATTGCCGTCCCCGTCCCCCCGATCATGCCACAGTACAGGTAATTCATTTCTCCGCCCTCCAATCATGCCCTCTTTAGAAAGAAAGATGAAATTCCCAATGACTTTGATCTCCTCCTGCCTCTTCTACATCACACACACAAGAGTCATTGCTGCCGGCTACAATAAGAAACATTTCTTTTTAAAAAACCAACCTTCTCAAATTCCAAGAGAACACAACAGAACCCAATTCGTCTAAAAATGTGGGGTACCCCACACACCCCTATAACAAGATGAAGAGGGTCTCCCGTTTTCTCTTCCTCATTTCCTGCCCCCTGTGAAGCTTGAAAGTTGTTCTCCAAAAGTCTTGAATAATTGAAGTTGCACATGAAATTTTAAAGTCTTTCAAGACTTCATTAAAATTCATTTGCTTTTACCCCCTTTGGAGGATTGTCACTGCTGGAGTGCCACAGAGGGCAAAAGGCAGCTGCTTTTAACTCCTGGCTCAGGAAAAATCATAGAAGAGTAGAGTTGGAAGGGGCCTCGAAGGCCATCTAGTCCAACCCCCTGCTCAATGCAGGAATCCACCCTAAAGCATCCCTGACGGATCTGTCCAGCTGTCTCTTGAATGCCTCTAGTGTGGGAGAACCCACAACCTCCCTAGGTTATGGGTTCCATTGTCATACTGCTCTAACAGTTGGGAAGCTTTTCCTGATGTCCAGGTTCGTCTTCAGGCTTAGGTAGCCAAGGAAAAGTCAGCACACAGATACACAGGTTAGGTAGGTAGACACTGAGACAGCATGGCGGGGAGATTACAGTGCCTGGTTTCATTTTCATTTTCTTATTTCTACCCCCCACCCCTTTCCTACCCCTGAAGGCATCGTCCACACTGCGTTGGGCTTCGTGTATCCTACAGTAATTTTTTTTTTCTCCCTTTCTGTTTTTTCTTCTGCCCTCCCTACAATTCCTTCTAGAGCCTGGTGGTGGCAGCACGTAGGGCGAAACTCTAGGTGGCATCCTTCAGGCAGGGATTTTGGCTCAGAAATCCAGACTTTGTTTTGGTTCTTGCTGCAGCGCCCAATTTTATCTGCAGCGGATCAAGCCAAGTCCCGGATTTTCCCGGATTTCGGAGCAATTGTTTTTTAAAAAAACTCCTGCAATTCGCTCATATTTCTGAGCAATTGGGGCGAATTTGCACAAACGGTGGCCAGATTTGCACAATTCCTACAAATTCAGCCATATTTTGCACAAATCTGTTCGTAATTGGTGCAAACTGCAGAACTCTCCTAACCAAAAAAATGTGCCAAAAAAAGTTCCCAAAGTTCAAGGGGCAAAGCACACCTCGGTTTGCAGACTCAAGGCGAGTCGTACACACCGCAGAACTCTGCCAAGCCAAATAAAAAAAGGAACTAGATTTCCGAGCGACGGGCATCCCAGCCCTCAGCTCACCAGTTCAACGCCTACGTTGCCCATCCCTGGGAGATGTGGCAAGCAGAACATATTAAAGAAAACAATGGCAAAATAATCAATAAGACATTTCTCTTTTAGCAAGCGCCTTTATGGGATATTGAGCATTTCATATGCATTCGTTTGCTGCAATCTTTACAGCAACCCTGCAAAGTAGGTCAATAAAACTCTTCTTCCCATCACATGATAGCTGAGAGAAGAACAAGTTGTGAGTTTACGGCGGGGATGGGTTTTGTATCAGTCTCTCGATTCCAAACCCATGATGGTTAGAGCGGTACGACAATGGAACCCATGACCTAGGGAGGTTGTGGGCTCTCCCACACTAGAAGCCTTCAAGAGGCAGCTGGACAACCCTCTGTCAGGGATGCTTTAGGGTGGATTCCTGCATTGAGCAGGGGGTTGGACTCGATGGCCTTTGAGGCCCGTTCCAACCTTACGATTCTATGACTCTTAAGATGAGACTAGAACCACTTATTTTATAGCTTATTTTCTCATGTGATGCAGTTTAATCAAGGCAAAAGACTCTTCAGACCAAGGCCTGGTGGCTGTTTGCAGCCTTATGACACTGCTGGGGGAAGACCACAGCGGACATCAGCAGTGGGCCCTGCTAGGACACAGAGGCCCAGGAAACTGCCCACGATGCCAACCCTGGGTCAGCCAAAGCTGGGCGTATAAAGATCCGTCCCTTATTCAGGGTGACCGTCCAGCTCTGGTTCCAGGAAAGGACTGGGGTTCAAATCTGAAAGCCAGCGATTTAACCAACAGGCCCACAAAACGCGGCATCCATCTTTCAAAGATGGGGCTCTATTCCACCCCTCCATCAAGACAAGGGTGTGTGGCAGGTCTTACCCAGGTGGGAAAGGCAAGAACGGGGTTTCTTAGCAGGCACGGCAAACTGATGGAAGAATCTACTGGCCCTGCCTGTTCTCTTCTCGCCCTGCCCCAATAATCCGCCACCCACCGCCCGAGCTGCCTCCAAACATGTGCTTCCTTCAGGGGACCCGCCAGCTGTTTTCGCTTATGGCTTTAATTCCTTCCAGATGCAGCGCCTGGGAGCCGCCGACGTGTCTGGCCACGGTGCTAAAGGCACCCCAGGACTGGACAGGTGCATTGCCTGGATTTCGGGAGCACAAGCCCTCCGATAACCCAAATCCCCCCCCCTCACCATTCATGTGACTATGGGAGCATCAAAGCTACACCTTGGAGGGCGGTTCATCAGTCAGAGCCAAAGAGCTTTTTAAGAAAACAACAGCACAAAATTCCACCTTGCGTACGAGATGTCTACTGTTTCGAAGTTCTGAAGCTTTCAAAAATCCTTGGCCGCTGATGGAGTTAGAGAGAGACAGAGTGGTTTGGATGTGGGCAGGGGAGACCCGGTTTCAAATCCCCTGCCATGAAGCTGACAGGGTGAGCATGAAGAAACCCCTTCACCCAGAGAAAGGCCAGGATCTCTTCTCGGTCATTCCAGAGTGCAGGAGACGGAATCATGGGCTCAAGTCACAGGAAGCCAGATTCCAACGGGACATCAGGAAAAACGTCCTGAGTGTTAGAGCGGTATGACAATGGAACCAATGACCTAGTGAGAGCATAGGGTCTTCCACACTAGAGGCCTTCAAGAGGCAGCTGGATAGTCATCTGTCAGGGATGCTTTAAGGTGGATTCCTGCATAGAGAAGGGGTTTGGACTCAATGGCCTTGTAGGCCCCTTCCAACAGTATTCTATGATTCTATCTCTCTGCCTACTCTACACTGCAGGGTTGTTTTGAAGATGAAAATGACTCCCTCCACAGACACTACCACAGTCATTCTAGCAGGCAGTACCATGGGGGAAATGCAGCCATTCCACCAGCCCCTGCTAAAAGATTTGATTTTCCCCCCTCTTCCCTCCCCATTCCTTTTTCCTTGTGTGTCGTGCCTTTTGAAGACGGTAAGCTAATTATATGTAACCTTATTTATTTTTTGCATTTCTATACTGCCCAATAGCCGAAGCTCTCTGGGCGGTTCACAAAAAAACTGCTCTGGGAGGCTGAGGAGCAAGAAAAAATAAATAAAAATAAAAGTCCTATAAATACTTCACCGCTCACAGAGGAATAGCAGCTCCCAAGTACTTCTCTGAAATTGAATTCGGCTCTCAGAGACAGAATTCGGCTGAATTTCCCCACCACTGGGGGATTGTTCAATTATTACCCTGTTTCTGAAGTTCTTCTTAAGGCACCCTTAACTTCCATATTCCAACTTCCCCTCTGCCATTCAAGTTATTAGGGTTTTTAATTCACTGGGACATGCACACCATATAGAAACAAACATAACCAGTAACTTTTCTCCCTCTGCTAGGTCATTGCTCTTGGGAGAATTTCCAAGTCACTATGTTTTGATCCAATTTTCCCAGAGTTAAATAAACTAAAAACAGGGAACATTTATTTATTTATTTATTTAAAAAAAACCTTCCGTGTTCTTTTCTCAGTATGTCTTCTGGGCTTTTCAAATAAGGTCACACTTAGAAGAGGGGGAATACACAGGCCAAGGTTACATTATGTCTTTGAGGAGGTAAAAGTCTGGATTTTCTCAAAGGCAGTAACCTTTCCATCTTTGCTGAATGTGAAAGGCTAGTTTGCACAGGGTTCTGCAATTCAGTGCAAGCGTAGAATTTAAAAAAATTGGGCATGGAATGAAAAGGAAAGGAAAGGAACCTCTCGTGCAAGCACTGAGTCATTACTGACTCTTGGAGGGACGCCAGCTTTCGCTGACGTTTTCTTGACAGGCCTTAGAGCGGGGTGGTTTGCCGTTGCCTTCCCCGGCCGTTATTACCTTTCCCCCAGCTAACTGGGCTGAGTCGACCCGAGCCGGCTGCCTGAAACCAGCTTCTGCTGGGATCGAACTCATGCTGTGGGGAGAGTTTCAGCTGCAGAAACTGCTGCTTTACCGCTCTGCGCCACACGAGGCTCTTATGGAATGAAAACACCGTGAGAATCTCAGTTTTCTTTTCTTTCTTTTTTTAAAGCAAGTTTCTAGTCCTCACTGCTGAAGAAATAGGCTTGGAAGTGGGTGGGCAAACCCTATCTGAAAAACTGGGATGAAGGTGGGCAGGTTTTTCATAGGGGATGAGAGCTGAGCGTTGACACTGAACGCAGCTAATCATCCTTTCTCCAGGTGGAGATGAATCAAGTTACGCAAATACACACCTTTGTGTTGTAATTTGCTTGGTTTTGTCTTGGTGGCAAAACCCAGCTTTCCTCAGCACAAAAACCTGCATTGCTTTGGAGCAGAAATCTTAACAGCCAACATTTCACAGAAGAAAATAAAGACATCCATATAATAATGTATCAAAAACCCTGCCCCTCCTATTAAACATTACTTGAAGGCGCTATACTCGTCTTTCCCCTGCTGTAATTGTCTACTCGGCAAGAAGAACAGACCACAAGTTTGTTTCTCTGATAAACAATACATTCCAAAAACGTAACAACATGTGATCACAGTTCAAAATATACCTCAGCATTTGCAGCAAATGAAATAGCAGGCGTAAGAACAGACGAAGAGCCCTGTTGGATCAGGCACTCTCCTTCTCACTGTGATGGGTGAGAGCCAGTGTGGTGTAGTGGCTAACGTGTTGGGCTGGGAGTCAGGAGATCCGGGTTCTAGTCTCCAATCGGCCATGGAGTGACTTTGGGCCAGTCACAGAAGACACCTTAAACCATGGCTTTAACCATGGTGGTTAAGCCAGAAAGCTTTATTCACCATGGTTAAAGCCATGGTTTAAGGTGTCTTCTGAACACTGCCTGGCTTTCTGGCTTATTCACTGTGGTTAAAGCCATGGTTTAAGGTGTCTTCTGAACACAGCCCAGCTTTCTGGCTTAAGCACTGTGGTTAAAGCCATGGTTTAAGGTGTCTTCTGAACACAGCCCGGCTTTCTGGCTTAAGCACTGTGGTTAAAGCCATGGTTTAAGGTGTCTTCTGAACACTGCCTGGCTTTCTGGCTTAAGCACTGTGGTTAAAGCCATGGTTTAAGGTGTCTTCTGAACAGGGCCACTCTCAGCCCAACCTACCTCACAGGGTTGTTGTGAGGATAAAATGGAGAGGAGGAGGATTGTGTATGCCGCGCCTTGGGTTCCTTGGAAGAAAAAAGGTGGGATATAAAATGCAATAATAAAATAAATAAATAAAATAAATGGGTTTGGGAAACTCACAAGCAAAGCGCACCGCATGGGACCTTCCGGTTCATGCGCGCGCATTTTTATGCGCACTGGGGACAAGAGGGGTCTGCATCGTTGTGAGATTTCACTTCAAGAAAGTTTGGGGAGGGAGCTAAATCCTGAAAGCTGGTGACAACTCGAATGATCAATCAATCAAATTTATTACGGTCATAGACCAGCAGATTAAAAATAGCTAGAAATACAGTCATTATAAAAGCAAGATACAGTCATTATAAAAGCAAGCCAACAGGGAAACAATATTTCACAAGGGATCCCACCAAAAGACAAAACAGGAGTAGGAAGTGTAAAACAAGGGTGGCTGTTCCTGATCCATAGGGACCGTTGGAGTGTTCATATACACCACAGCACCCGGCTCAAACCCTTCTCCTTTGCCCAAGATCAGCCATAAGAGCGCCGGACAGCTGATGCCCGCATTCGAAACAAGTTGCCAAGGCGGCAGGGCTTTGTGTACGGAGCAACAAAACCTTTGAAGTCATGTGCATGGAATGTGGCACTGCCGCTCCCGTAAAAAATCCAAGCTGAACAGGGGAGTTTTTTGTCCCAGAGGCTGCCGAACGCACCTTTCTCCCCCCGCACCCTCATGTCATCTAGCTGCATGCCCATTAATCGTAGCCTGCCTGGAGATCCCAAGGCAGAAGCAAATAGCGGCGGGCGAGAATTTCTGTCGCTGTTTGCAAATCATCACAACTTCTCGAGTTTGCAAACTCAAACATGAACGCATTCACTACCCGCTGCTGCCGCCGCCGCCAAAAATGCTCACACGTCTCCAAATTTGCGATGGGGTCTGAAAAATGCATATTTTAGAGGAAGTGCACACTTTTAAGGGAAAAAAAGTTGCAGAGGGAAATGTGCTCTTCCCCTGTTCAAAACGCACACCAGCCGTATTCGAATGAAAAGAAAAACGGGTCATGAATCGTAGAATCATAGAATAGCAGAGTTGGAAGGGGCCTACAAGGCCATCGAAAAACGGGTTTAAAATGTGAGCATTTTAAAATGAATATAAGAACCCGTACACTGCGCAACAACATCTAAGGTCCTCCTCCGAGTGCCTACTCCGAGGGAAGCTTGGAGGATGACAACAAGGGAGAGGGCCTTTTCGGTGGTGGCCCCCCGACTGTGGAATGATCTCCCCGATGAGGCTCGCCTGGCACCAACATTGTTATCTTTTCGGCACCAGGTCAAGACTTCTCTCTTCTCCAAGGCATTTAACGACATATGCTGAGTTTGTTTGTTTTTAACGGACCCCAGAATAGCTGTTTTTATAAGGATACTATAGTTTGTTTGCTTTTTGTTTTTAAACTTTGTATATTTGTTTTTAATGTTTACTGTTTTTAACTTTTGTAAACTGCACAGCGAGCTTCAGCTATGGGATGGTATATAAATTAAATAAATAAATAAGAAGAAAAAGAAAAGATTCATTTTATTTATTTATTGTCTTTCTATTCCGCTCAAAGCCCTATGAAGAGAGACAGAAAGAACTGGGCATGTTTAGCCTGGAGAAGAGGAGATTGAGGGGAGACATGATAGCACTCTTTAAATACTTAAAAGGTTGTCACACAGAGGTGGGCCAGGATCTCTTCTCGATCCTCCCAGAGTGCAGGACACAGAATAACGGGCTCAAGTTAAAGGAAGCCAGATTCCAGCTGGACATCAGGAAAAACTTCCTGGCTGTTAGAGCAGTACGACAATGGAACCAGTTACCTAGGGAGTTTGTGGGCTCATCCACACTAGAGGCCTTCAAGAAGCAGCTGGACAACCCTCTGTCAGGGATGCTTTAGGGTGGATTCCTGCATTAGCAGGGGGTTGGACTCGATGGCGTTATAGGTCCCTTCCAACTCTACTATTCTATGATTCTATGATCTGGCAGGCACATGTTCCTCACGCTATGTCTCAAAACACTGGCAGGTGTTCCCCCCGCCCACCTCCTAAAAGCAGCTCTCTCTCTTTGCCATAGAAGCCCCCACCCTTCGATTGAAATAGGCACCCCAGCGTGGTGTGGGAGGGACGAACACACACACAACCAGAGCAGAACTCGTAAGACTCCACAGCCTTTCCCACAGCCCCACCAAGGGCACGCCAGGGACCGCGGTCACAGAGCCCGTCATTGTGACCGGGGTCAAAGACACGCGGCCTTTGACCCCCGCTCCCCTCCACAAGAAAAGCCGCTTTCCGTTTTCTCCAGGGAAAAAAAAAGCAGCTGTTCTCCGAGGAATGACAAACGGCATCTCTAGAGCCCATGAGCATCTCGGGGGGACATCGGAGGAGGTCAGAGAACGTGGCTCCTTCGCCGCCCAGCCCGGCTTTTCAAAACAGCCGGGAAATGTCGCACGGGGCAGCTGGATAGATTTCTCAGGTGTGGCTCTGGAACCTCGATCAACAGACGCCTTGGAGGATTTGGCACGTTGGCTCCCAGAAGGCCGGTTCAAGGCAGGCCAGGGGTAGATGGAACGGAGCGAGAGTAAAGAAGAAGTCCGCAATCTATCCCTCCAAAGCCCTGATAGGACTGGTATGCGGTCCCGTTAACAAAGGCCTTTTGCTCCTCCTCCAGCTGCACATTCCTGTGAGAAGCGGCTGCTGTGTACGTCCACGTCTCTCTCTCTCTCTCTCTCCATCCCTACATTCCAAAAGAGCTGAAGACTTTAACTGCTGTGATGAAGAGGGAATTTCACCAGGTGCTGTGTGCATTCAAAGGAAATTCCCTGCTGAAATTCCCTTTTCAATACAACTGTTAAAGATACAAGAACCCAGTCCTCCTTTTCATAGGGTCACCCTATGCAAACCAAACGTTTCAATTCTACAATTCCTCAGCTGTACTTAAGAATCTTTTGCCCATAGGTGGCGCCACAGCCTGGAACAGAGGGGCCGTTGCCTCCAGCCCATCAATCCATTGAATGATGCCTCTGGCTACTAGAAGGAAAGGAAATTTTCAAAATACAAACTATAATGGAATCATGTGCTGGATATGAATCATTCCATCATTATTAACAAATAAATAATAGTAATATTATAATAGTAATATTAATAACGTGTTCAGAGGAGGGCAACGAGGATGATCAGGGGTCTGGAAACAAAGCCCTATGAGGAGAGACTGAAAGAACTGGGCATGTTTAGCCTGGAGAAGAGAAGATTGAGGGGAGACATGATAGCACTCTTCAAATACTTAAAAGGTTGTCACACAGAGGAGGGCCAGGATCTCTTCTCGATCCTCCCAGAGTGCAGGGCACGGAATAATGGTCTCAAGTTACAGAGAGCCATATTCTGGCTGGACATGAGGAAAAACTTCCTGACTGTTAGAGTGGTACAACAATGGAACCAGTTACCTAGGGAGGTTGTGGGCTCTCCCACACTAGAGGCCTTCAAGAGGCAGCTGCACAACCCTCTGTCAGGGATGCTTTAGGGTGGATTCCTACATTGAGCAGGAGGTTGGACTCGATGGCCTTCTAGGCCCCTTCCAACTCTGCTATTCTATGATTCTATGAATATTATTTCTCTATCAGAAAGCTAACTTCCCGGGCATAGGAACATCGGACGCTGGCCTATACGGAGTCAAGCCCTTGGTCCACCTAAGCCCAGTATTGCCAGCACTGACTGGCAGCAGTGGCTCTCTAAGATTTCAGGCTGGAGATTTTCCAGCCCTACTGGGAGACGTAGGAACTCTAACCTGTGACCTTCTGCATGCAAAGGAGGGTCTATATGATGGCAGCTATGGTCCCACCAGATTGGGGTGGAGTTGAGTCATTCAAGAGGCAGCTGGACAACCCTCTGTCAGGGATGCTTTAGGGTGGATTCCTGCATTGAGCAGGGGGTTGGACTCGATGGCCTTGTAGGCCCCTTCCAACTCTCCTATTCTATGATTCTATGATTCTCTTTCTCCCCAACACACACACACACACAGAGCAGCAAGTTCAAGACATTTTAACTCATCTGCACACAGTCCCTCGATTTACAATTGCTCCCAATTGAACAAACAAAGGATGTTGACATGCCACACAGAAAGGAAAACTACTGGACCTACAGACTCAGAACTCTTGGTCCATATGGCCTTAATCCAGAGGACGACTCATATGCTTTCTACCACTCCTGCCTCTGTATTGAGTTCTTGTTTTTTTCCCTTTAGGAATTTTCATTTCCCAGCCTTCCAAGATTGCCACTGGATTTAATATCACAGGAGCCAAAATGTGTAGCTCTAATTATATTTTGCAATTGTTGTGTTGTTAGTCTGCCTATCATACACACGCACATATAGAGGCTCTCGTCTGGGAAACTGTTCTCCACTGTTTTTTTAAAAAGCCTTTTCTTTCTCGTTCTTCTGCAATATCTTAGAACTCTTTTTGTGCAGACGAGAACCAGAAAACGAGGAAGCAGAACAAAGCCGTGGAACTCTGCCTCTTCTCAGGAATGCTAATCCTCCTTGGTACGCAAGAAAGATTAGGAAGTCATTTAGGGAGGGAGGGAGAATGTAATGGAGCGTCTTGGAAGAGGACAAGGCTGCATGGCTGGCTAGAACTCTGAACAGGATACTTAAGCAGAACTTCCTTGTTCAGGGGCAGTGTACCTGTGAGACGGGCTTCCCAAAAGCATCTAGCTGGCCACTGTAGAATGCAAGATACTGATTAGAAGGAGCTTTGGTCTGATTCAGTGTGGCTATTGTTATGTGCAGGAGGATAAAGGCTGACGGAAAAAATTATATATGCCACATTTGTGTTTTTTAAACAAAAAAATTAAATCAGAAGGTGTTAAAAATACTGAAAAGCAGTGTTGAAAACTGACCCTTGACATGATTGGGCGAAAATGCATCCGTGTCACATGCCCAAGTAATTTGAGCATTTGGGGCACACAATATGTAGTGATGAATGCATTGGGCCGCCCACATGGTTCCCATAACCTCCGAAGTTTTGCAGATGAAAAATACAGACACTTCTGTATACTTGAAACACCCCTTTTCTCATTCCATAGATCACCTCCAAACAACCTCCTTTTCACGATGACACATTGCTGAAAGCTTTTCGCTGTTTGCTGAATGCTGCATTCATTTATTCTCCAACTGTCTGTCCTGCATGGGTTTAAAAGTAAAGAGGGCGTCTGTTCTTTTGGTGAAAGATATGGGGGGGAGGGAGACAAAAACCCATGGATTGCCCAAAAATAAATTACTGCCTGTTGAAAACAGATTGCATCAGCTGCGGCTTGTGAAATAGCAGACCACTATGCATTAGCGCTTTGTGCATGCACAGATATTCACACACACGGGAGTCAAGTGGCAGATGACAAGAGACATGATAGCACTCTTCAAATACTTGAAAGGTTGTCACACAGAGGAGGGCCAGGATCTCTTCTCGATCCTCCCAGAGTGCAGGATACGGAATCACGGGCTCAAGTTACAGGAAGCCAGATTCCGCCTGGACATCAGGAAAACCTTCCTGACTGTTAGAGCAGTATGACAATGGAACTAGTTACCTAGGGAGGTGGTGGGCTCTCCCACACTAGAGGCCTTCAAGAGGCAGCTGGACAGCCACCTGTCAGGGATGCTTTAAGGTGGATTCCTGCATTGAGTGGGGGGTTGGACTCGATGGCCTTCTAGGCCCCTTCCAACTCTACTAGTCTATGATTCTATGCTCCCCAACTAGAGTTGAAATCATAATGCACACTTTCAAGAGGGCAAAATACTTTGAGCACAGTGGTGCTTACTCATGGAACAGGAACAGGATTACGGATTTTGTGAAATCCGTCCCGAGAGGGTTTTGTGAATTGTGCCGTGTTGTTCATTCCAGCGTCCATCCACAGACGGATTTGATCTTATTTTTCCGTTATGCAGGGAAAGTACACAAATAATTCGTATATAACATTTAGAGTAGCATCCCTTGTTCCATTCTACTTTCCCTGTGTTTATTTTCCAGCAGGGCATATATCCCAGCAGAAACGTGCGGATTCTCCTGCAAATGAATTTGCGCACATTTTGGGAAAGTTTTTTTAAAAAAGAAAATCTGGAAGTCCGCAGACTCCGCATGGCCTGAGGAAGCCGGTCTGCCGCGGATTCTGCAGGTTGGAGTCGTAGAAACCCAAATCCATTTTACCCGTCTTGAATTTCTCCAGTATCCCTAATCAGGATGCATAACTAATTAACTTCTAGAGCAGGTGTGTTGAACCTCAGGTGTATGGGCCAAAGGTGACCCTCCAGAATACCCCAACTGGTTATACCTTCCTGCGCTTCCCCTGACCGCCAATATTTAAGTTACTTCCTGGCTTTAGCGGAGTTTTATCCCCCATTCTAAAACTTTTAAATGCCTCTCCTAAGGCTAAGTTACTGCAGGAGAAGCTTTAAATTGAAATACTCCCATCCCTCTTCTTCATTCAGCCCCATCCGCCACTGGAATGTCTGTGTTTTTCGTCCTCCCTCCCAATCCCCTTTCCTTTCGTGTCATGTTTTTTAGACTGTAAGCCTGTAGGCAGGGACTGTCTTAAAAAAAAAAATTGTAAGCCGCCTTAAGAGCTTGGGTTTTTTGGGGGGTTGAAGGGCAGGATAAAAGTGCTATAATAAAATAAATAAATGTCATGTCTAACCCTACTGCCCCTGATTTGGGAGAAGTTGTTTCAGGTTATCAATCAGGTTCAGAACTAGAAGACGCAGCGCCAGACACCAACCAGCCTGGACCAGTGGGGGAGGAAGCTCTCACAGGCGATGCCCCAGCTGGGAGTCAGCCCTCTCCAGAGCTTATTTCCTCAAGGCCAAATCCTACCCACTCAGTGGGAAGTGAGCCTTCTTCCGGAGGAGAGCGTCCTGACAAGCTAGCTGACGCTAGGGTCCGCTGGAAGCTCAAACACACAGGGTGGAAGGAAGGCGTGAGAAAGTCAGTTCGATTACGCCAGAACCTGCCTCCGCACCAGGCTCTCTGAAGTTACGGGCGTTTGCGAAGTAGTTTCCTATTCTTCTTGAACAGACAATTGCCTTGCTTAGTTTGCATAGTTTTGCCTAGGGGAACATTTCCAAGAGGTTTGACTTTCTTCAGGTAGAGGAGAAGTTTGTTGCTTAATAAAAGCTTTGTGGATTACTTAGCAAGCCTCATTTACCTCCCATCGAAACCAGGAGTGTTCTGAGAAACACAACAATAAATAAATAAATGTGGCCCCGGAGAATTCATCCAAAATTAAATTCAGCATTCCCAAAAGCCACGATTAAGACAACGTTCAAGCGCAGAGAAGAACCAGAATATCAGGGCCATCTCTGAAAAATTATTTATTTATTGCATTTCTATACGGCCCAATAGCCGAAGCTCTCTGGGCGGTTCACAAAAATTAAAACCATCCAAAGTATAAAATAACAGTATAAAAATAGAAGCACGTGGGAGAATATGGCCTTGCACATTCATCCTCAGATGCTACTAAGCGCACCTATATATTAGCCTTTCAAAGCACGCTGATAGCTCAAAAGAGAGAGAAAAGAACTAACCTACTTCCAGGTTTCCTACTTGGTCACCTGGAAATGCTACTTTACTCACCATAGGCGACTAGGTGAGGGGCTATTTACAAGTATGGAAATAAGCAGTCCTTGGGGTTGCCAGACACCTGTTGGGCTCTCATCAATTTAAAGAAGCAGTGGATGGAAAGGGGGCTCAGCAGGGGACATGGTTATGCGCACAGCAATTAAGCAGAAAGCTCAGGGAATTTTCGCAGACTGGGTGGGGGATGGGTCAATGTCATTGGGATTCTGTGTCCTTTCCTCCCACAAGCCATTTTCTTGCTGAAAAACAGCAATAAATCACGAAGGGCTTGAGGAGGGAGCGGAGAAGAAGCCGTGGACGGCAATGACATAAAGGCCTGCACAGAGCAGGCAGCCACCTGTAATTAAATGAGGGGGGGGGAATACTCCACCCAAGGGTCCAACCTGCCCCGATCGACTGGGTTGCATTTGACAGAATCTCAGCTCCACAATGAATAAAATCCAAGCAAGCCGACCCACGTGCTTATTCGACATCGCGCTGTGCCAAACGGTTCGATTTATTTTCGACCATTCGTTGCGGGAGAGGGGCGAAAAGGAATTGCACCCGAAAATCGTGGGCAGGGGTGAGGATTTAGGAGAGATTCTTCAAGCGCACAAGGCTTCATGGTTACCTTAGTGTAAGGAGGTGGCCGTGGACAGTGTGTGCACTCTATTTTACCATTTTGACCCTGTTCTGTCCTGACAGCTTCTCCGGCTGCTCGTACTGTCTGGAAAGTATCCTAGAATTCCAAGTGTTGCTGCCTGCTGAGAAACGCATTTTTGGTTTTGTTGTTCTTAAAAGAGAAGAAGAAGAAGAAGAAGAAGAAGAAGAAGAAGAAGAAGAAGAAGAAGAAGAAGAAGAAGAAGAAGAAAGTTCTATACTGTCCCATAGCCAAAGCTCTCTGGGCGGTTCACTTTTTTAAAAGAAAAAAATTACAAATACATTATACGAAGTGCAAAACTATTTACAGAAAAAAACATATAAACAGACAGAAGACAACACAGAGACCACATACAAATTATAAACAAATTTTAAACTATTAACCAAAGACAGTCCAGGACTTGATTAAAAACTCATTATATGCTGCCATTTGCCTGAAAGAAGAGGGCGGTTTTAACCTGGTGCCAAAAAGATAATGTTGGTGGCAAGCGACCCTCATCAGGGAAGTCATTCCATAATTGGGAGGCCACCACTGAGAAGGCCCTCTCCCTTCTTGCTGCCCTCTGAGCCTTCCTTGGAGAAGGCACCTGAAGAAGGACCTTAAATGCTGAAGCTAGCGTATAGATCAGTCCATGCCGGGAGAGGTGCTCTTTCATGTATTGTTTTCCTGAGTCATGTAAGATATGCGTGCAGCTCTTCTTTAATAATACAGTACTACACCAGTGGTTTTCGCGTTGTATTCTTAGCTATGTTGGCATTGCTTGTCAACCTATCAGGGTTCCTCAACCGGGATTGCTTGTCAACCTATCAGGGTTCCTCAACCGGGATTGCTTGTCAACCTATCAGGGTTCCTCAACCGGGATTGCTTGTCAACCTATCAGGGTTCCTCAACCGGGATTGCTTGTCAACCTATCAGGGTTCGTCAACTGGAAGATTGGTAACAGCAGACAAGCTGTCACTGGAAACAAAGGCGTGTCTGCCACTAGCCCATTCTAAGCCTAACCACTGCCCTGTGCATGCCAGAATCCTTTGTGATGCACAGGTGGTCCCTCGACAGACAAAGTTGAAGTTACAAGGATTCACTGCAGACAAGATGTTTGGAAGAGTCACAGCTCTGTGTCATTTCTTTTCTAGGCTGGAGATGAGCTGGAGAGAACAGTCATTCCCAAACCGTGCCAAGGCGCAGTAGTGTACTGTGAGAAATAAGTTCATTAGAGATGCCTCAGAGCCAGACATCTATCCACAGCAGAGGCTGCCCGCAGAGCCTCTGTATGATTTATTGCTCCAGCCTAACTCCCTTTCAGACAGACTCTGCAGGAAGCAAATTACTCAGGCGCTCTCTCTGCATCAGATGTCTGACTGGATCATTTCATTGCTCCCAACACAGATGCACCACAGAACTACCCAGCACCAGATGAGGTGGCCTGCTGTAACTCCGCATGAGTAACTGTCCTGGGCTGATCTCCGTCCAAACTGGAGACACACAGAGAAGAGTGAACTCACACAGAAACAAAGAGGGGTGGGACGAAAAGTAATCCTTCTATATCCAGGGGTACTGAACCGGACATAGGAAGTTGCCACAACCATGGCCATGGGTTCATTTAGCTCCGTATCATCCACATTGACTAACGGTGGCTCTCCGGGTTTTCTGACAGTGCCGGCTCCAGGTTTTGGGCCAGACACCCTCAAAGGGACCTCACTTTCAGTGAGTCTACGTTCTCACCACCATTCCACCAGCTGCTGTTGCTTCATATCCTCTTTCACATTCTTGCTACCGCAAGAAACCAGGCAAAAAACCAGGGAGCAAGGAGGCCGCGGCGTCTCCTGCTCTTCCTTTCTACCTACCTCTGTGGTTTGTCCAGAGCAAGAGGTAGGTGAACAAGCAGGTTGCAATGTGGAAGAGGGGGATGTTTAAAGGATGTTTTAAAGATGTTTTAATCAAGTACAGTATGTTTTTAATCAGTTTTTAATGTGTATTTTATATCATGTTTTTATACTGTTTGTTTTATACTTTGAACGGTTTTAGTTTTTGTGAACCGCCTAGAGAGCTTCAGCTATTGAGTAGTATAAAAATGCAATAAATAAATAAATAAATCGGGGAAAAAGAGGCTAGCCTTCCTACTCAGACAAAGGCGAAAGAGGCAGTTTCCTTGCGGCCCTCTTTAGCGACTAGTGTGTTCAGAGGAGGGCAACCAGGATGATCAGGGGTCTGGAAACAAAGCCCTATGAAGAGAGACTGAAAGAACTGGGCAGGTTTAGCCTGGAGAAGAGAAGATGGAGGGGAGACATGACAGCACTCTTCAAATACTGAAAAGGTTGTCCCACAGAGGAGGGCCAGGATCTCTTCTCGATCCTCCCAGAGTGCAGGACACGGAATAACAGGCTCAAGTTACAGGAAGCCAGATTCCAGCTGGACAGCAGGAAAAACTTCCTGACTGTTAGAGCAGTACGACAATGGAATCAGTTGCCTGGTGGGGTTTTGGCCTCTCCCACACTAGAGGCCTTCAAGAGGCAGCTGGACAACCATCTGTCGGGGATGCTTTAGGGTGGATTCCTGCCTTGAGCAGGGGGTTGGACTCGATGGCCTTGTAGGCCGCTTCCAACTCTGCTATTCTATGATTCTATGATTCGTGTATTTCTTACAGCCCCTCCATTTGGGAACGGCGGGGCTCATACAGGCAGGGCAAAATTGAGCAACGCTGCCTTCAACCCCCCACCCCACCCACTGCAACACAGCAGTGGGCTCGCAGGTCGGGACAGGCCCGAAGGGTGCTTGGAAGCCGGAAAACGAACATTAGGAAGGCGGCCGTGAACTTGCGCATCTGGTTTCTCCGGCCTTAAGACAGAAGCCCAGTGAGGGAGGGAGGGAGGGAGGGAGAATCGCAGGCAGCAGGTAAACCAAGGGAGCGCCCAAGAGAAGACAAGGAGTGCCCCGAGCTACGAGGAGCACACAGCCGGCTTTATGAAGCTGCTTCAGCACCCCGCGCCCTGCCTGCCCCCGCTCAACGCCATGGGCCTCAATTAGCATCAGCCAGCCAGCATCCGGTGCTAAGCACCACCCTCTCTCCAGGGTAAGGGGGGAACTCTCCCTGGGAGAAATGGAACTCCGTCGACGTGCACAGCAAGGCTATAAAAATGCCTCTTTGACCAGCGTGCCGCTCCGTTATTATCATTTTTATTTGGTCTCCTGTAGAGAGGGTCCCACGTGGGGTAATGGCTTGGGGATCCCTGCCCCATGCCTTGAGTTAGGGAAGGATCCCCATAACTTCCTCCCATGCTCCTCCTGTGCTTTTGGCAAAACTGCAGGCTGTTCCTCCTCTAGCCATGTGACCCCTGAGAATGCCTTCTAAAAGGGTGAGCTGAATTCCGTTTTAGAGGATGTTTCAGGGGCCACGTTCCAGTGGTTGGCGGGACCCCAGCCCTCTCTGGGGATCAAACTTGGAACCTTCTGCATGCAAGGCACGTGTTCTACCACTGAGCTACAGCAGTCCAAATGGCAAGGGGGTTGGAGCAACACCCCTGTAAGGAAAAGCTGGGGCCGAGAGGAGTGCAGGACATGAGAGATTTATAAAATGATGCATGGTATGGAGAATCATAGAGTTGGAAGGGGCCTCTAAGGCCATCAAGTCCAACCCCCTGCTCAAGGCAGGAATCCACCCTAAAGCATCCCCGACAGATGCTTGTCCAGCTGCCTCTTGAATGCCTCTAGTGTGGGAGAGACCACAACCTCCCTAGGTAACGGGTTCCATTGTCGTACTGCTCTAACAGTCAGGAAGTTTTTCCTGATGTCCAGACAGAATCTGGCTTCTTTTAACTTGAGCTCGTTATTCCGTGCCCTGCACTCTGGGAGAATTGAGAAGAGATCCTGGCCCTCCTCTGTGTGACAACCGTTTAAGTAGTTGAAGAGTGCTCTCATGTCTCCCCTCAATCTTCTCTTCTCCAGGCTAAACCTGCCCAGTTCTTTCAGTCTCTCTTCATAGGGCTTCGTTTCCAGACCCCTGATCATCCTGGTTGCCCTCCTCTGAACACGCTCCGGCTTGTCTGCATCCTTCCTGCAGTGTGGTGGATAGAATTATTTTCTCCCTCTCCCATAATACTAAAACTCGAGAGTCATCCATGAAACGGATTGGCAGGAGATTCAGACCCCCACAAAACACACTTCTTCACATAATGCGCAGTTGACTTATGGATGTGATGCTCCCTTAGAGGGGAAAAGGAAACCTTCAAGTGCACAGAGCTGCCAACGGAACTGGTCCCAAAGTTTCCCTGTTTTGAAAACCAGGGAAACTGGCAAATCTGTGGAATGAATGGAGTCGGGATACGCCGGCAACAGATTCCAACGAGAGGGAACCAGAGGAAGACAAAACAAGCAACTCAACAGGGGACATCCTATGGAGCAGAGGAAAACTAATGCCAGCTCTGTGGGAAAAGCATACGGGAAAGAAAAGGGTTTTGCCAATAAACGTAGGGGGTCGGCAGATGTTTTCCACTCTGCCAGAAACACGGAGCGGAAGTCGCTTTGGACCTCTCTCGCGATCCCGACCATATCCCATGTTTTCTCTCCTTAGTCTACTCCGCAGGTGGCACTTCCTCCATGATAAGAGCCATTTCCTCTTCAGTCTTATCACATTCCTGCATTGTTCTGGTATAGAGAATCCATGGAGATAGAGAGACACACACAGAGGGAGACCTCTGGGGTTAAGGGTGGTGGACAACACATGGAGCTCAGAAAAGCCCTTCTGAGCCAAAAGAGAAAGACCCATCTGGTTTTCCACAGCGGGCAGCTGGATACTTCCAAAAGGCCCCCAAGCAGAGTGTGAATGCAATAGCCTGCCCCCTCGACGTTCGCCATCATGTAGACAGAGCAGAGACAGCGTCACCGGTAGACGTTGTTGGGCGCTTGCCAAGGGCCATTTCCCACCATTGCAGCCTATAAGGCAGAGTGAAGCAGTGGCCTCAGGCGGCAGATACCAGGAGGTGGCAGCAAGGTGTTTTGGAGGAGAAACCTCTGTGCCATAAGGCCTTCTCTGCACTCCCTACGTTGGTTAGCTTGATGTCTCCAGGCACAGTGGAGGATGCTGTCCCAATGCCAGAAGGGGGCGCCATCTTGTACTTTGCCTCAGGCAGCAAAATGTCCTGCTAGCTCACCCTGACGGTCCATGGCTCTCTAAAGCATCTCAAGCAGAGAGAGAGTTTCTCATCCCCTTCTCCCCGATTCTTCTAACTGGGGATTGAAGTGGGCCGTTTTACATGGAAAGCACCTGCTCTTCTACTGAGCTACTGCCTCTACCTATTTACTTTAAAAGGTTAAAAACAAATGTGTGTGTTTTAAAAGCTGATGCACATGAGCAAAGAAGAAGCTGCACTTGTCAATTTAAGAGCCTGGTTCTCACTGGCTCAGAAGAATAAAAACACTTCTTTTTTTAACCAGTGAATTCGACATGCAGGCCATTTTGGGGAGGTTATTTCGCAAGGGAATTCCTGCTCCCAAGGGACGTTCCCAAGCAGTCTCACAGTTCCCCGCCTCGATTGGATCGAGGCGGGGAACAGCACCAAGCATAAAATACATAAAATACTGATTAAAAACATAGTATACACTGTTAAAAACATCCTAAAAGCATCCTAAAATTCTACTGGATAGAATTGTCATTGCGTCCTGCATTGCAGACCCTGCACTGGGAAGGGGGTGGACTAAATTACCTCTAAGAGACCTTCCGATTCAAATACTCTATGATTACAGGACTGTTAAGTTTATACAAGAGCCTTTGGGGGGAGACGTTGACCAGCGCTTTTTGGAAATCCCAGTATATCACATTTATTTAATCCCCTCAATCCACCTACTGCTTGAAAAAGAACTCGAGTCTCAAAGACCAGATCGACCAGCCTACTGCAAGTTGGTGTCCTCCAGATGTTTTGGATTACAACTCCCATCAGTCCCGGACCAAACCATCTGGAGGGCACCAGACAGTGAAGGCAGAGATGGACACATTACCTCTTTAGATTGTGCCCTGGGGAGAAGGCAGAGAAATTATTTCAGGGTACAATCCTATGCATGTTTAGACACTGGGGGAAAAGTCCTACAATTCCCAGCATTCCCCAGCCAACCATGCTGGTAGGGGGATGCTGGGACTTGTAGGATTTCCCCCCCCCAGTCTAAACATGCATAGGATTGTGCATTTAGGCTCTCAGATGCAACAAAGTTGATGACAAAAGGAGGAATGAAAGTGAGAAATAGCCAGAGAGGTAGGATAGATTTGGTGAAGGGGGGTAAAGTTTGGGATTATTGTTAATAGGATTTTACAAGTTTCATCCTTTTCGCTTCCTGTATGGAACAATGTTGCTCTGTGCCAAGTGCAACCCTGCCTGGGTGTCAATGGAAATATGATTCGCTTCTCTTTCCACAAAGAGATTAAACATTAATAAATAAATAAAATCAAAGCAAATGCCCCCCCCCCCAAGCTATTTAAAAGCAATGAGGGAGCAGCAGAATTAGGGTGTGTGTGAGAGAGATCTCCAGCCTGGGTGTCTTTGCTTGTTTGAGATTTGTTTTACAATGGGGATATTCACGGAGTGCAAAGTCCCAAATCCAAAAAAGAGCAAACGTTTCTGCACGGCCTGAAAATTACAGAAAGGAGACAGATGTTACGCTGCCAATTACACAAAGGAGACAGATGTTAATTTGCTCACGCAAATTCTATTCAAAACAGATTGCCAGTCAGCAACCATAGAAACACAGGGAGCTGGCTTATATTGAGTCAGAACCCTTGATCCATCCAGCCCAGTATTGTCAACACTGACTGGCAGCAGCAACACACCAAGCTTTCAAGCAGGGTTCCTTCCTAGCCCTACTTGGAGAAGTTGGGAATTGAACTTGGGACCTTCTGCATTTACCCCTGGGCTACAGACACTCTCAACCAGGCCTGGCTCCAGGGCTTGGGGAATCCACAAGGAAAACCAGGGCTGTGCTAAACATTCAGTCATTCTGTTTTTGCAGTTTAAATTAGCTCTGTTGATGGAACAGAACCTTTACCCAAACATAGGGTGACCACATGGAAAAGAGGACAGGGCTCCTGTATCTTTAACAGTTGCATATAAAAGGGAATTTCAGCAGGTGTCATTTGTATGCATGCAGGAGCCCTGCCCTCTTTTCTGTTCTAAGTTTTTGTTATTTTTTCCAACAGCACCCAGACAAACATCACACATAATACATACATACAAAGGTATACATAAAACAACTACAATTACAATAAAAAACATTTAAGGGTAGGTTAAAGTACTTTTTAAGCAATCTTCATGCCAAAAATGCCCACTAATTTCTTAATTACCCTTTATATATCAATCAAATTCAGTCTTTGTCTTAGAATTTATCTAGACCTCATACATTGGATTCACAGAGTTATACTTCTTTCCTCTCTTTCCCCAGAGTGACCAGAAACAAAAGAGGGCAAGGCTCCTGCAGCTTTAACAGTTGTGATGAAGAGGGAAGGTCACCAGGTGCTGCATGCATACAAATGACACCGGTTGAAATTCCCTTTTCTATATAATTGCTAAAGATACAGGAGCCCTGTCCTCTTACCCTACCCTGTGCCTGTTTGCATTCTCTTCCCCTCCTTATTGTTTTACTATGATTTTATTAGATTGTAAGCCTATGCGGCAGGGTCTTGCTATTTACTGTCTTACTCTGTACAGCACCATGTACACTGATGGTGCTATATAAATAAATAATAATAATAATAATAATAATAATAATAATAATGTTCACCCTATGTTTGGGGCTTCGAGCAAGGCATTCTCACACACTTTGTGAGCAAAAGCTAAATTCTCAGACATCCCTATTTGTGACACACACACACACACACACACACAGTGTCTGCATACGACATAGGGTGCAATCTAACTTCCAATGGAGTTCCCAGGAAGATAAGGCAAGAATCATAGAATAGTAGAGTTGGAAGGGGCCTCTAAGGCCATCGAGTCCAACCCCTCACTCAATGCAGGAATCCACCTTAAAGCATCCCTGACAGATGGCTGTCCAGCTGCCTCTTGAAGGCCTCTAGTGTGGGAGAGCCCACAACCTCCCTAGGTAACTGTCAGATCCGTGGCTCTTCATAGAATCACAGAATAGTAGAGATGGAAGGGACCTCTAAGACCATCGAGTCCAACCCCCTGCTCAATGCAGGAATCCACCTTAAAACATCCCTGACAGAGGGTTGTCCAGCTGCCTCTTGAAAGCCTCTAGTGTGGGAGAGGCCACAACCTCCCTAGGTGACTGGTTCCATTGTCGTACTGCTCTAACAGTCAGGAAGTTTTTCCTGATGTCCAGCCGCAATCTGGCTTCCTGTCACTTGAGCCCGTTATTCCGTGTCCTGCACTCTGGGATGATCGAGAAGAGATCCTGGCCCTCCTCTGTGTGACAACCTTTCAAGTATTTGAAGAGACTTGCACGACACAGAGTAAATGTAACCTCTAACCCCACGAGTTAGATGCAAGACCCAAATGGGGAGGGGAAAAAAGCAAAATGCTTTTAACTTCTTTTCTTTTTAAAGGGAGGGCGTAGCGAGAGAAAAGAAAAGCACAGAGGATCCTAGTATCTTTCATCGATAGAGGGCTGATTGCGTTGCGACTGCCTCCCTCCACCCAGCTCAAAGGAGGCCACCCATTTCTTAAGTAAGACAAAGCGCCTGTTACTATCGTAACTCTGAAGAGCTACATAGCTGGCATTCCAGCCTGGCAGACTTTCTACCTCAGCTAATCCACCTGACCCAGGCACATGCCAGAACAGGTTAAAAAGCAGCTTTCTCTCAGAGAGGAAATTTCAACAGGCATTCAGGAACAGCGGCAGAGGGGGAGGGGAGGGGGAGAGAGAGAGAGAGAGAGAGAGAAGTCTTAATTACTTTTTCTTTTCTTTCTTTTTTAATGGCCTCATAAAAACAAAAAGCGTGCAATTGATCAGATGTGGTCAGTCAAGGCACTTGACCTTTGCAATTTTACAAGAGAGTGGAGCCACAGAGCCAATATAGGAGGAGGTCAGGCTAGGATGCCACAAAGTTCTGGGTTCGAATCTCACCTCAACCACAAATATACACAAGCTGTGTATGTTTCTTGTTTTTGTACTGCATGCTTTTATCTATATGCCGTCCTGAGATCCTAATGATATAGGGCGGGACACAAATGTTTTCAATAAAGAAATAAATATGCCAAGTGGCCTTTCAAAGCTACTTAACCAAGAACAGTCAATCCATGGAAATGCCTGTAGCTGGAGTAACTTTCCCAAGAAGCTAGGTAGAAGGTGGAGTTTGAGCTCCAAAACATAAGACCGCTCTTTTGAACACAAATAAAGAACCATGCTGGCGGGCAGCACTGACTTTGGACTGCTTCACTTTGGAGCAAGCCAGTCTCTCAGGGTTTTTTTTAAAAAAAAATAGTTAAAAAAACCCAAAAAAATGTAAAATATAAATCAGGAAGGCTGTCACAAAGAAGTTGTAGCAGATGTTTTCTGTTGCTCCAGAGGGCAGGACTACAATCAATGGGTGAAAATTGCAGGGAAGTCAATTTTGGCTAAACATTAGGAGAAACTTCCTAGAATCATAGAATAGCAGAGTTGGAAGGGGCCTCTAAGGCCATCGAGTCCAACCCCCTGCTCAATGCAGGAATCCACCCTAAAGCATCCCTGACAGATGGTTGTCCAGCTGCCTCTTGAAGGCCTCTAGTGTGGGAGAGCCCACCACCTCCCTAGGAAACTGGTTCCATTGTCATACCGCTCTAACAGTCAGGAAGTTTTTCCTGATGTCCAGCTGGAATCTGGCTTCCTTTAACTTGAGCCCGTTATTCCGTGTCCTGCACTCTGGGAGGATCAAGAAGAGATCCTGGCCCTCCTCTGTGTGACAACCTTTCAAGTATTTGAAGAGTGCTATCATGTCTCCCCTCCATCTTCTCTTCTCCAGGCTAAACATGCCCAGTTCTTTCAGTCTCCCTTCATAGGGCTTTGTTTCCAGACCCCTGATCATCCTGGTTGCCCTCCTCTGAGCACGCTCCAGCTTGTCTGCGTCCTTCTTGAATTGTGGAGCCCAGAACTGGACGCAGTACAAGGTTGTTCAGGATTGGAACTGGCATTTAAACAGAGACTGGGCTGCCATCGTTCAGGGATGCTGAAGCTTGGAGAAAGTTGACTCACTGAGGTAAGGAGACCATGGGAGGTGTTGTGCTGCTATCATCTAACTCACCTGAACAGGGGTTTGGACAAGATGGACTCCAAGGCCCCGTACAATTCTATGATTCTCTATGTTGAAATAATATATAGAAAAAAGACAAATAAGTGGGTTCTAGAACAAATTAAGCCAGAACTCTCACTAGAAGCGAAAATGCTGAAATTGAGGCTATCCTACTTTGGACATATAATGAGAAGAAATGACTCATTAGAAAAAAAGAAACGTAAAAAGCAGAAGGAAGAAGGAAAAGAGGAAAACCAAACAGGAGACGGATTGACTCAATAAAGGAAGATATGGATGTGAAGTTACAAGACCTCAATAGGGTGGTTTCTAACAGATGCAACTGGAGGTCGCGAATTCATGGAGTCACCATAGCTCAAAGTCAACCTCGAGTTATGTCGAAACGCCCCCTGCCCTTCTACAACATGCAATCCACATACAGAGAAGACGGCAGGCTAAAACCTCTCTCCTGGACAAGATGGACCCTTGGTCTGATCCTGCATGGCTCTTCTTATGTTCTTTTGATATTCCGTGTGTGTTTGAGCACTGGTGTAGAAGCCTTCAGTGATGTGAGCCTCCAGCCACAATTTGATAGGGCACAGCCCAGATCCACGATGAACATCCTCAAATGAGACTCCCATCCGGCAAAAAACACACTCTCAAAATAAGGCTTGGCACAATACCAAGTTGGGCAAGGCACCCCCTCCCTCAGTGAGTCAACCTTCTCGCCACCATGGTCACCCGCTGCTCTTGTTCCTCCTCCTCTTTCCCGTCATGGCTTCCACTTGCTTGCTTGAGAGGCAGACAGCCAGGGAGCAAGGAGGCCGTGGCGTTTCCTGCTCCTCTGTCATGTTTCTCAAAACCTCCTGCCTTCTTGCGGGGAGACAATAACCGGGCCTATTCAGTAATCCACAAAGCTTTATTCAAGCAATAAACATCTCTTCCCACCTGAGGAGAGTCTAGGAACTTTCCCCTAGGCAAACTATGCAAACAAAGCAAGCCAATTGTCCTTTCAAGAAGAATGGAAAGCCCTTTCCAAATACACATTAAATTCAGAGACACTAGTTCTGAGGCAGCTTCTGACGGGATGCCAGCCGGGCTGACTTTCTCTCGCCTTCCTTTAGCTCCACCCATTTTAGTCTCCGGTGCATCCTAAGATTGGCTAACCCGTCCATGCTCTCTCCTTCAGAAGAATGTTGGCTTTCCACTGACTGGGTATTATTTGCCCTTGAGGAGATAAGCTCTGGAGAGGGTTCACTTCCAGCTGGTGAAGAGCCTGTGAGAGCTTTCTCCCCCACTGGTACAGGCTGGCCTGTTTCTGGTGCCAACTCCTCTACTTCAGAGTCTGATTCTGATTGATCACCTGAAACACCTTCTTCCAACCCAGGGGGAGCAGAGCTAGACATGACATCTTCCTTCTCACCACCACTGTTGTCTGAGCAGAGAGGCAGGAGAACAAGCGGTGGTGAAAAGGAGGAAGTCAATGGGCCCTTGCTGGGGTATAGACCTTGACACTGGCCCTGGGTGGGGTAACAACAGCTAGCAATTAAAAGAACCCAGGTCTAAAACAATTCCAACCGGCCAGTAAGTCCAGGGGGCGCATCAGTGGGGACCCAGATGGGACTCTCAGCTGGTACCTTGACGCTGGCCCTGCTTGGACATCATAGTAGGGTTGATATGCCCACAGTAACCTTAGAGCAGAACTACATTGTGGAACAAAGCACTTGGCAGCCCTAAGAAATTTCTAAAGCAGATTGGAAAACCCCACAAGAAGTCACTTTCTCCATCTGCTTCTTCAGCAACCACACGAACTCCGCGTTATTTCTCCCCAAGGCTGGGAAATCCCCGAAGATTACAATGGGTCCATCGCCAAAAGAAAAGGAAAGGAAAAAAGTCTGTTCCTCTACCTTCTGGTATCTCTTAGACAATTATAGTTTACATTGCTGGAGGTAGGAGAGCAATTGGCTGCCAGATGTATTCACGCACCCTCTCCCCAGAGGTAGGTTAGATGAAGATCTCAAAAGGCCAAGTTGATGGCCGCAATCTGAGCTTGAATGTATGTTGCAATTCCATGAGCATGGAGACAGGCTGCAGGGTGTGGTACTGGGCCAAAATCTGGCTTCCTGGGAATGTCAAACATTCAAGAGAGCAAATTTCTAGTCCTTATGAATGCCAAGTTGTGCTTGAAAACACAAGGGCATTGCTTGGGATATCTCAGCTGGTTGCTGGTAAACATTCCTAATAGTCTGAGAGAAGGGGAGCCATCAATTGTCGCTGTTGTTACATATATATACCTCCTTTCCTCCAGGCATCTTACATAATCTTCCTCCTCTCCATTTCATCCTCACAACAACCCTGTGAGTGAGGCTGAAGAGTCAGTGACAGGTCCAAAGTGTGGGGACTTGAACCCAGGTCTCGCCTAATCCCAGTCCAAAACACATACAACACACTAGTTGGTGAAGGCAGAGTTAAAGGATGGATCTTGGGTTACAAAAGACCATGTTGGGGCCAGGTTATCTGAAGGAACGTCTCCTCCCATATGTACCTGCCTGGACTATAAGGTCATCTTCAGGGGGTCCTTCTCTGTGAGCCCCAGCTAAAGGAAGTGGAGCAGGTGGCTACCAAGAGGAGGGCCTTTTCTGCTGTGGCACCCCGACTGCGGAATGAGCTCCCTAAAGAGGTTCGCCTGTCGTTACAGTCTTAACAATGCCAGGTGAAGACCTTTTTTATTTCCCCCGGTAATTTAAACTTTTTACCATCTTACCTTCGCTGTTTTAAATCTGTACTTTAAATTTCTGCATTGCCGCTCAGTTTTATTCTGGTCGTACTTTTATATTGTGGTTTAAGCTTTGGATTTTAAAAAGTGCTTGATGGTTTTAATTTTTGTGAACCGCCCAGGGAGCTTTGGCTATTGGGCGATATAGAAATGCAATAAATAAATGATCATCTTGAGAAGGGTCCAAGCTATATGCGTTTCCAGGCCGCTGAACACAAAACCCAAAGGTTCTTGTTTCAAACCTACCAAAAGCTTCTAAGCAGGATCTCTCTCTCTCTCACACACACACACACACACACACACACACACGTTGTGCCAAAAAAAAAACCCACCAAAAAAAACAAATCCCCAGATTTCCAGATGTTTGGCAGGTACAGGCTGCTCCACGTTATTCGTGCCAACTTTACATGGTTTGGGACATACCTGACGGAACGCCTCTCCCGACATGAACCTACCCGTACACTACACTCAACATCTAAGGTCCTCCTCCGAGTGCCTACTCCGAGGGAAGCTCGGAGGATGACAACAAGGGAGAGGGCCTTCTCTGTGGTGGCCCCCCAATTATGGAATGATCTCCCTGACGAGGCTCGCCTGGGGCCAACATTGTTATCTTTTCTCTTCTCCCATGTAGTTAACAACGTGCGCTGAGTTTTTTTAACTGACCCCAGAAGAGTTGTTTTAAATGATATTGCTGGTTTTATGCATTTTTGTATATTAATGTTCACTGTTTTTTTTTAACTTTTGTAAACCGCCCAGAGAGCTTCGGCTATGGGGTGGTATATAAATGCAATAAATAAATAAATAAAATACTATGCTTTAACTTCAATGGCATCTTGAGCAACACTCATACCTTCCACTTCCTAATACTTCACCACCCTTCTCTGCAGAAATTATGCCCTTAGGGCCCCAACGCTTTCTAGACCACAAACATACCTAGCTGAGATATGAACGGAATGCCATTGCCTCTGGTCGCAGGTCTAGGCATCCCTGTTCACACAGGAGGAGATCAGAGATATTTTCCTCATGCAAAAAAAAAAAAAAAAACCCAACCCAGGCACAATGCAGGAAAAAGGGGAAAGGGTTGACAAAAAGGTCTCAGGGGGAAAGGCAGGACCAGATTTCAAACAGGAAAGACAAAGAAAAACTATGGAGGAGGCCAGACGTCCATGACCAGGAGCCCTCCAGCTGTTTGGTCTACAACTCCCATAACCCATGACCATTGGCTATACTGTCTAGGGCAGTGGTTCCCAAAGTGGGCAGTACTGCCCCCTTGGGGGCGGTGGGATTGCATAGGGGGGCGTTAAGAGGCAAAGGGACAGCAGGCGGGCACTCAAGGTGGCCTTTTCCAAAAAGCGCCTCTCCAGAAGGTCTTAAAACCCAGGGACATTTTTATGGTTTGGTCCCAAGCCATATAGGGGAAGAATCCACACATGTATTAATACCGTTTAAGAAGAGTCCTTTTAATGGTGAATTGAAATGTTTCAAAAGCACCAAAACGCTAATGAAGAGACATACCCTGCTTGGTGTGCCCCGCCACGCTGGCTGCAAAACAGAGGCGTTCGCTCTCTTTTCCCTCCCTCCTTCGGCAAGCCTGCAGTGGGTGCTTCGGATTTTGAATAAATATTCAATTAATTGTTACTGTTTTGAATTTTATTGTTATTATATTCCCTAGTGGGTCGTTGTTCTGAATAATGATTTTTATAGTGTCCAACACTTTAGCCACTACACCACACTGTCTCAAATGTCATGCAATGGGGAAGAATCATTTGACCTAGGTGGACTTTACACAGTCCACACACAGGGCTCAAAATCTTGGGACGTAATGGAGACGTAAAAGCGTAATGCAAGGGTTAATCGTATTTGCTCCCCTGACTATTATTAAGAGATGGTGAAAGTCTTGTGGGCACACACACATTCTTTCTTCCTCTTTCTTCCTAACTCTTGTAAGGATGCACCTCTCCTTGCACTTTTGGGAATTAACCGTGGTTAAGATTACACATGTACTTTCCTCAATGCTTAACCATGGTTAGCTTAAGCTGCCATTTGCAAACCATGGTTAGCACTGCAGTGAGTATATGCGAAGCACTAATGATAAGTTAGCACCAAAACGTTAAGAGAGGCAGAATCTGTGCAAGAGTGCGAGGAAGAAGGGGGGGGTCAAACATACAATAATTTCCCAGTCGCCTAACCATGGTTAGGAGATTAGCCAGGGTTGTGTTTGCATTAGATCAGAGAAAGGAGCCAAAACACCTGGAGGAAAAATACCCACCGTACATGTTCCCTTTAGCTGATGCAGCATTTTTTTGGCAATCTGCTAGCCTGGGTTTTGCACCACCACCAACAACAACAAAAAGGCAGATGAAAGACTGAAGTTAAATCAAATTATCTCGCTGGAACTGGCGTGCCTTTCCCCACCCACACGGGCCACCAGCTGTTTCCTTAGCTGTGTTTATGATCTTGCCAAGATAAGAGTCTGCAGAGCTTTATTAATCACTTCGGATATTTCTTGGGTCATTTTCTACCACTTTCCGCTTTGAAGATGTAGGGCGGCAGGCACTCTAGCTAGACAATATGCTAATCGTGTCGTCTTGTAGTGAGCGTTCTTTAAAACATAAGAAACTCAACTAAAAAAGAGAGAGAAAATAAGACGAAAAGGAGAAGAGGGGACGAGATGAGAAGAGAAAGACTAAAATACCCAGTTACGGTTTGCTTTGGGAAGGGGGAGGAAAAAGGGGAGGCTAATTTCAAACTTTGTTTAAACTTTCTTCGGCTCTAATTAGCCATCCCCAAAAGGTAAATCCTTAGCATTCCTGTAACCATGAGGTTTCCCAACCCAATCACACACCTAACGTGTGAGTGTGTGTTTTCTCCTGAAAGACCTTCCTTCTGTTTTGTTCTCTTTTCAAAATAAAGGTTCTAGTCCTGATGGGGGTAGAGTCTACACCCATAAAACGTGGTTTTGAAAATAGAAAGGAACTGGATTGCACAACATAAGAAGAGCCACGCTGGATCAGACCAAGGGTCCATCTAGTCTAGCGCTCCGTTCATGCAGTGGCCAGCCAGCTTTCGACCAGGAACCCACAAGCGGGACATGGGCGCGACAGCAACTAGTGTATACAGGCTTCCTCAGCAACTAGTGTATACAGGCTTACCCATCTGATATTGGAGGTAGCACATAGCCATCAGAACTAGTAGCCATTGATAGCTTTCTCCTCCAAGAATTGCTGAGCAAGACCTTGAAGAAAGAGCAAGGGGACAGGAGCAGGCAGAGGAAACATCGAGGCCTGCTCCTGTTCGATTCCCCTCCTGCAGGAACGGGACAATAATTTCTCTGTCTTTTCCTCTTCCCTCCTGGACGCCTTTTCCTTGTGTGTCATGTCTTTATTAGACTGTAAGCCTGAGGGCGGGCACTGTCTTTTTTGCTAACTAAACCACTCCAAGAGCCTTTTTTTGGCTGAGGAGCGGGGTATAAATATGATAGATAGATAGATAGATAGATAGATAGATAGATAGATAGATAGATAGATAGATAAGAAAGACCTAGTTGTCACGGCAGGCAGGCACCCTGGTCATTCAATCTAGAGTATTGCGTCCAGTTCTGGGCTCCACAATTCAAGAAGGACGCAGACAAGCTGGAGCGTGTTCAGAGGAGGGCAACCAGGATGATCAGGGGTCTGGAAACAAAGCTCTATGAAGAGAGACTGAAAGAACTGGGCAGGTTTAGCCTGGAGAAGAGAAGATTGAGGGGAGACATGAGAGCACTCTTCAAATACTTGAAAGGTTGTCACACAGAGGAGGGCCAGGATCTCTTCTCGATCCTCCCAGAGTGCAGGACATGGAATAACAGGCTCAAGTTAAAGGAAGCCAGATTCCAGCTGGACATCAGGAAAAACTTCCTGACTGTTTGAGCAGTACGACAATGGAACCCATGACCTAGAGAGGTTGTGGGCTCTCCCACACTAGAGCTGCCTTCAAGAGGCAGCTGGACAAGCATCTGTCAGGGATGCTTTAGGGTGGATTCCTGCATTGAGCAGGGGGTTGGACTCGATGGCCTTGTAGGCCCCTTCCAACTCTGCTATTCTATGATTCAATCGAGAATCAAGCAAGAAATGAATCTATGAGCAGCTCAGCCTGGAACGCAGCAACGATTGGTTCAGTCGGAGAAGGCTGGCCACATTATCAGACCATGTAGAACACGATTGGTTCTCTGCATCCTCTGAGACCTCTACCATTGAACGTCGCAGAATCACTCCTGTCCATCTGCAGGTATGGCGTTGCAGCACAGACGGGATCAGAGCAGCAGTCCCATGGTCAGAGACTAAAGACACCTGGGCCTCAGCACTAGTGACCAAGACCTCTACACTAAAAGAAGCTCCCTTATACCAAATCAGACCACGGTACTGACAAGAAAACTGTTGGTTTTTTATGCTTTTTAAATTTTGTATATTTGTTTATAATGTTTACTGTTTTTAACTTTTGAAAACTGCCCAGAAAGCTTCGGCTATGGGGCGGTATATAAATGCAATAAATAAAAAAATATACTGACTGGCAGTGCCTCTACAGGTTATCCTACAGGAGCTTTTCGCAGCCCTCGATGGAGATAGCAGGATTTGAACCTGGAACCGCGTGCATGCAAAGCAAATGCTCTATCCCAGTGCTAATTCCTTCTGACACAAAGCTGCATGGACCTTCCCCAGCCTGGTGCCTTGCAAATGTTTTGAACTACAACTCTGAGCATTGGCCATACTGGTTGGGGCAGATGGGAGTTGAAGTCCAAAACATCTGAAAGGTGCCAGTCTGGTGAAGGCTATACTATGCCATTTGTCTGCAGAGGGCTAGCAAAAGAACTCCGCCTGAGACCTCAAAGTACTACCATGGATTGAAAAATTTAAGAACCGAACACAAACACAATATTACAACAACCCTGAGAAATCCGGCAGCTGCATGACCTTGCTCATTGTAATCTTATGTCCTCAGTCTGAACACAGAGCCCAACTGGGCCATTTACAGCTCCAGATAACTTACGTAACTCCATCCTTAACAGTTCTCAGCCTCTTGATAATCTCCCGGATTGCTTCCAACTGGCCTCCTCCGTTTAGTCTTGCTTAGAACTTGTGTTTGCTGCTAGAAGATTATTTCTCCCTCGTTGGCCAATAAACAATGGATTTATATTTATTTATTTGTCATTACAAAGGAAGCTCCTTCCTCCCGGCTATTCATCTCGCCAGCCTTCATAAAACAGTCATTGAGCAATCCCAGAAATACTTAACTGGACCAGACGACGTTCACCCAAACCAACCAATGCAGTTAGGCAATCTTGGGTTTCTAGGTAATGAAGGTAATTTCAGAAATGTGAACTATCCAATTTGCAGCTTTCATCACCATTAACAGACATGGATCCTTGACCTGATTCCTCCACCTTTTCTGTGACTGTGAGCGTTTGCAGGACTGGAATGACCTTCATCTGGTTCCTGGTCTCCAGTGAAAAGGATGCAATGGAGAAATCCTTGTCAGTTTCACTGATTGGACACAGATCAATGAAACTGACCAGGTCTTCACCACCCACATTGGTTTCACCAGATCAGATTTTGTTTTATTGTAGAACTAGTCAAGAGACCTGGTTTCCTACGGGTTGGAATATCCCTTAGGGTGACCCTATGAAAAGGAGGACAGGGCTCCTGTATCTTTAACAGTTGTATTGAAAAGGGAATTTCAGCAGGTGTCATTTGTATATATGGAGGACCTGGTGAAATTCCTTCTCCATCACAACAGTTAAAGCTGCAGGAGGTATACTAGAGTGACCAGATTTAAAAGAGGGCAGCTTTCACTGTTGTGATGAAGAGGGAATTTCACCAGGTCCTCCATATACACAAATGACACCTGCTGAAATTCCCTTTTCAATACAACTGTTAAAGATACAGGAGCCCTGTCCTCCTTTTCATAGGGTCACCCTAATATCCCTTAGTTTGACAAATCAAAGTCTGCATGCAAAAATATTGTAAATCTGTAAAAAGTGCAGAGAAGGGCAACTAAAATGATCAAGGGGCTGGAGCAAACCCCCCATAAGATAAGGGAATGACTAGATGGCCTTTTAGGCCCCTTCCAACTGTACTATTATTCTATGATCTGGGATTGTTTAGCTTGAAGAAGTAAGGGGAGAAATGACAGGTGTACAAAATCATGCGTGGTATAGAGAATGTGGACAGGGAGACATGTTTCTCCCTCTCTTATCATACTGGGGTCATCCCATTAAGCTGAATGTTGGGAGATTCAGGACAGATAAAATGAAGTCCTTCTTCACAAAGCATATAGTCAAACTATGGAATTTGCTACCACAAGAAGCAGAGGTGACCACCAGTTTGGACAGCTTTAAAGAGGATTGTACAAATTCCTGGAGGAAAAAGCTTTCAATGGCTACTAGTTTACGCTACCTCCAAGATCAGAGGCAATGTGTGGGGGGTTGGACTTGATGGCCTTATACGCCCCTTCCAACTCTACTATTCTATGATTCCATTCTATCTACACCGGTTGCTGGGGAACAGGGGAGGAAGGAGGCCACTGTTGAAATCATGTCCTGCTTGTGGGTTTTCCATGGGCAGCTGGTGGGCCACTGTGAGAACAGAATGCTGGACTGGACCCTTGGCCTGATTCAGCACTCTTCTTATGTTCTTATGAATCTACCACTGAGTTATGGCCACTCCACACAGACTCACGCTACAGCACCTCTCAGAAGTTCACCATTCTGTCTGTTTCCATGAGCCGATGGCATTCTAAGTTTTCCTGAGCATTTTCCACTAGCATGGACTGATTCCTAATCCATGGTTCCAACACTTCGGTAGGCAACCCGAAGACGGCAAGCCATTCGATGCCACGCCCGGCGCAGAAGTGCGACACTCAGAGAAAACCTGACCCCGCCTCGGTTCCCAACCCCTGTTCGTCCTCTTCTCTACGCTAAAACAACATCAGCCGCGAATAAAAGCGGCAACAGTATTGCCAGCGCTCTGGCTCGCTTGAGCTAATTAACATCCTTTGCACAAAACACACACACATGAAAAGACACAGGGAGAGCACGGACAGCGTGACAGAAGGTCCGATGGGAATGCAGATTGCCTGCGGTGCTACAGGAGGGAAGTGGAAGGCAGGTGGGTAGAGGAAGAAAGAGGGACGCGAGTGAGAAATGAAGGAGCCCTGAAGGACTCAGGGCTCAAAAGTCAGCCTGACTTCAGTAGGGCTCCATCCAATCCCACCTCTGAGCTCAACTCTTCAGCCTACAGCTGAACGGTTTCATCCCTGTGGAAACCCACCTAGGTTCTACTAAGGTGGTAAACCCTGTTGTGAGGATAAAACGGGGTGGACAGAACCTTGTACACCAGGGTGGCGAACCTCTCTCCGCCCGCGGGCTGGATTCCATTTCAGAGAAGCCCTCGGAATCCACTTTCCAGCGGTGGGCGGGGCCAAGGGGAAATGGGGCGGGGCTAAAATCCTAGTCTATTTTAGCTCAGGAGAATCATTTCCACCTTTCAGACTGGGGAAGAAATTTATGGTGAGGGGGAAGAAATTTATGGTGAGGAGGAAGGGGGTGTGACCTTCCGGAGAATCCAGAAGGGAAGGATGGCCTTCTAGGCCCCTTCCAACTCTACTAGGCTATGATTTGCCCCCGTACCCAGACCTAGGGTGACCCTATGAAAAGGAGGACAGGGCTCCTGTATCTTTAACAGTTGTATAGAAAAGGGAATTTCAGCAGGTGTCCTTTGTATACATGCAGCACCTGGTGAAGTTCCCTCTCCATCACAACAGTTAAAGCTGCAGGAGCCCTGCCCTCTTTTGTATCTGGTCACTCTAGCATAATGCTCTACTCTCTCCCTTTTTTTAAATTCCATTCCTTCTGCTAGGTATCTTCCCCAGGGCTGAAAATCACTCTCTTCGACAAAAAGACTCATTAACGCCAAGCCTGCAATGATCACCCCCATCAGCTTGATTAATATCCTTACTGAAGTCTACACTAAACTTCTGTAATGGAGGCAGGAAGCAATGAGGTGAGATCTTCTCCTCCAGCTGTCCCCAAGGTGTTTCGGACTTCAACTCCCAGAATTCCTGACCATTGGCCAAGCTGGCTGCAGCGGATGGGAGTTGAAGTGCAATGCATTAGAAACATGCGAGGTTGGGAAAAGCTGTTCTATGCTGGTATTCAGACTTCACTAGATTTTGGAAACATAGGATGGGGAGAGAGAAAGAAACATTTATTCAAGAGTGGGAAGGGGGAGGCCTTGCCCTCCACACGTTCTTTCCTCTCTTGTTTTTAACTGACTTTGTAGTTTCAAGTTGTAAGAGCCTGCTCAGGGAATTGCCCAAATTGGGCATAAATAATTGAAGCGTCTCGAATCGTATTTCCTTGCTAATCAAAGAGAGTGGTTCGGTGTAGCTGAAGAAGCAAAAAAAAAAAAAAATTAAGGAATTAAGAAAAGGCAATTCCGTTGAGTGGGTGGAATGAAGTGGGACGTGCCAGCCAGACATAGACTAGGCCACACGAAGGCCTCAATGGAAGGGGACTGTTCTAAAAAGCGCCTTGCGTCAACCTTTTGGTCTCCCTGGGAGTCATCTTGAAGGAATGTAGGTTTTTAAAACAGAGCACGTTTGATACGAGAAAGAACCCAACTAACACTGAACTCGCACTTTGGGGCTGGTTTGAGAAAAGCAAGCCCAGGCTAGCCCTCCACAGAAGCCTGATTTCTCCAGGGACTTCCATCTGGTACCCCACGGTGAAGAGAAGCAAGACCTCTTCTCAATCATCCCAGAGTGCAGGACACAGAATCATGGGCTCAAGTTATAGAAAGGGAGATTCTGCATGGACAGCAGGAAAAACGTCCTGACTGTTAGAGCAGTACGACATTGGAACCAATGACCTAGGGAGGTAGCAGGTTCTCCCACACTGGAGGCCTTCAAGAGGCAGCTAGACAATCATCTGTCAGGGATGCTTTAACGTTGATTCCTGCAATGAGCAGGGGGTTGGACTCGATGGCCTTGTAGGCCCCTTCCAACTCTGCTATCAACTTACAGTTTTTATATGATCTTTTACTACATTATTGTACTTTACAGCTTTATGTTTTGTTTTATGAACCACCCACAGAGCTTTGGCTACTCTTGAAATGTAATAAAATAAATAAAATAGGCACCACGGCTGTTTCCCTTCACCCTTCAAAGAGATTCTCAGGCCACTGGGTTCAAAAGCTCCCTTCCCCAATATATCCATGCAAAAGGCCGTTTGATTGACCAAGCACACACAGCTGCAGAAGTCTGGAAGCCGGTAAGCCAGAGATATTTCAGAAGCCAGAGGACCCCAAAAAAAGGGGGGGAGATTTCTCCCTTTGCCCCCTCTCTCCCTCCCTCCCTCCCTGCAGCCACCGGAGGACCAGATGTAGCCAAAATTCCCAGCAGTCGTGACCCTGTGGCCTTGACTAAGCAGGCTGTTAACTTCCTACATTTCTTCTCAAAACAGAAGTAGCTCACCGGCCTGTGGCCAAGCAGAGCAGGGAAGGGAGAAGGGGAAAAAGAGACAGAGAAGGAAGAGAAGAGTTTGGAAAACAAAAACAAAAAATGGCATCTGGGTCATTAACCAGAGAAGACGCTGCAGCGGATCCCACGGTAGGGAAAGAGAACAGAATTCCATGTGCAAAGGGTAAGAGGCGTTGCAAAAAGCAGACAACTTCCTCCCACACAAAATTAAAAGAATATCCCCCCCCTTCCAGCTGGGGGTGGGGGCACCATCTTGCAGCCATGGCATGTAGTGGTCCCCACTGGTCTATTGAGGCAACAGAATGAATTGGTAGAATTCCAGGTGGACTGTACCACTTCAGACTGTACCACATTTTTGAACACTCTCACATGTTTTAAAAATTTTAAAAAACAAGGAGACGGCTATCAATGGCTACTAGTTCTGATGGCATCATCATAATCATCATTTGTTTATTTATTTCTTACCCGCCTCTCCCTTTGGATCGAGGCAGGGAACAACATCAGTACAGGAATCAACACATCTTAAAAATTCTTGATTTTACATTGATCTGGGTAGGCCTGCGGAAAAGGCTAGTCTTCAAAGCTGCCTTAAAATCACACAGTTAATTTTACGAATCTCCTCCGGCAGGCCGTTCCGCAAACTGGGGGCGACAGAAGAAAAGGTCCTCTGGGAAACTGATGTCAGCCTAGTTTTAGCGGACTGGAGTAAGTTCACCCCAGAGGACTTCAGTGTGCGGGGCGGATTGTACGGGAGAAGGCGATCCCGCAGGTAACCTGGACCCAAACCACGTAGGGCTTTAAAGGTAATGACCAACACTTTGTACTTTGCCTGGAAACTAATTGGCAGCCGGTGGAGTGATTTTTATGTTGGGGTAATATGCTCACCCCTAGACGTACCGGTGACCAACCTATATATATATGCTATATATGCTACCTCCATGATCAGACGAGTAAGCCTGTGTACACTAGTTGCAGAAGAAGATGGGTGAGAGAACCCAGATGCCCTCATCATCATGTATGTAGCGCCTTCACTATACATGGTGCTTTAGAAAGAATGATGTGACAAGTCTCTTAGGGTGGCCCTATGAAAAGGAGGACAGGGCTCGTGTATCTTTAACAGTTGTATTGAAAAGGGAATTACAGTAGGTGTCATTTGTATATATGGGGAACCTGGTGAAATTCCCTCTTCATCACAACAGTTAAAGCTGCCCTCTTTTAAATCTGGTCACTCTAGTATAGCTCCTGCAGCTTTAACTGTTGTGATGAACAGGGAACTTCACCAGGTTCTCCATATATACAAATGACACCTGCTGAAACTCTTTTCTATGCAACTGTGAAAGATACAGGAGCCCTGTCCTCCTTTTCATAGGATCACCCTACTTCCTGTAACTTGAGCCCGTGATTCCGTGTCCTGCACTCTGGGATGATCGAGAAGAGATCCTGGCCCTCCTCTGTGTGACAACCTTTCAAGTATTTTATTCAGTTGCCCCGCCCCCACCCCATTCTAAAATGTTGAAATGCCTTCTCCTCCTAAGGCTTAGCTCCTGGCAGTAGAAGCATTACGCTACAATATCCTGGCATTTTTTGGTACTTTTCCTCCTACCTCCTTTGCCTTTGACCCGCGAGCTTTGCTAGAATGCATCCAGCCAGAGTGTCTCCAAAACTGAATTTGTCCCTGATGTCTTTGTGTCTTCCTCCACCACCACCCCACCTTATTTATTTATTTATTTGCAATATTTATATACCGCTCCCCATTGAAAATTTTGGAGAGGTTTAGAAAATAAAAACAGAATAAAACACTCTAAAATAGATTTTAAAAGAAGCAAAATGTACAGTGAACCGTGGCGGGTCATTAAGGAAATGCTTCCGGGAATAAAGATGTTTTCAGGAGGCGCCGAAAGGAGTACAAAGTTGGTGCCTGCCTAACTTCCAGAGGCAGGGAGTTCCACAGGAGGGGGGCCACCACGTTGAAGGCTCTTCCCCTGGTGGACTCCAATCGGAGGATGGGTCCACGTGGAACCACCTGGAGCATGTCCTTGGATGACCTCAGTGACCGGGCAGGTTGGTAAGGGAGAAGGCGCTCTCTCGGGTATCCTGGTCCCAAGTTGTTTAGGGCTTTGTAGACAAGTACAAGAACCTGCCCGGTAGCGAATAGGCAGCCAGTGCAGTTCCCTCAGCAGAGGAGTTACATGCTGGAAAGGAGCAGCTCCAGACAACAGCGGCGCTGCAGCATTCTGTACTAGCACCAGTTTCCGGAGCAGCTTCAAGGGCAGCCCCACATAGAGCGCGTTGCAGTAATCCAACCTTCAGATTCTACCCATGCAGACTTCGTAAGTTCAACATCAAATCAGCCTTTCTCCTCACCTCCTCTTCCCCCAAACTCAACCTGCTTTTCAGAACAAAGGGATTTGGAAAGTTTGCAAGCCGTCTTATCACTCCCAATAACTGTATTTGCCTGACTGTGGATCTCGGACCAGCACGGCTTCCTTCGTTTGCTCAGTTGTGCAAAGAAGATGCCCTGCATTTTGTTCTGGAAGACGATCAAAGAAATAAGCATGTGCGCCTCTCCCAATTTAAGTGTGGGTTTTAAGCCAATGTTTGGGGAACACCATTCTTGCAGTGTGGAAGAGCCACGGATCCGACAGCCTGCTGCAGCCTCCTCCGCAGATATTTTAACACCACCCCACCCCAACAAGTTTCAACCCAGAATCTCACGCAGCAGGAGTTCTTCATAGTCCTCTACATTTTCACAGCTGTTGGCTAACTTTCTCAGCCTCCCGAAGCAGAGGGCCATCTAGAGCCATTCGCTCCAAAAGGAAAGGGCAGCAAAAAACCCGCACATTTTAAGAACACAAGGTGAAAAAATCCGCCACAAAAGCCCAAGGAAGGATTAAGAGAGAAGGAAAAAAAGGACTCTTCCCAGAGATGTTATGAGCCAGGAGCCTGGGAAATAACCAGACCCCGGATTCACCAAGCGCCGGACTCCATGCCAGCAATTTCCTTGCTAAGAGACACCCTCCCGGAGACTCTGAGAAGCTCTTTTAAGGACGCTGAAAGGGGAATTTTGCACGGGCCGGTTTGCGAGAACAAAGGTCCTCAGTACTGGGAGAGCTTTTGCGGAGAAGGAAGAAAGAGGGATGGAAAGAAATAAAGAACAGGCAGGAAGAGAGCAAATAAAGTGGAAACACTTAAATCACAAACACAACCAACACACACTCGCACGCACACACAGCGTTCTAAGAAAAACCAGTGTGGGATAATGGATGGGGCGTTAGCCTTCAACTGGGAAGGCCGGGGATCAAAACAGTGATTGGTCTGAGTTTCTGCCAGTCACAAGTACGTACGAAGAGCCACGCTGGATCAGACTAAGGGTCCATCTAGTCCAGCACTCTTCTCACACAGTGGCTAACCAGGAAATCCAACAAGCAAGACATAGAATCATAGAATAGCAGAGTTGGAAGGGGCCTACAAGGCCATCCAGTCCAACCCCCTGCTCAATGCAGGAATCCACCCTAAAGCATCCCTGACAGAGGACTGTCCAGCTGCCTCTTGAAGGCCTCTAGTGTGGGAGAGCCCACCACCTCCCTAGGTCACTGATTCCCTAGGTTACTGATTCCATGAGTGCAACAGCACCCTCCTGCCCATGTTCCCCAGCAACTGGTGCACACAGGCTTACTGCCTCGGATACTGGAGGTAGCACACCACCATCAGGGCTAGTAGCCATGGATAGCCTTCTCCTCCAGGAATTTATCCAACCCCCCTTTAAAGCCATCCAAATGGGTGGCCATCACTACATCTTGTGGTAGCGAGTTCCATAGTTTTACTCTGCGCTGTGTGAAGAAGTCCTTCCTTTTATCTGTCCTGAATTACCCACCAATCAGCTTCATGGGGTGACCCCCACTGGGTTCTAGTACTTTAAGAGAGAGAGAAAAATCTCTCCCTAGCCACATTCACCACACCAGGTCTTTTTAAATTGCGGGCAGGGACTGTCATCTTTGGCTGAGAAGGATAAAAACACTGTATATAAAAATAAACCAATGTTTCAGCACCTGGTTTTATCCACCAGGGAGGAAAGATAGGATAAAGTATTAAAGGATGGAGCAGTTCTTGGGATACAGGTCTCATTCTCACAAAAGGGCAGACATGGTGGTCAGCCTGTGTCGGGGCTGTACCACTGAAGGGTAAAAGTGGGGGACCTCACATTATGGAACACCCCTCTGTTCAAAACACACACACACACAATCCAACAACCCTAGATACACACCTAGCTCCTTTCCAAGCAATCTAGTTTTCAATGTAGAGGGAGTTCTATTTTGCATGGAGGCACATTTCATCATACAAGGACCCCATCCTCAGTTTCAAGTGGTACAGTCCAACCCTAGGTTGATCACCTTGTTGCGGAGAACGAGGTTGTCTCCACGGATCACATAGCCTAGCGTCCCTTAGGTAACTAAAGCATCAGCTAAAAATCTAGCGCCTCAATTTGCTTTTTTTCCCTCCTCCCACCCAATCCCCTTTCCTTTCATGTCGTGTCTTTTGCACTGGAAGCCTTCAGGCAGGGGTTGTCTTATTTCTTATCTTCGTAAGCTGCCTTGGGTGGGATTAAAAGGCGATAAATAAATCAACCCCCCCCCCAATTCTCAGACAATCATGCTTTGAAGGAATTGGTTAAATTAGCCTGAATTAGGGAGGGGGGAGACTGGGAGGTAGGGGAGACAACATGATATGCTGAAGGCTGTCACATAAAATAAAGTAAAGACTCTGCCCCCTAGAGCTGCCCCAGAGCTACATCGATTAGGCTTAAGTTACAGGAGGGCTGATTTTAGCTGAGCTTCTTAATGTTGAATACAGCTTGGCAACTACTTAAGACAGGGGTGGGGAATGTCAGGGGAGTCCTGCTATTGGTGGGAAAGTCTATATGCTAGGCTGGTACGCAAGTCAGTTAAGCTGGCAAATGAACAAAGCACAGTATTACCAGGCAAGTAGGTGGTTCCCAGAAGAGAGGTCTGAGGTGTGGCCAAAGTCAAAACACAGATAAGCAGCCAGATACAATACGCAATCCAAGAAACAGAATCAAGGAAGAGTCCAACGGTCAGTAACACAGAGGTTCAATCACACGGCAAGGTCAGGAAAGCAAGATTCAAGGTACTAAAGCTGATGGAACAATGTTGTGGCTAGGCTGAGAGGGGAGGCTTATTTAGCTAGAGCTTCCTAAGCCCCACCCAGAGCTCAGCTGCAGTCTGTTGCAGCCCTCTGGGAAAAATCCTACTCACAAGGAGTCCTTCCCTCTTGAGGCGTCTTTTGAAATCAAGCACGCCTTCTCAAAGGAGCCCTACTGGAATGCCTCTGGGCAATGAAGATCTCAGGAGCCAGGGGGTCACCCAGCCTCTTCCTCAGAGGCAAAGCTCCCTGTCACTTGTAGAGATTGACCTGCGGCCATCTCCCCCACGGGCTGAGGATCCTCCTTGTCTTCTGACAGAAACTGTTCTGGGATGCTCTTTATCTTGGGGAGCTCTAGCTTCTCCTCTGAGGAGGATTCCTCCAGCGGGCGCATGACATCAGGTCCCAATCTGGCCCTCAGGAATGCCTCAGACGGCCCCAACCTACTTTTTTAAAGAGTTGTATAGAGAAGGGAATTTCAGCAGGTATCATTGTTATGCATGCAGCACTGGGTGAAATTCCCTCTCCACCACAACAATTAAAACTGCAGGAGCTATACTAGAATGACCAGATACAAAAGAGGGCAGGGCTCCTGCAGCTTTAACTGTTGTGATGAAGAGGGAATTTCACCAGGTGCTGCATGCATAGAAATGACACCTGCTGAAATCCCCTTTCCTCTCCAACTGTTAAAGATACAGGAGCCCAGTCCTCCTTTCCATGTGGTCACCCTAGTGTTTCCTCTCACTTGAGATCTTCAAGCAGCAGCTGAACAGCCTTCTCTTGGGGATGTGTAGCTCTGTATTTCCCATATAGAGCAGGAGCTGGACGAGATAGAGTACAAGGCCACCTTCAGTTTTATAATTTGACTCCCAGCTCGCTCAGGTTACGTCAGCCTGCCTCATGATTGCAAGGAAGTTTCTAAAGGCTGCAGCAGGAGGGAGAAAACGAATTAATTCTGTGGTGTTCCTGTCAAAGCCGTGGTGGTGGTTGTGGTTATTAATTTTTTTTTTATTATTATTATTATTATTATTATTATTATTATTATTATTATTATTATTATAGATCCCCCAAACCACACAGGGTTAACATCTGTCTGGGCATGTAACTTTCTCTTATTTGAACATCTAATGCCCAAAGGAGGATTCTATGTCAGGTTGCTAATCAATTAATTGATTAAATCTGTATCGTAGATTTACACATCAATAGAACTACTGTTTTGAAGGGAACGGTTAGAGCAATACGACTGTTAGAGCAGTACGACAATGGAATCAGTTACCTAGGGAGGTCGTGGGCTCTCCCACACTAAAGGCCTTCAAGAGGCAGCTGGACAACCATTTGTCAGGGATGCTTTAGGGTGGATTCCTGAATTGAGCAGTGGGTTGGACTTGATGGCCTTGTAGGCCCCTTCCAACTCTGCTATTCTATGATTCTATGATCTCTGTTTGTAGGTGATGTATATATTGTGCCGCACCAACATTCGTCTGAGAAGAGACATTTTCCCGGGGGGAGGCTGAGGAAGGACAGGGATGGCTCTTCTAAGCATTGTCTGCCGTTTTTGTCCATTTTTATATATATACATTTATATAAAAATATCTGCTGCCTGGTTTAATTGAGGGCAGTACTTAAAATTCCTTATTTAAATCCTTTTGATCTATCATTCAAACTGAGCGGCTAAAAGTTGCAGCTGTAAATTCAGTACCATGGGAAAGGCAGCGGAACCGGTTCTACCTCAAAGGGGGGCTTCCGCACCGATGGATTTGCAAGTTGTCAGGGTTCTGGTCATGCATGATTTATACGTTTGGGGGAAACTGCCCCTGTTCTGATCGCTGCTGGTTCAGATGGACTAGCAGGATGGGCCAAGGAGGTAGATCATGTTGGCAAGGCTGGCTCTAGAGCAGTGGTTCCCAAAGTGGGCGGTACCGCCCCCTTGGGGGCAGTGAGATTGCATAGGGGGGCGCTAAGAGGCAGGGGGGCGCTCGAGGTGGTCTTTTCCGTACCAGGAGTTTTGGTTACAGAAGGAAATTTCTGATCGCTCTCCTGCACTACGGAGAGCGGTTCAGAAGCTCCTGGTTGCATTTCCAACATCATATTGGGTGGAACGTGGTTTTAGTGTGGTCTGCCTACTTCTCTCCAAGCAAAGAAATCGACTCCAGATTACTAAACGTGGTGATTTAAGACTCATGTTAAGTGACTTTAAACCGGACATCGGGAAACTGGTCTCACTTCATCAAGCCCATCCATCACATTAAGAATTTACAGAATAGTGAGGTACTCCACCCTAGTTACTAAAGGTGATATCTAATATTCTTGCTAAATGCCTATCAGACTTTGAAAAGATGGTATCACTGGATCAAGTTCGTCAATTATGTTTAATTGAATAAACTAAAAAATGCATTTTGAATAAATATTCAATTAATTGTTACTGTTTTGAATTTTATTGTTATTATCTTCCTTAGTGGGTCGTTGAAAACCGCTATTCTGAATAATGATTTTTATAGTGTAGGGTAGGGGGCACTGGGCGTGAGTTTGTGGAACCAAGGAGGCGCTTACCTGAAAAAGTTTGGGAACCACTGGTCTAGAGCATGGCAGGTGCGGTGGGGGGTGGGGATGATCCCAGCAAGAGATTCCCCACAAGTTTCACAGAGGGCATCATGCAATGTTAGCCCTACTTAGGTTAGACCCATTGAAATGAGCGGGACTCAAGATAATCACAACCCATCGAAATAAATGAAACTTAAGTTAGTCAGACAACGTTCGGACAACACGCTAAACCATGCTACTTAAACACAAAGTGGTTAATGGAATGCATTAAGGTCAATGCATTCCGTTAACCCAGTGGTTCCCAAAGTGGGTGGTACCGCCCCCTTGGGGGCGGTGGGATTGCATAGGGGGGCGTGAAGAGGCAAGGGGGCGGCAGGGGGGCTCTCGAGGTGGCCTTTTCCGAGAAGCGCCTCTCCAGAAGGTCTTAACACCCAGGGACATTTTTATGAGAGAAGGTAGTTTGGTCCCAAGCCATATAGGGGAAGAATCCACACATGTATTAATACCGTTTAAGAAGAGTCCTTTTAATGGTGAATTGAAATGTTTCAAAAGCACTAAAACACTAATGAAGAGACGTATCCTGCTTGGTGTGCCCCGCCACGCCGGCTGCAAAACAGAGGTGTTCGCTCAAATGCAAACACAAATTCGAGAAATTGCAAACATTCCCCGAGAACCGCATTCGGGTTGCGAACGGGACGCGCTTGCATGATTTGCAAACAGGGACGAAATTCTTGTTCCTTCCTTCCAAAACGTAGGACAAAAATAAAGCAAATAAATCAAATTAATAGACCAATAAAACCGTAAACAGCCTCGGACTGGGCTTAAAAGACGTGCATCATGTCCTTATGTGCCACCAACGTCGGAGGGCCTCCAACAGCAAAGGATCAAGGCCATCCAGAGTCAGGGAGGGAGCAACGGTTTTGCCAAATGTTCTCTCCCCAGATCCCAGATATTCAGCCAGCCCCACAACCTCAATCTTGATTACATTCCTGGGTCGCTCTCGAGTGCGACAGAAGGACGGGCACCCCATCACAAAGAGTACAGGCGGGCTGCCTCCCCGACTTGGTTCAAGGTTCACATGACTAATAGGGCAAATATGCAATTGAGTCAATGGCACTGGAATGAATGGAGGAGACTGCACTGCTCGGAGGAATGCCAACATTTCTCCGCCACAAGGTGTCTTACAACCTCCTCCTCCTCTTTCTTTCTAATCTTCACTTCCTCCCTCACAGAAAACTCAGCACAGTGTCAGCCCCTCTTGGACTGTACACAAAAGACCTGATTTTCATTGTAGCCACAATCAGAGAGAAGTAAAAGACACTCGGCCTGGTGGGAAATCAGTAACGAATTAGTCAACCTGGTTGGAAAGACATTTTAGATGAATAGGCAGGAGGTCGTTGAGGGTTCTACGTAATAGAACCAATAACCAGTTCTGGGCTCCACAATTCAAGAAGGATGCAGATAAGCTGGAGCGTGTTCAGAGGAGGGCAACCAGGATGATCACGGGTCTGGAAACAAAGCCCTGTGAAGAGAGACTGAAAGAACTGGGCCTTTTTAGCCTGGAGAAGAGAAGACTGAGGGGAGACATGGGAGCACTCTTCAAATACTTGAAAGGTTTTCACACAGAGGAGGGCCAGGATCTCGTCTCGATCCTCCCAAAGTGCAGGACATGGAATCATGGGCTCAAGTGACAGGAAGCCAGATTCTGGCTGGACATCAGGAAAAACTTCCTGACTGTTTGAGCAGTACGACAATGGAACCAGTTACCTAGGGAGGTGATGGGCTCTCCCACACTAGAGGCCTTCAAGAGGCAGCTGGACAACCATCTGTCAGGGATGCTTTAGGGTGGATTCCTGCATTGAGCAGGGGGTTGGACTCGATGGCCTTGTAGGCCCCTTCCAACTCTGCTATTCTCTTATTTTATGATTCAATAGCCAAAGCCAAATGCCACTAGTGTGAGGTTTGCTTTAGCGTAAAGCCTTTAGGTGGAATGTGGGGTTTTTGCTCTGGAGACCCCAGAAAGGAGTGGGGGAGGGGGCAACAGGCAGAAAAACAGACTGGTTGAAATGTTTATTTGCTGCCTTGAAGAGGATTCCAGCAGGCTTCCGTATTATTTGTTCACCTGCTCTTTGGGCAGAATTTGCAGAGCCCATGAGAAGTGACTTTGTTTGCGGGAGGGGGGGTGGACAGAATCTGGGAAGAAGCAGAAAGTCAGATTTCGTTCCAGGAATGCAAAGACACGTGTTTCTAAGCAACACTGGATTAATCACAGCTCATATCGGGATGGGTGGGGTCATCCTGCTAACTCTAGGTAGCCTGTGGGATCAGAGCAAATGGTTCATGTAACCTAGTACCCTGTTTCCAACAATGTCTGACCAGATCTTTCCAAGACGTCTACAAACAGGGCATGAAAACAGCAGCTCTACCCCACCCTCCGGGTAATTCTTACTCAGAGTTACACTGCTTGTGAACATGGAGGTTCTTTTTAGTTGTTACAGCTAGTATTTGAAAATATTCAATATCCCCACACATGTTGCTATGTGCTCCCAATCCAGATTCCAATTTGTAGAGAAGGACAGACGCACAAATAAAAATGCAGAGACGTTGACTTCCACTTTCATAGAATCATAGAATAGTAGAGTTGGAAGGGTCCTCTAAGGCCATCGAGTCCAACCCCCTGCTCAATGCAGGAATCCACCTTAGAGAATCCCTGACAGGTGGTTGTCCAGCTGCCTCTTGAATGCCTCTAGTGTGGGAGAGCCCACAACCTCCCTAGGTAACTGGCTCCATTGTCGTACTGCTTGAACAGTCAGGAAGTTTTTCCTGATGTTTTGTGTTATTGCTCTAACATGAAGTTTTTCCTGATGTCCAGCCAGAATCTGGCTTCCTGTAACTTGAGCCCGTTATTCCATGTCCTGCACTCTGGGAGGATCGAGAAGAAATCCTGGCCCTCCTCTGTGGGACAACCTTTTAAGTATTTGAAGAGTGCTATCATGTCTCCCCTCAATCTCCTCTTCTCCAGGCTAAACATGCCCAGTTCTTTCAGTCTCTCTTCACAGGGCTTTGTTTCCAGACCCCTGATCATCCTGGCTGCCCTCCTCTGAACACGCTCCAGCTTGTCTGCATCCTTCTTGAAGTGTGGAACCCAGAACTGGGCGCAATACTCTAGATGAGGCCTAACCAGGGTCGAATAGAGAGGAACCAGGACCTCACGTGAGTTGGAAGCTATATTTCTATTAATGCAGCCCAAAATAGCATTTGCCTTTCTTGCAGCCACATCACACTGTTGGCTCATATTCAGCTTGTGATCTACAACAACTCCAAGATTCTTCTCGTTTGTAGTATTGCTGAGCCAAGTATCCCCCATCTTGTAACTGTGCCTTTGGTTTCTGTTTCCTGGATGTAGAACTTGGCACTTATCCCTATTAAATTCCATTCTGTTGGTTTCAAGAAGGTTCTCCAAGCCATCAAAAGGTTTGGGTGCTAAATGCAAACCCAGCAGGTTGGCCGGTGTGTCCTCTTCCACAAAGGACAGCTCTCAATTTGCTGACAATTTCTAGCTGAAAGAGTCTGCTGTTCAATTCTATTTTAGAGATAAAGAACCTGTTTCCCATCTCCAGTTAGCACCTGGACAGGTACACAGAGGTCCCCTGGGCCCAGTCTTCTGCCTGAAGGTGAGACGTACTGCATTTGAATTTAAATGATAATAATGTCTACGTTTGTATCTGTTCCTATAAATAAGCACATGCAATTTTTATGCGAATGTGTGTCCTCTTTAGAGATGCATAAAGAAAGTATGTCATGACCTACAACGGGGAGAGGGGAAAGGGGGTTGCCAGTGGGAGGGGAGGCAGTAGAGGCTGCATCCTATGCCGCTGCACCCCTGGGTCCATTCCTGCCAGTGAAAAGCCACTCAGCAACTCAAGAGGCCCGTCTAGTTAAAAAAAAAAATATCAAAAGGAGGACCGAACCACCTCTGTCCTTAATGTTTTTACTGTTTGTAATCTTCTTTTTATTAATGCAAGGTTTTATCATTTAAAATTGTTGTACCCTGACATCCTAGGTTTCTAGGAACAGGGATATTTTTGTTTTTGGTATGGAAGATCAGTCCCTTTCCTCACGTCTGCAACAGCAATGAAATGACTCTCTCCCCCACCTCCTGGCTGTCCTGAATTACACTGCTGAAATGACGAGAGTTTGGGGAACCTGGGAGTCATGTTTTAGTGAGGAAAGATTGCAAGCTCTGTTCAGTTCAAATTCCTAGGTTCAGGAGTTTCTAACCATTCTAAGTTTACGTCTTTTGCCCAAGTTGATTGAGCTCTCAGTTCAAGTAAAACACACACACACACACACACTCACAAAACAAAATAGTAACCAAAAGCTTGATTCTGGTCTACCTAACAGGGTTCTGGGGGGGGGGGGGTTAAAAAAAAAAGAATGGGTCATGTTCCCTTCCATAACAGCCCTCAAAACAATGTACAACAACATTAAAACAACTAAAACCTTGGAAGAAAAGTTGGAAGCAAACATGTTTTTTTTAAAAATGGGGGGATAAATCAAGTTTGGAAATCCAAAGTTACATGTAGAAAACTGCAACATTTACCATTTTGGGGTGTGTCTGCAAAGCGGGTCCCAACCCCCTGGCCGAAGCTCAATGTTATTGCCACAATCAGTCCCAGCAGACACCATAATCAGAGCTGTGTACATCCACCACAGGAGTGCAAAAGGTGGCACTGAACACACGATATTCAGCTGCCCGAGAATGTCAGCTTTTTAAAAACACACAGCCGCTAAGTTTCTAGCCCTCATGTTTGCAAAGTCATGCACGAAAGCACGTCGGCGACAGAAGATGAAACCTCACAAGACGGAGAGGCGGGCGAACGAGACTCCGAGTGGTTTGTGGTGTGGGGTGAGATAGCGACTGTCCCCTCCCCTTGACGCATGAAACCAGAATTTAAAAAATGCAAAGTGACGTACAAAAATAAGTGGGGGAAATGCACACGTCTGGCTCCATGTACGCAAGGCCGCAATTTCTGGATTGCTGTGGGAGGGAGTTTCAATATTGTTGAGCATCAAGCCATGCTATGCCTGAGAGACAGTTCTGAGCTGGGTGGACCCCCAAGCCAAACCCTGAACACATGCTAGACTTACCTTCCACGCAATGTTCGACTTCCTCCAGATTGCGCAAGGTAATCCGCATGAGGCTTGAGTTGAGCATCAGTTCGTTCTTGTGAGCTGGCCACATATAGTGCGGGGCGGGGTTAACAAAGAATATCCGGGTGTCCCCCGTGGATACCTGGTTGTCGCAGATCAAGGGGTCCCCAAAACCGCCGATCACCACTTTATTCCCACCGTCCAAGAGGATTTCGTGAGTCACAACCTCCTTGCCTTTTAAATACCTCCAGACTCTCACCTAGAGGAAAGACGGGAGAGAAAGACACGATTAGGGCAGAATCTCCGCAGAACCTTAACGCTCAAGGCCGTCGGAAAGAGCAGGAAGAAGAGTCCATCAAGCAGGCAGTTGGATAACGGCAGCTTATAAAAACACTCACTGGGAAGTTAATTTCATTAGACACCCTGCAAGAAGCCATAAAACGGTGCAGTCAGAGAAGACGAGGGAATCCCGGCAGTTCCGCCCACAGCACGCTGGACTGGCCTCTCCTTCCAAACACATCGCCCCCCCACCCCCACCCCCCGTTAAAACGTCCTCCACCCTAACTCTTAGGAGAGAGCTTCGGCTATGGGGTGGTATATAAATGCAATAAATAAATAAATAAATAAATAAACTCTCGGGAAGTTCGGAGGATGACAAGGGAGAGGGCCTTTTCAGTGGTGGCTCCCAATTGTGGAACAATCTCCCCGATGAGGCTCGGCATTATCATTTTTTCGGCGCCAGGTCAAGACTTTTCTCTTCTCCCAGGCGTTTTAACAGCATATGTTGAGTTTTTAATTCACCCAGAATAGATACATATTGTATGTAATCTGTTTTTATGCTTTTAAATTTTGTATATCTGTTTTTAATGTTCCGTGTTTTAACCTTAGTAAACAGCCCAGAGAGCTTCGGCTATGGGGCGGTATATAAATGCAATAAATAAATAAATAAATAAATTCTCGCCTAAGGAGGTTCGCTTGGCACCTACATTATATGCTTTTAGACACCAGGTGAAGACCTTTTTATTCTCCCAGTATTTTAACAGTCTATAAATACATTTTAACATGGTGTTTTAAATTTGTAATTTTGCATTGCTGCTGTTTTTATCTGGTCGAGCTTTTATATTGTATTTTACAGTATGGTTTTATACTGTTGTTTTATACTTTGAATGGTTTTAATTTTTGGGAAAAAGAAAATACAAATAAGGAAAAGCCTTATTTTTTGTATAAGGACAGAGGCATGCAATAGGTGACAGGCTTAGGTATTTAGGTGTGAAAGGCAGTTCTGTTACTTGGTCCAATTAAAATAAGTCAGCCAACAAATACCTTCGGCCATAGAACTGGCTGGTTGGTTAGCTCAAACCCATTCGTGAGATTCAGTCCTGTTAAAGGCTGCAATTCGAAGCACTCTTTACGAGGGCGTGAGCCCCGTGAAAGGCAGTAGAACTTACTTTGGAGTAAACATGCCTAGTCTTACATTATTTGCCACCTCTCTTTTTGAACTTCTGTGCCTTGTCCTTGGTAGTTTTTCAGACCATATGGTAGTCGACGTTCTGTCGGAGGCATTCGGAATGTTTGTTGACATTCCGTGACATTACAAAAACCTAATGGGGCGAGAGTCTTGCAAGGAAAAATATGAGTTGCTTAAAAGGCAGGTCTTCCTAGGGCAGGGAGGGGACGGACGATTTTTGATTAACCCCACACGTTCTTAATGAGAATTCCCCGCCTTAATGGATTGGCTGTGCCGATTAAGGCTCTCAGCTGTAAATCTAAATTTAAGAGATTTGAAAAAAACACAAAAAAACCAGGAATGGAGCTGAGCTTCTAGTTCTAGGAAGCAATTCTCTCTCTGCCTTCTTCCCCACCGTTCACAGGGGCTGCTGACTCCAAAAATTCCCAGGGTAGGCCTCGATTTCCTCGTGTGTCCGCTGCTGCGGTTTGCACGAGCGGCTGGTGGTGCGTCGGCTGCCAGAACCACACTTCAAGGAAGGGGGAACCGTCATTGCAGACAGCAGCGGGGTTCCTCTTCTCGCCACACATGGAAATTCCCCCCCCCCATGTTCGTGCTGGCAGAGGCCCACATTTCTCTGCGTACGAAGACTCTAAGGCAAGAGCGCAAGAGCGCAGCCCCAGACACGGCACAAAGAGGGAAAACGCAGGCACACATCCACACCCCGAAGCTCAGGTTAAAAGGGGCCACGCGAAGCCGCAGAGCTACTGCACTCAGCTCTTCCCCCGCGGGCACGGAGCCAGCTTTAAACAGTGCCAAGGGAGGGACGGAAGCCCTCAGCACCAGCTGTTTGCCAAGCTGCACCCTGCAGGTACACTTTACCCCAGATTCAAGTTGAGGCAGAAGAGGTGGCCGCGGAGGGGGGGGGGGAGAGAGAGAGAGAGAGAGAGAGAGAGAGAGAGAGAGAAGAAAACCAGAATCAGCCCCACCTGCTCTCTTTGCAAAACAGCAGAAGAAACAGAATTGGAACAGCAGGGCAGAAGCGAACTTGGCTCACCATCCGTATCGCCTTTCAGGAAACAGGGGCTGCACTATTTGGGGGCCCTAGTATTCCACCCACCCACCCACCCCGAACATCCGTTCTGCTACAGCAGCCTCCCGCAGAGTCTGGAGCCCAGGGTCCCCGAAAGTGGGCCATGCCAAGCTGGGGCTGACGGGACTTGCAATCCAACACATCTGGGAGGCATCAGGCTGACCGGCACCAACGCGCCAGAAGTTTAGACAGGATTCGTTCTCAGCCCTACCTAGGGACGCTGGAGATTGAACCTAGGAAACTCTGCATGCTAGGCATGGACGCTAGGCAGGGGCTGCCCCGCTCAGCCACGGCTTTCCCCTGTGAGGCAGCGTGGAGGAGGTCCACGGACATGCTGAGTTAGATTACGCTTTCAGTATGGAGAGGTATCCAGGAAGGCTTGGGTTCAAGTCCACGCTCAGCCACTACGTTTTCAAGGTAACCTTGTGACCGTTTCTCCCTCAATACGGCCTACATTACAGGGCTGTTTTTCAGGATAAAATGGAGGCAAGGAGAACATAGAATCATAGAATAGTAGAGTTGGAAGGGGCCTATAAGGCCATCGAGTCCAACCCCCTGCTCAATGCAGGAATCCACCCTAAAGCATCCCTGACAGAGGGTTGTCCAGCTGCCTCTTGAAGGCCTCTAGTGTGGGAGAGGCCACAACCTCCCTAGGTCACTGGTTCCATTGTCATACTGCTCTAACAGTCAGGACGTTTTTCCTGATGTCCAGCCGGAATCTGGCTTCCTGTAACTTCAGCCCGTTATTCCGTGTCCTGCACTCTGGGAGGATCGAGAAGAGATCCTGGCCCTCCTCTGTGTGACATCTATGAATTCCCTGAACTTTTTGAAGGAAGGGACGGATTTTTAAACGTAATTTAAGACATAATTACCGGTCGGCTGCTGGTTACCCCAACCCTAAAGACTCAGCACCAACCCTCTAGCAAGTTAATAGCATCAGAAAGCAGTTTTCATTCTTTTTTTATGTACAGACACGAGGGTCCAATCCTGCAAAATGTTTTCAGCTCCTCATTTGCTGGCAAGCAGATGAATGGATGGGACAGGAAGGTCATTCATCAACAATTGGGCAGCCTTTCTCAAGAGACACTGAACTCATCAAGGGCGATTAAGAAGCCTTGCTTGGTGAGTCACCAGGCATGTGCAGAATTTTGTCAAAGGACCATGACGGAAAAGGCATGAGAGTATCAAGCCTGAGGGATAATGGCTCCTTAGACCCCTTCCAGTGACAAAAGTGTGTTTCAGAGAAAGATCTATAAGGCAGGGAGAACAAGCGACATGGACCAAAAAGAAAGAAAGCTTTTAGCAAATCTCTTAAATTTAGATTTATAGCTGAGAGCCTTAATCGGCACAGCCAATCCATTAAGGCGGGGAATTCTCATTAAGAACGTGTGGGGTTAATCAAAAATTGTTCGTCCCCCCCCCACCGCCCTATAAAAAGGGAGCTAGGAAGACCTGCCTTTTAAGCAACCCATATTTTTCCCTATAAGACTCTCACCCCATCGGATTCCTGTAATGTCACGGAATGTCAACAAACATTCCAAATGCTTCCGACAGAACGTCGACTACCATATGGTCTGAAAAACTACCAAGGACAAGGCACAGAAGTTCAAAAAGAGAAGTGGCAAATAATGTAATACTAGGCATGTTTACTCCAAAGTAAGTTCTGCTGCCTTTCACGGAGCTCACGCCCTCGTAAAGAGTGCTTCGAATTGCAGCCTTTAACAGGACTGAATCTCATGAATGGGTTTGAGCTAACCAACCAGCCAGTTCTACGGCTGAAGGTATTTGTTGGCTGACTTATTTTAATTGGACCAAGTAACAGAACTGCCTTCCACACCTATTGTGGAAGGCACCTATTGCATGCCTCTGCCTTTATACTGATTGAGAAGCACCAGGAGCTAATGGAACCACGTTTGCTTACTACAAGGCTTTACTTTGGGGATCTGAAACAAACCTGACTGTGACCTGGGTTCTGGATGGGATTGCACTCACCCTGAAGGAGCAGGTTCGTAGCTTGGGGGTTCTGTTAGACCCATCATTGTCACTTGAGGCTCAGGTGACCTCAGTGGCACGGAGTGCCTTCGACAAACTCCGGTTGGTGGCCCAGCTACACCCCTATCTGGGCAGGGATAACCTGGCTTCAGTTGTCCATGCTCTGGTAACCTCCAAGTTAGATTACTGCAATGCACTCTACGTAGGGCTGCCTTTGAAGACGGTTCGGAAGCTGCAGCTCGTGCAAAATGCAGCGGCCAGATTGATTTCGGGAACCAGAAGGTTCGACCATATAACACCTGCTCTGGTCCGCTTGCACTGGCTGCCTGTATGTTTCCGAGCCCAATTCAAGGTGCTGGTTTTGACCTATAAAGCCTTACATGGCTTGGGACCACAATACCTGATGGAACGCCTCTCCCGACGTGAATATACCCGTACACTACTCTCAACATCTAAGGTCCTCCTCCGAGTGCCTACTCCAAAGGAAGCTCAGAGGATGGCAACAAGAGAGTGGGCCTTTTCAGCAGTGGCCCCCCAATTATGGAATTATCTCCCCGATGAGGCTCGCCTGGAGCCAACATTGTTATCTTTTCATCGCCAGGTCAAGACTTTTCTCTTCTTCCAGGCATTTAATAGCATTTAATAACGCTAAGTTTGTTTGTTTTCTATCAGACCCCAGAACGGTTTTTAAATGGATACCGTTGTTTTTATACTGTTTATGTTTCTGATGGTTTTAAATTTTGTATACTTTAACGTTCACTGGTTTTAAGTTTTGTAAACCGCCCAGAGAGCTTTGGCTATGGGGCGGTATATAAATGTAATTAATAAATAAAACAGTAGGGAACAATGATCTGAATTGGTAGAACTCTGCTCTCTTTTGTCCCTGGCACATAAGAAGCCAACTCAAAGAATGGCATTATTCTTGTTAACTGAAAAATACACACCTCCACACCGCACGGGTGGTTCATGCTGACTAAGAGCCCTGTGTGACTCGAAAGCTCACATCTATCATCCGAAGCAGAAGTTGGCCCGAACAAAGGGCAAAGGTGACAACTCATTTGCCCAGGTATTCCGGCCACTCACCCCTGACTCAGAGGAACAGGCCATAAACCTGGGTCAAAAGCGAAGCTCAAACAATGTCCCTGCCTGCTTAGTCACTCCATTCAAGGGAGGTGAGATTAGCCTGTTTCCATCCCAGCGCCTGCCTTCTGTCCTTTTCTCGATTGTTAAATCAGCTGGCAGGGAAATTAATGGCTGGAAGCAATCTGCAACTGTTTAGACAACATTAGTTCTAATTTCTTTCATCGGCTCCATCTCATTTATCTTTGTATATATCGAAAGATTCCGCCTGGGAGGGTTAGAATTTAACCAGCAAAGACAGGGGAGCACAGCGGGATACACACAACACATCTTTTAGGGAACATCTACGGAGACCACCCAATGCCGGCGAAAACATTCCCAGCTGCTAGTGTGCGGGGAAAGACCAGAACAAACCAAACAGCCCAAATAGCTTAGAAGGCTAAACACATTTTTAAAAAAATCAAAGCTCTCTTATCCAAACAGTTGGTTATCTTCTAACAGGTGACAAAAGGGGAAATTAGGTCCAAATTGGTGCAGAGTCATTTTGGGGGAGCATTTTCCGAGCAACGTATTCATGTTTGCGGAGACCTAACCAGCTCTGATCTTCCTTTGCAAAGAGAAGCAGTGGGGAAGCCACTTCATCACCAATAGAGGCTCAGGTCCCCCCCCCCCCAAAAAAATATGATGTCATCTGCGTATTTCTGGGCCTCCCTGTTCAGAAGCAGTATACCTACAAGCACTAGATGGCGGAGACAGACAGCAGGGGAGAGCCCTTAATAAGCTGATAAACTGCCCAGGGGCATTTAGACGGGCAGTGCTTGAATTGGGATATGGGTCTCTCTAGAGGGATCCTTGAACATGTCTTATAGGCAGGTGAGGAAATCAGAACTTCAGTGGAAATAAGCTGACACACAGCATGGAACCTGCAGAAGAGAAGATTGAGGGGAGACATGATAGCACTCTTCAAATACTTGAAAGGTTGTCACGCAGAGGAGGGCCAGGATCTCTTCTCCATCCTCCCAGAGTGCAGGACACGGAATAACGGCCTCAAGTTAAAGGAAGCCAGATTCCGGCTGGACATCAGGAAAAACTTCCTGATTGTTAGAGCAGTACGACAATGGAACCAGTGACCTAGGGAGGTTGTGGGCTCTCCCACACTCGAGGCCTTCAAGAGGCAGCTGGACAAGCATCTGTCAGGGATGCTTTAGGGTGGATTCCTGCCTTGAGCAGGGGGTTGGACTCCATGGCCTTGTAGGCCCCTTCCAACTCTGCTTTTCTATGATTCTATGATTCAGGGAAAACTTCCTGACTATTAGAGCAGTACAACAATGGAATCAGTTACCTAGGGAGGTTGTGGGCTCTCCCACACTAGAGGCCTTCAAGAGGCAGCTGGACAACCATCTGTCAGGGATGCTTTAGGGTGGATTCCTGCATTGAGCAGGGGGTTGGACTCGATGGCCTTGTAGGCCCCTTCCAACTCTGCTGTTCTATGATTCTATGATTCTAAGAAGCCACCTTAGCTCCGTTTGACTCCACCAGCCTTCCCCAACCTGGATGTTTAGGACTGCAACTCCCAGCATTCCTGAGCACTGGCCAAGCTGGTGGAGGGTTAATAGGAGTTAAAGTCTAAATCTCTGGGAGGGTACCAGGTTGAAGAAGGATTATCTACATAGATAGGAAGCAGCCCAACTGTATATAGCAGGGAAAGGTTGCTCCCCCTTCACTGCCTTGAGGGCCATTCTCATGGTGGAAATGCAGGGCATAAATCAAATGAATGAATTCTCCATCTCAGAAACAGTGTGGTGCAGTGGTTAGAGTGTTGGAGTGGGACTTGGGAGAGCCAGGTTCTAGTCCCTGTTCGGCCATGAAAGCTCACTGGGTGACTTTGGGCCAGTCACTGACTCTCAGCCTCACCTACCTCACAAGGTTGTTGTGAAAATAAAACAGAGAGGAAGAGGGCCATGTAAGACGCTTTGGTGTTTCTTGGAAGAGGGCCAAAGGTGGAATATAACCATAACAAATATTAAAATAATGGATTTTCTGCATTAAGAAGAACAGACGGAAGGAGCAATAGGGAACTACATGAGAGTCACAAATAATAAACGACATTACGGGGACGCACGTAAAATTCCATGAATGAATCAGGGCATGGCGAAACAAAAGTCTCACCTGGAGAAAAAAGAACCCTGATCCTTTTAAATGGAAATGCCAGAGAATGAGCCTGGTACCTTTCAAAATCTTAACTTTATCATCCTTTCATTCCCTTTTATTAAACGTTCGAACCGTGAACATGATCGGCAGACCCTGCCTTGAAAGAACCCCTAAAACAGAATGCAATGTCCTTGGACGTTGATTATATTATCCCTCAATGCCGTTTAATCACATTGTTATCCTTAAAAATCGGAGTGACGGAAGGGCAGATATCCTCTGCCGTTAAACGCTTATGAATTGTTGCGAGTGTGGAATGTGTTCTAATCCACCATCACCTCTTTCATCTTGGAATTAAGGGACGTCCGTCCTTTCTGAGTAAGTCACAAAGAGTGAAAAAGGTGTGGTCTTGCAGGGGTGATGCAATCCCATCCTTGCTTGGCTATGTCTCACAATCACTGAGGTTTATTGGAATCCCTTCTTGGTCAATATTAACCTCCGCTTCAATTGCTGAATACACTCAAGGGATTATAAGGGTTGCACGGCTGATCCTAAGGGTTGCATGAACCTTTAAGCGCAGAAAAAAAATATCCGTTGGATTGGGGAGACGTTTCTTGTATTAAGTTGCTTCTCTCTCTCTCTCTCTCTCTCTCTCTCTCTCTCACACACACACACACACACACACACACACACACACAGAGAGAACACCCTCTATTACCTTCTCTACTTCTGTTTCACCTGCATTCAGAACCCCATGTTTTCCTCACCATTTTCCCACACAGCACACTATTGCAAGTGTCTCGTATGCAGCTGCAATGCAGAGGATGCTGCATTCGACGAACAACGACCAAGAGTCCTGTGGCATCCTAAAGACTAACCAATTTAAGGTACAATTCTATGCAAGTTCAGACAGGGGAAAAAGTCCTTGTGCCCTTATCCTGGCAGAAGCTTAGATGCCACAAGTCTCTTTGCTGGTTTTGCCTCTGGAAATGGTTACATTTGAGAAAGGACTCTCTAGCCCAATTCTTTCTGCTCTGGAGGACAGAATTCATTATTCTCAGCTCTGCAACAACCTTTGCAGCACTTCCTAACCACCAGCTGCCTTGGAATGCCTTAGGAACAAGTACATAACCTTCCAGGAGTAACAAGATTTACTTCAAGACCAAACGCGAGCAATACTTTACACATACTTTACAGTGGCAGGGATATTTGCACACTCAGCAGTGAGGTTACAGCAAGAAGAAATATGCCAGACTTGGGCCCAGAAGGGGTTAAACTTTGTGGTACATTTGACTGCATAAAGGTGCAACTGCAGCCAAGCATATTCACGGAGATCCTTTCCTATCCCTATATCAAAACGTTTCCATCACTGACCCTGTTCAGATGACATGCTAAGCCACAGAGGTTAAGCGTTTTCAGCTAAACGTTGTGGTTTAGTGTGTCATGGGAATCATTCCTAACCATGGGGGCTATAATATAACCATGGTTTAAACACGCTCACTACCCATTTGCTGCAAAGGGGTTAGCGGCCTAACCATGGCTTAGCGTGTTGTCTGAACAGGCCCACTTTCAGAACTCACATAGCAAGGCTATTGGGGCAGAAGCCTTCCAGGGAGCTCCACAACCAGGTGCTCTGCAGATGTTTTGGACTACAAATTCCATCAGCCCCAGCCAGCATTGCCAATGGTCAAAGGTTATAACAGTCAGAATCCAAAACATGTGAAGGACACCAGATTAGCTACTTCTGTTCTATTAGCTACCTCTCTCATTCTCTCTTCCAACAAAGAGAGAATGAGAGAGAGAAAGAGAATGAGAGAGAGAATGAGAGAGAGAGAGAGAGAATGAGAGAGAGAGAATGAGAGAGAGAGAGAATGAGAGAGAGAAAGAGAATGAGAGAGAGAATGAGAGAGAGAGAGAATGAGAGAGAGAGAGAGAGAGAGAGAGAGAGAGAGAGAGAGAGAGAGAGAGAGAGAGAAGCCGTTTCTACACCTGCCTTTTTTCCCCGGGGATCATTCCAAAATCATCCCTGTACATCCAAATGACACAGGGGATCCCAGGCAGGGATGATCCCTCCATTCTCCTGGGATAATCCTTAGGTGTAGAAAGGGCAAGAGAGAGAGAGAGAGAGAGAGAGAGAGAGAGAGAGAGAGAGATTTTAATTCACCAGCATCCATGGAAAATTTTGGCATGTTTTTTTTAATCAGACAGGTTTAGCAGGAGAAAAGAAAAATCTATAGCCAGAGGCTGATTTTTAGTCAAACAATAGACAGAAGTTGAACAAACTTAACTAAAAAAAAAAAAGAGCTTATGGGAATAAAGTCTGAAGTCAAGTTTTCAACAAGAGGCGCTCTTCCAACTGGTGGCTTTGAAAGTTTTCCAACCAGAAAGTGTAAAGAGACCTTGCTATGCTGCAGATGTTGCCTTAACAGCAGCTTTCTGAAGACGCTCCCTTGTATGGGTTAGCCTGGTTTTTAAGAAGGTTACTCGCCGCCGTCTAAAAATACGTAATTATGTGTCGAAGCTTTTAAACTCTCCCAATGAAAAACATGTGTCCTTGCCTTAAAAAGGGAACTTGCTCAGAATTACAAGAAAGGTTTTCAAGGAAGAAGGAGAAGAGCCTGTAATCAAAACAGGAAGAGATTGGTTCAAGCGATCCTTAGATTAGCTTTGCATTGAACTGTGGCTTAGAGAGATTTGGGGGCAAAGTTAGCAGCTACTTTGAAAACATGACACCCTGCTCCAATTTTTTTTTAAAAAAAAATGGCGAGGTGAATGCAAAGAAGGGACGGCGGTGTTCACAATCCCAAATTAATCCGTTGTGAAATCGGGTCTACGGTTTTTTTTATTTTGTAAAGCAATTCAATTTAAGCATAAGTGGCAAAGAATCTTTGAAAATCCCAGGGGAAGTTGGAAATGTACTTGGACGCGTTAAGATAGCAGTTAAATCAGCGAGAAGAACATGACAAGTGAAGGAAAATCTGAAGCTGCCTTTTGGTGCAATGAGGCCAGCAATGTCAACACTGACCGGCAGCAGCTCTTCAAATTTTTAGGCAGGATTCGTCCTTAGCCCTACCTGGAGATGCCAAGAGTCGAAACCGAGGAATCCTACGCACACATCTTGTGCTCTGACACCTTCTTAAGCACGTAACACTCAACAGTGGTTCCAAAATGATGCGAATAAAAGCTCTTGTGAGTGGCGAACACCAGTTCAACGGTGAGACCACCGGCGATTTGACTCACTGTTCTGACATCCCTTCTTCAATCATCTCCCCAGGGGCCCAATTCCACCACATCTCTGCTTGAGGTGTGACCGGATCCTTTCAATTGCTCTGGACACAAATTCAGAATGAATCACACAGATGAGGCTGCCCGTTGGGCCTCTGCACATGTACTCTGAACTTGCTTCCTTCCACTCTGGTGGCAGTAAGACATGCAGATGAGGGTCAGCTCCTCCACAGCTGGGTAATTCTTGTGGATTTCAAGGCTGGCAAGATGGTGAAGACCGCAGAACCCACAAACCTTTTCCTCTACAGACGGGTTACCAACATCTTCTTGAAAGCCATGGGTCTGAAGGAGGAGGAGGCCTTCTTCAGCCACTGCTTGTGGAACACGTTGCCACAAGAGTCCCATGCAAAGATGAGTCCCCCCCTCTCTCATATGCTCACCAATCCCACCCCTCTGACGCATCTCCATCACTCAGCCCCACTACCTTCCACACCTTGGAGGGTGAAGACGCGCTCTCCACAAGTCGACTGTCTGGGCGATTTAGAACGCAGCCTGAGCAATGTTCTAACTCATGCAGGGCTCCCCTATGCATGTACAGCCTGCTCCTCACTTCCAACCCATGGCAAGCCTGGACACCAGAGATGTGAGAGAGCCAGGGAGCGCAACCCTGCGCTTGCCCAAATTGCGTGAGTTCACTGAATGCCCGAATATGGCTAAGGTGACAGCTTTAAGAGGGTATCGGACAATATCCTTGGAGGGTTGCTTAACTGCTCGCCATGGGCGACAAGGAATTCTGAGTAGGCGAGTGAGTTGGCTTGCAGAGGAAGGACGGATCACTCCGTCCATCGGCCATAGAGGCAGGCAAGGTCCTACTTCTGCAGCAGCCATGTGGGTTGGTAGATCAGGGATGAAGAGTTCCATTGCAAAGGCTTCTTTTTTTATATATATAACTTGCTAAGAGGCTAGGAAAAATAAATATACCAAGCTAGCAACTTCTCTGACCTTACATACAAGGTTGGATTATCAGTGGCTATTAGACATTTAATGGAATCTCCGTGCAAAATGGCAGTATACTTTAAATACAACCTCCTAGAGGCAGGCACAGGGAAGGTGAGGCCAACGCCTTCACATCTTGCAGTTTTCCTTCCCAGAAGAAGGTATCTTGCTGGCTGCCATTTGAAACTGAGTCCTAGACTAGATGGACTTTGGTCTGATCCAAAAAGTCTGCAAGTTGAGCAACATACCCCAAGGGGAGTGAAAATGTAAGAAGAGCCCTGTTGGATAAGACCAAGGGTCCACTCCGTTCACACAGGCCCCGTTCAGACAACACGCTAAACTGTGCTGCTTAACCACAAAATGGTTAGCGGAATGCATTATACATTCCGTTAACCATTTTGTGGTTAAGCAGTACGGTTTAGCGTGTTGTCTGAACGGGGGGACGCAGTGGTCAACCAGCTGTCAACCAGGAACCCACAAGCAGGACACGGATGAGCTGTATCTCTGACCACTGAGGAAGTAGGTGGTGAAATGAGGCATTATTCCAGGACTGTGTCTTTCTCAAGACATATTCACTTATAACCCAAACCTACACATATCTATTTGGAAGCTAGGTCATTCAATGACGCAGCTTACGGTCAGGTATGACATCCGTAGCAGTGCAGCGATAGGGGGAAATATGTTCCCCACTGATTCCAATGAAAGGTTGTGTTTTTAATAATGCTGCCACATGCTTCTGTCTGTTCTGGCTCTGCTACTCTGGAGTAAAAGAAAAGTGGGCTGCGTGGCTTATGGCCACCAGCACGGCTCTCCTAGGAACACCACTTTCTCCTTGAAACAAAGCAAAACACTTTACATCCAAACTCCCCAGGAATGTCCTGAGAACATAACCCTGAACAACAGAAAGAAGAATATCACACCCCAGACGAAACTTTCATTTTAAAATGTCCAGCGGCCACTGATTTTTTCCTTCTTTTTTTAAAAAAAAAGTCTTTTAACCTTTTTAATATCTGTTTTCCAGGGGCAGAGAATGTTTAGCTGACGTTCAATTCATTTGAAAGACTAGAGCACACTTTAGTTGTAGAAACACTTGCTAAAGGAAAGATAGGTACAGGTAAAAATTCCCCCTTTTTCGTTTAAAAATGCCCAGTTTCCCATTCACACACACACACACCAAAAAAACCCTCAATTAACCTCTTCCCCAAACTGTAAAATTTTGGAAACATCTAATTCATTCTGAAGAGCCTTGGGATTGCATCTAAGGTTAGACCTAATTAGAGTAGACCCACTGAATTGAATAGTACTTAAGTTAGACTGGCATTGGAAACACGCCATTGGATGCAATGCTTTGTCTAGGAGCAGAGAGAAGTAGCCAATGTTAGTCCTACATGGAGTAGACCCATTGAAATGAATGGGAATTAAGTTAGTTGTGCCTAACTTGCATCCCATTCATTTCAATGGGATCCCTCTCTTGGTAAGGGTAACATTGGGCAGAATCTACACTACTGCTTGGTTTATAACAGTAGTGACAACAGTTTAGGCCCAGGACACACACCATAAACAGTTTTCAAAACATTTTCGAAGTGTTACATCCTGCTTGGTGTAGATGAAATCTTACACAAGTTTGTCAGTTACATCCAGACATAGTCAGGAGCAAAGGAAGTTGCCTGAGGGCCCATTGGGGCTACTCGGGTGTAAGATGAGGGGGAGGAATCCTTCCACATTGGGTGTCCTGCCAAAAACCCCACTGAAAGCACAGCCTTAGGCGATAAAATTATGTTTTCGAAACTGAAGGTTGTCTCCTATGCAAGTTTGATCCTAGCAGCAGTTTGCAATGGGGAAAGGGGGCGTGGGGGGGAGGGAGCAAACAGGAAATCAACAAGTGTGGGTAGCAAAATAAATAATATTAAAACAGAGAAAACTTTTTTGCAGACTGCAAAGATTCCATAATCCACCGGGTGAACCCACGAGCGGAGGGTGTCTCCCCAGCACCGCCACCACGGCCAGGAAAGAGCAAGGATTCGAGCGTCCACACGCGCCGCCCAGCCGTCGCTCCGAATTTACCTTGCAGGAATAGGTCTGGTGCACCGGATCCACGTTCATGATTTCTTCCACTGTCCCGGTGAGGACGACGTTGGCCGCTTCCTCCCGGGTCTCCAGCTCCCTCTCCGGACAGCTTCCGCTCGCGTTGCCCAGGCAGGATGCCAAAAGGAAAACGCAGGCGAAAGGGATCCCGGGGGGTCGCTTCACCCACCCCATCGCGGCACAAAAGGACCGGGTGGGGAGGGGGTGGAGGGGGGTGGAAAAACCCCAAAAAACAGGCGGAAAATAGGGAGGCAGCGAGGATTTCGCCAGGCGATCAAGCCCTGGAACTACTGCACGGCTGCGTCCCCGATGCAATCCTGGGTTGCATGGGGGTCTGGAGAGAGGAAGCAGAGGTTACTTTTGTTGCCCGGGGGGAGGGAGGGTTTAAAAAAGGAAGACGGGGGGGGAGAGAGAGAGAGAGAGAAGGAAGAATCAAAGCGAGAAGGAAGAGGAGGAAGAAGAAGAGATGTATTTCCAGCCCTTGATGAGGCACAGAGAGATTTCCTTCGCCTGCTTTGGTTTTTCTCTGTCTCTCTCTCTCTCTGTCTCTCTCTCTCTTGCCAGTGTGAGAAAAGGCTACACACAGGGGTGGGTGGGAATTTGCATGCGATCTGAATTGCTGATAAGGAAAAGGGGGAGGGGGCACGCCAGGGGGAGGCTTGGCAAAAAAAAAGAAAGGAGAGTGGGGGGTGAAAAGAGAGAGAGAGAGAGAAAGGAAGGAGGCTGGCTGGCTGGCTCTCTGCCTGTTCGCTTGCCTGCTTCTGTCTTTGCAAAAGCCAGAGAGAGAGAGAGAGAGAGGAGAGGGCTGGAGGAAGGGGAGAAACGCCACCCGCAGGAAATACGGCTCACATCAGGTTAATGGATAATCAGGCCTCCAAACGTGATGTGGTTTTTAAAGGTGCAGCTTAAAGGCGTTCAGCAGGCTGGGGGGAAGTCGAGCAGCCTTCCGCTTGGATGGCGAGATTGGATTGCTGCTTCTGCTTTTCCTCTATTTAAACTCTCCTTCTCTTCCTTGTCTCCTGGCGTTCTGCAGTCCTCACCTCTTGCTTGGATAACTAGATTGGGTTTCTTCTTTATTTCAGCCCTTCTCCACTTTCTTGTCTCCTGGAGTTCTGCAGTCCTCACCTTTTGCTTGGATAACTTAGGGTGACCATATGAAAAGGAGGACAGGGCTCCTGTATCTTTAACAGTAATGTAGGAAAGGGAATTTCAGCAGGTGTCAATTGAAGTGGGTGAAATTCCCTCTTCATCACAACAGTTAAAGCTACACTAGCTATAGTAGAGTGGCCAGATACAAAAGAGGGCAGGGCTTCTGCAGCTTTAACTCTTGTGATGAAGAGGGAATTTCACCCTCTTCAATTGACACCTGCTGAAATTCCCTTTCCTACATTACTGTTAAAGATACAGGAGCCCTGTCCTCCTTTTTATATGGTCACCTATTTTATTTATATATTTCATGTATCCCACCTTTTCGTTCCTGCAAGGAACATAATCTAGGGTGACCCTATGAAAAGAAGGACAGGGCTCCTGTATCTTTAACAGTTGCATAGAAAAGGGAATTTCAGCAGGTGTCATTTGTATATATGGAGAACCTGGTGAAATTCCTTCATCACAACAGTTAAAGTTGCAGGAGCTATTCTAGAGTGACCAGATTTAAAAGAGGGCAGGGCAACCCCCTTTTAAAGTCATCAAAATTGGTGGCCATCACTACGTCTTACGGTAATCAATTGCCTAGTTTAACTCTGCACGGTGTAAAAAAAAGTCCTTCTTTTTATCTGTCCTGAATCTCCCACCAATCAGCTTCATGGGGTGACCGCACTGGGTTCTAATATGATAGGAAAGAGAGAGAAAATGTCTCCCTATCCTTGTACACCTCTACCTTTCCTCATAGGTGAGTTGCTCCAGCCCCTGGGCAATTTTCATGATCATAATCCATACAACGGTCTTGCAAAGTAGGTTAGTGCTATCTCCTAATAATACAATGGCCCCATTCAGAAGACGCCTTAAACCACGGCTTTAACCATGATGGTTAAGCCAGAAAGCTGGGCTGTGTTCAGAAGACATCTTAAACCATGGCCTTAACCACAGTGACTAAGGCCTTAGCTAGACCTACCTGAAAGTCCGGGATGGAGGAGGGAAGATCTCACGTTGTGATTAACGCGAGATCCTTCTCCGGTTTACACGTGAGGTGCGATGACCTCAGAAGGAGAGGCATCACGCCCGCCATTTTTTAAATTTCTTAAGGGAGAAGCAGCACATGAAGCTCGTGCGCTGAAGGTTAGTGGGTTTTTAATTTTAATTACTTTCCCTGCTCCCCCCACCCTATCCCCAATGGGCGCAGGACTCCTCCCGGTTCTGCACGAGTAATCGCGCAGAGCAGGGTCAAGCCATGGCAACAGGCCACACGCTCCGCGGTCTCAGGCTCAGCCCGGGACCACGGAAAAAGTGGACACAAAGTGGAGGGCTGTATCTCGGTCAGGTGGACACACAGGGACCATCCCGGGGTTGGCCCCGGGATAAAGCCCGGTCCAGCTAAGGCCTAAAGCAAAAGCCAGAAAGCCGGGCTGTGTTTAGAAGACACCTTAAACCATGGCCTTAACCATGGTGACAAAGACAAAAAGCCTTATTCACCATGGTTAAAGCCATGGTTTAAGGTGTCTTCTGAACACAGCCCGGCTTTCTGGCTTATTCAGTGTGGTTAAAGCCGTGATTTAAGGTGTCTTCTGAACACAGCCCAGCTTTCTGGCTTATTCGCTGTGGTTAAACCCGTGGTTTAAGGTGTTTTCTGAACACAGCCCGGCTTTCTGGCTTATTCACTGTGGTTTAAGGTGTCTTCTGAGCGGGGCCATAGCCTCCCTATCCACCTTCTCCATGCCATGGATAACTCTATACTCTTCTGAGGCATTTCTCACTTATTCTGGCCACCTCTCTTGGCCTCGCCTTGCCTCTCGGGAAACCCTGACTTTGCTTTGTCCTTGGATGTGATTACACCAGGTCGGGTGGGGGGTGGGGGGGAGGTTAGAGCTGCCACTGGCAATCATTGCAAATCTAATATGAAAACTTAAGAGGTACCCAGAGACAGATTGTCTCTTTTACATCTCCAAATTAGCCCTCCCCCTGGAGACATTTATTGTACAAGTGGTATTTCGCATGTGGGACCCTTAACAAGTCTGATTTGCAACGTGAGGGCAAGTGGTTGAATTATTGAATGGAATGGAACAAGGAAAAGGCATCAATAACCGGGCGAGGGACAAATTGGATCATCAAAGGAGGACGTCGTTAGCTTTTTTCGTACGCGCTTATTTCTAAAGAGGAGATGCTTTTATTGGGTTTTAGGGTGCTTTATAGGTATGCCGCTTTATATGTTCGGCACACCACCCAGTTTTTAGACGTATTAACAACACATTAATATTTAATAATATTTTACTGCTTTTTTTATGATGGTTTTAATGGCTTTTATGTTGCCGAGGCTTCTAATGAGTGGAGGGGTCGCTACAAATAACAATAAGTGGTGTTGATTAATGTCGCGGCCTTTTGCCATGGCTCCTGGGCCTGGAACAACAGATTGATCCAGACATAGCTAGCCAGCGAAGTTTTCCCTTCATGCCAGGGGGAAAAAAGACAGAAAGATGCACCACTCCCTCTATTTCTGACGTTCAAGCTGTGAGTGCCGATGCGTTTGTAGCCCAAACAACGCTACACAAGCACAGGTACGGAAGTATTAGCAGGCCTTGAGGCACCCCGAGATTTGCAGAGGAACAACCGTTTTTTTAGGGCAGGAACCCAGTGGAGGCGGGAGACCCCCAAACAGCCCAACGAGGAGTAAGTCAGCTCGCTGGCTATGAAATTCTGACCGTTGGAAGGAGGAATAGAGAGCTTCTGGGAGGCGAGGAGAGAATGGAACGAAGCGTTCCAGAAAAGCGTGACTGGCTGGCTAGTTGGCCGAAACTCTGCCATTGCAAAATTTAGTTGCAGGTCCCACTCATCTCGTTCTGTACAGTTCACGCCTGTCCCACCCATTTCACAGAATTAAGAGAGGAGGGTGGCAGGATTTGGGGCTATATCACTTCAGGCACCGTATTTTTGAAGTCTAGCCCGACCTTAAAAAGAAAACCCTTTCTATCAGTGCCAGGGAATGTAGCCCCTTACTTTCCGCCAGGCCTGGATCCAGTTTTTTGAGGGCCTTTGGGTAGGGTGACCATATGAAAAGGAGGACAGGGCTCCTATATCTTTAACAGTTGTATTGAAAAGGGAATTTCAGCAGGTGCTATTTGTATATATGGAGAACCTGGTGAAATTCCCTCTTCATCAGAACCGTTAAAGTTGCAGGTGCCCTGCCCTCCTTTAAATCTGGTCACTCTGGTATAGCTCCTGCAGCTTTAACAGTAGTGATGAAGAGGGAATTTCACCAGGTTCTCCATATATACAAATGACACCTGCTGAAATTCCCTTTTCTATGCAACTGTTAAAGATACAGGAGCCCTGTCCTTCTTTTCATAGGGTCACACTACTTTTGGGCAAATACCCTCAGTAAGGTCCCTCCCTCAGGGAGTATATCTTCTCACCGCCATGATCACCAGCTGTTCTTTCTCCTCCTCTAAAGTGACCCTATGAAAAGGAGGACAGGGCTCCTGTATCTGTAACAGTTGCATAGAAAAGGGAATTTCAGCAGGTGTCATTTGTATATATGGGGAACCTGGTGAAATTCCCTCTTCATCACCACAGTTAAAGCTGCCCTCTTTTAAATCTGGTCACTCTGGTATAGCTCCTGCAGCTTTAACTGTTGTGATGAAGAGGGAATTTCACCAGGTTCTCCATATATACAAATGACACCTGCTGAAATTCCCTTTTCTATGCCACTGTTAGAGATACAGGAGCCCTGTCCTCCTTTTCATAGGGTCACCCTACCTCCTCCTCTTTCTCATCATGGTTCCCACTTGCTTGCTTGACAGGCAGAGAGCCAGGGAACAAGGAGGCCATGACATCCCTTCTTCCTCCTCCTTATTTCCACTGGGCCAGAGCACGACGCAGGTGAACAAGCAAGTAGCTGTGGTGAAGAGGACCAAGTTCAAGAGGCTCTTCCAGTGGGCCCCTGCTGTGGTGTGGACCCTCAGCCAGAGCTCCACTATGCCTACCCTTGCCCAAGGGCAATCCAAAACCTGGAGCCAGCATTGGCTGGGTGGTTTAATCTAGCCATCCTTGAGCAAATCTGTATCACAGAATCATAGAAGAGTAGAGTTGGAAGGGGACTATAAGGCCATCGAGTCCAACCCCCTGCTCAAGGCAGGAATCCACCCTAAAGCATCCCTGACAGAGGGTTGTCCAGCTGTCTCTTGAAGGCCTCTAGAGTGGGAGAGCCCACAACCTCCCTAGGTAACTGATTCCATTGTCGTACCGCTCTAACAGTCAGGAAGTTTTTCCTGATGTCCAGCCGGAATCTGGCTTCCTGTCACTTAAGCCCATTATTCCATGTCCCATATCTTGCTGGCTGGCAATTATTACTGCTCTGGTTGCGAAATTTGCCTTCGCTGCAAGTAAGTTGAGATCTAGGCATCAAGACCATTTACAAATATCGTTAACAGGGAATTGGAGATTTTGGCCTTTGTTATATGTGCTGCTCTAGTACCCCACTGGGGAGCTCTTAATTTATGTGAATGTGATTTTGTATTTTTATATTCTTGTATTTTTGTTTAGTGTTTTTACTTTATTTTAAACTATATATTTTTATTTCATTTGCTTTAGCTCATATTATTATTATTATTATTATTATTATTATTTATTTATTTATTTATTTAGAATATTTATATACCGCTCCCCATTGAAAAGTTTCGGAGCGGCATACAAGGTAAAATGAAAATACAAACAGAATAAAACAGTTAAAACAAAATTTATAAAGAAGCAAAAAACAGAAATCCAAGGCTGCATGTTAAAGAAAGGCTTCTTGGAATAAAGATGTTTTCAGGAGGCGCCGAAAGGAGTACAAGGTCGGAGCCTGCCTGACCTCCAGAGGCAGGGAGTTCCACAGGAGGGGGGCCACCACGCTGAAGGCTCTTCCCCTGGTGGATTCCAATCGGAGGATGGATCTAGGTGGAACCACCAGGAGCAGGCCCTCGGATGACCTCAGTGACCGGGCAGGTTGGTAAGGGAGAAGGCAGAGCTCTCTCAGGTATCCTGGTCCCAAGTTGTTTAGGGCTTTGTACACAAGTACAAGAACCTTCAACCTGGCCCGGTAGCGAATAGGCAGCCAGTGCAGTTCCCTCAGCAGAGGAGTTACATGCTGGAAAGGGGCAGCTCCAGACAGCAGCCGAGCTGCAGCATTCTGCACTAGCTCCAGCTTCCGGAGCAGCTTCAAGGGCAGCCCCACAGAGAGCGCGTTGCAGTAATCCAATCTTGAGGTTACCAATGCCTGTACCACCGTATTTTTACTGGTATTTTATTTTTCTAACTATGTCAAATTGTGACGGCTTATAGGGTGGCTAGATCCAGCTGCCCAGCACCATCTGGATTGCCTGGTCAAAAGACAAGGGGACCTGAGGGGCCACCACCAGCGGGCCCTGCCAAGGAATGGAGACCCTGGCAATTTCCCAGACATGCCAACAGTGCTGGCTCTGTTCTCAGCTACCACCCAGAATGAACCAATGACATTATGAGAGCATCACATTTCCCCAGTGGCGAAGTCTTGCGAAAATAACCGCATTTTAATCATTATTCTTTCCATGCCTGAAGAAAGGACTTGTTGTGTGCCCGAAGGAAAAACGAGCACTCGCGATTCTTCATCAGCGCCGTCTCTCTGGAGACACAAAAGGTTGTGGCTCCTTACCTCGTGGCTGTTATGCCAGTCACACAGCTTAAAATATTTCAGATCACTGAGAGATGTCTGTGTGGGCTCTGTGTCCTGGCACTGTGTGAGAGGCAAAACGGAGGAGCAAACTCCCTGAGCATGGAGGCAGCAACAGTAGGGTGACCATATGAAAAGGCGGACAGGGCTTCTATATCTTTAACAGTTGTATAGAAAAGGGAATTTCAGCAGGTGTCCTTTGTATGCGTACAGCACCTGGGGAAATTCCCCCTTCATCACAAATGTTAAAGCTACAGGAGCCCTGTCCTCTTTAGTATCTGGTCACTCTCGTATAGCTCCTGCAGCTTTAACTGTGGTGATGAAGGGGGAATTTCACCAGATAGCCAGGCTATCTGAAGGAACGCCTCCTCCCGTATGTACCTGCCCCAACCCTAAGGTCATCCTCAGGGGTCCTTCTCCGCGAGCCCCTGCCAAAGGAAGTGAGGCAGGTGGCTACCAGGAGCAGGGCCTTCTCTGCTGTGGCACCCCGGCTGTGGAATGAGCTCCCTAAGGAGGTTCGCTTGGCACCTACATTATATGCTTTTAGACGCCAGGTGAAGGAAACTTCAGCTGGTACAAAACAGGGCAGCCCGTTTACTAATAGAGACTGGCCGGCGAGATCACGTTACGCCAGTCCTTTTACAACTTCACTGGCTGCCAGTCCAGGTCCGGGCCCGATTCAAAGTGCTGGTACTAACATACAAAGCCCTAAAAGGCTTGGGGCCAGGCTATCTGAAGGAACGCCTCCTCCCATATGTGCCTGCCCAGACCGTAAGATCATCCTCAGGGGGTCCTTCTCCATGAGCCCCTGCCAAAGGAAGTGAGGCAGGTGGCTACCAGGAGCAGGGCCTTCTCTGCTGTGGCACCCCGGCTGTGGAATGAGCTCCTTAAGGAGGTTCTCCTGGCACCTACACTACTCTCAGAAGCCCACAAGCAGGACACAAAGGCAAAAGCCATATTCGCAGGGATTCTATGTAACTGTCACAGCCAACAGCTACAGATTGACCTCCCGTCTTCCATGAATTTGCCTAACCTAGCCTTCAGACAGGTTGGGCAACAAATCCCATCACCCCTTCCAGCATGATGGGTGTTGAAGTCCAACACATTTGGAGGGCGCCATGTTGAAGCATGCTGCCTTAATCCCTTTGTAAAAACCATTTAATCTTACTCAACAATGCAGAACAAAACCAAAAAAAAAACCAAAACCCGAAAACGGCTCTCCCACCTAGCTGAGGAGTTCTTTCGGTTGTTCTTAACAAATCTGGAGCCTCACGTCTTTGATGAAAGCTTTGCAATATGTTTGAACGTGTTGAATTCTTCTCCCACTTTTCCTTTTCTCTCTCCCTCTCTCCTCTTAAAAATTAATCCCTGTTGGTGATTTCCGGCATAGTCAAATGGCTTTTGTGAGTACCGTTGGGAGAAATCTCTTGATGTTGGAATCCAGCAGCTTTCCCTAAGGAGTCGCCCCTGGGAGACCGTTTCTTAGCCAGGCCTGTCTGCCTGGATAATGATTTTCAAATAAGTAAATCTATTAATGAGATTGCAGTAAGCGCAATAATGTCCCGGGGGATGGGGGAAAGTGGAGATTTTTTTTTGCCACTTGGGAAAGCAAAGGTTGGTAAAACAGCCCTTTTTTTCTGGGTCAGCTTGCAGCTGAGAGAGAGAGAACGGCAGACTTCTGCTAAGAGCACCAGCAGCCCAACCCCATTCTCAGGGCCAGCGTCATGGGTAGGCATCATTGGGCCTCTGCTGAGACCCACACCCCTGCAGAGGGCCCACTGCTAATGCCAAGTTCCTCTTGGCCTCGCTGCTGCTGGTCTTCCTTGCTGTCGCTGCTTACCTGCTCTCCCGAAGTGACACAGTGAAAAGAGCGAGAGAATAGAGAACCTTGCTTTACGCGCTTCCTCTGGGAAGTGGTATAAAATGGGGACAGAGGGAGAAGGCAAGTGAACAGCCATGGAAATGAAGAGGTGAAGCCGTGCAGAACGGGCGTTTACTGAGGACAAGTCTTCCCCCTCCACCCTACAAAAATATCCCTGGAGCCAGCGTTACCCAGAAGTTGCGATCTAGAGTTCCGGCAAAAATCCCTTCCTCTTTGGACAAAGGAAACTTCTCTATACCGAATCAGGCCCAGCGTTGTTGACTAGGGTGACCCTATAAAAAGGAGGACAGGGCTCCTGTATCTTTAACAGTTGCGTAGAAAAGGGAATTTCAGCAGTTGTCATTTGTATATATGGGGAACCTGGTGAAATTCCCTCTTCATCACAACAGTTAAAGCTGCAGGAGCTATACTAGAGTGACCAGATTTAAAAGAGGGGAGCTTTAACTGGTGTGATGAAGAGGGAATTTAACCAGGTTCTCCATATATACAAATGACACCTGCTGAAATTCCCTTTTCTATACAACTGTTAAAGATACAGGAGCCCTGTCCTCCTTTTCATAGGGTCACCCTAGAGATGCCCCAAGTTTTAAAATTATGAAGCGTCCTCCTCCTGGCTATCCCCTTTCATGTCTCATACTTAAAACAAATGACTTTTAAAGTTAATTCTAGGGTGACCCTATGAAAAGGAGGACAGGGCTCCTGTATCTTTAACAGTTGCATAGAAAAGGGAATTTCAGAAGGTGTCATTTGTATATATGGGGAACCTGGGGAAATTCCCTCTTCATCACAACAGTTAAAGCTGCAGGAGCTATACTAGAGTGACCAGATTTAAAAGAGGGCAGGGCACTGTAACCAGGAAATCTGCGTGTCTGTCTGTTCACCCTGCTGCCCAGGTACTAACTGTGTACGGACAACAGTTCCTATGGGTTTTTTAATCTTTAAATGGGAATTGAACAGGAGTCCTTCAAACAGAGGATGAAACTCTAGTAACTCTTCAAATAAAGGTCTGTAAAAGAGGACACAGGCCCACTGTACAAAGCTGTGATGGGTACTGTGGAGGCTTCAGGATGTGGGTTTAGTGTCTCAGCTCCCAAATCTTAACATCTGTCCCTGACATCATGGTTGCTCGTTTGCTCAGGGCTGACTCAAAGTCCACTTCCTCCAGACCTTCTAAGATATGCCCGTTATCCCGGCAGACATTCCTGCTTGCCAGTATAAACAATGCTGGCTTATATAACGTTGATGGAGCATACAACAGCTACAGGAAGTGAGTGTGATGATGGCGGCATTGCTCATGGGGGCCAAAGTCACACGCAGAGTATGTAATGGCTGCGATTTCAGCAGGGCTGGGGCCATTGTGCTGTGGATCAACTGAGGCCCACGGTATTAGACCGCCCTAAAGAAACACAGTCTCTGCCCTAAAGATATGACTGGGCTGAAGACAGCATTCCTTGAAGAAGAAAATAGCAAGCCGCTTTGTACCGGGTTAGATTATTTGAAACAAAGTCTACTAGCGTCTTAGCAAACTAATAAAAGAAAAGGCCTTCTATAAGCGCACTGATGGAGGAGAGATGGAGCAATCCATCCCTTTATCTGCCAGCTTCAGCTTTCACTCCTCTTCAGCTAGCTTGGAAAATAATCAGGTCAGTGGAGGAGAGATGGTTCACTCGCCTACAATGGAAGTCCTGATCACCTCTGGTGACCAAGTGAGTGGTTAAATACAAGGCTGTTATAAGCCATTATTTTAAATTGTAAACCAGCTCCTGTGAGCCAGCAGGTAGTTTCATTTGGGATCTCTTTCCCAATGCCTTATTATTATTATTATTATTATTATTATTATTATTATTATTATTTATATAGCACCATCGCATAGGATTCACTTTTTTCACTGCTGCCACTCAATAGGTCAACATTTCCACTCTTGGAAATAACACCCTGGACTAGACAGACACTCAGTCTGATCCAGCAGGGCTCTTCTGGTCTTCTTATCGTACAGTAGTGAATTCTATAAGTTAATTATGCATTGAATGTCATTGAAGAGAGAGAATAAGCCGGAAGGGCTAAACAAGCCAGCCTTTTGCCAGATGATTTTCCATTACAAATGCTATCACACACACACACACACACACACACACACACATTCACATTTGCGTTACCGTGGCCAATGTGAGTTCGGAAAAACGCGCTTGCTATGGTGGCGTGTCCCTTCCACCCTTCCCAGCAAACCTTTCAAACCCTGGAGAAGCCGGAGCGCTTCTTTAATTCTGAAAAGGCCAAGGGAACAGAGCAAGAAAGGTCCTGCATTATCAAATCCCATTTTAAAAAGTGCACTGGGGTTAATTGTATTACTGGTGCTCAGGTGCCATTTTTGAGAGTGAAGGCATCCTAACAGGACAGGGGGAGGATTTCTTCTTTGTAGAGCGGAGCGGGAGGGACCTGGGACCCCAAGCCTTTGACATCCATTTTTCCCCCTTGGAAATCCTGTCACAATTGACATTTCCTTCAGCCGCTTTTCGGAGAAGAATGTTTCTGTACATTACCCCTGACATGTCAGCGGCCGAGGGATTCTAGGGACCGGTTGTATTTAATTACTGCTCCTGGTGGATTTATGACTATTATGCCTGGATTAATTGCAAAAGTAAAAAAAGCTTTATCGAGCGATCCGTCTTCTCTAGGTTACTTACCTTGTCATGGGCTAATAACAGAGAAATAAAAATATCTCTCTTTCTCTGCCGCATCGTAGGAAATGGATTTCCGTAATTCCTTGTGTAGAATTTTTTAAGAGGCATTTGAAAGCAGTGGGAGAAGACAGACTGGGATAACCAAGGAGGAGGGGAGAAGGAATACAGCCACAATCTCTCCAACATAAAATATAAAGAATTTAAAAGACGGCAGGATAGAATGCTGGGTGTGGCTCCTGTAAGAATTCTTCTGGTGTAAGGATAAGCTCCTGTCATTTTCTTTTTTAAAAGACCAATTCCCGAAACTGCCCCACAGTTCTTGTTTCAGAGATGTGCAGCTAAAGATTGGGCTAGTTCATTCTGGGGCCTTTTCTACACCTAAGGGTTAACCCAAGAAAATGGAGGGGTCACCCCTGCCTGCTCTCGGGATCCCCTGTGTGGCGTTTGGATGCACAGGGATGATCCTGGGGGTGGGTGGGAAGGCAGGTGTATGTTGGAGGAAAATGCTGAGAGTGCCTTGGACTGCAAGAAGATCAAACCAGTCCATACTCCAGGAAATAAAGCCAGACTGCTCACTTGAGGGAATGTTATTAAAGGCAAAACTGAAGTACTTTGGCCACATAATGAGAAGACAGGATACCCTGGAGAAGAGGCTGATGCTGGGGAAAGTGGAAGGCAAAAGGAAGAGGGGCCGACCGAGGGCAAGACAGATGGTGATGTTCTGGAGGTGACGGGGGAGCAGGGGTGGCGACGGCTCTGGCGTGGGCTGGTCCTGATCAGTCCTTTCCACTGTGGTGTGATGCCTTGTATTCTCGCTTAAATCATGGTTATTATTTCTGAATGGCATACGTATAAGACCACATGTGCAAATGTTATGCAAATTGGCTGTCCTTTTTTTTGGCTATGCATTTCCTCTTTTTCAGCGAAATGTAAATGACCACCCTAGTTTGGAACACTCCGCATTGCAACATGTTGTGGTAGGTCCCAGAAGAAGAAGAAGAAGAAGAAGAAGAAGAAGAAGAAGAAGAGGAGGAGGAGGAGGAGGAGGAGGAGGAGGAGGAGGAGGAGGAGGAGGAGGAGGAGATGACACCACTGGCTATAGAAGAAAGAAAAATATGCACCACTGACTATGGAAGTTAAAGAACTATGGCAAAAGGAAAAGGTCATAATTATTCTGTTCGTCACATCAGTCACTGGCACCACATCAAAACACTATACAGAAAACCCTTCAGAAACTGGGCCTACCCAAATACATCCACACCAACATCCAGAAAGCAGTCCTACGTAAAACACGCTCTATTGTCAGGAAATTCCTGAATCAGTAAAAGACAGCAGGACCTAGCAAACCCCGTCATGTTCATCTAGAAAAAACACTACAGGCGAGAAAAGAGAGACCATAACGTTGTTGTTGTTCTGATCCACCAAGACAGTTTTTAAAAACACACACCCTGCCTCTCATCCCCACTCCCCCCTGTCCCCATGGGGCGTCCAAAATGTGAACACCCGCTTAGCACACGCATCATTTAAGCTCCTTGGGCCCATGTTTGAAGACACTCTGGCAGACGCCTCGAAGCAGGAGTAGGGGAGGAAGATGGGAGAGAAATAAAACTCAATTGTATTTGCGTCCTCCTCTTTGAACTGAAAAGGCATTAAGGATTCTTGGAAAGAGGTTTCCAGTAAAAAAGACATAGTATTAAGATTCAAGGCACACACACACACACATATATGTATATGGCACAGGAGCCATAGGGCAGAGCAGCGTCTGCTTACAAGGGTGCAAGGCCTGGAATGTGCACAGATGCCCCCTCTCCCTTCCTGTCCTCCCTCCCCACCGTGTCCCCCTCCCCCTCCCCTCCTCCATGGGGGAAACAGAGAAATTTCCAACCTGCAATTCTGCAGTTCTTTTAAATCCATAAAAACAGGATTAATGGGTGCAAACTGTCAAGGAGAAGATAGAGAATTTGAAAAGGGTGGTGGTGGAAATTCTTGAGGTTTTGCCAAATACTTAATGTAACTGTGTTGCCATTCCCATTAGCATGGGCAAGAAGGGGGGGACACGCACTAAAACTACCAGGGAAGATTTTTCTTTCGATTAAAACATATATCAATTTCCTTTTAAGTCCTGCACAGAAGGAAGGAATTGCACCCCGTCCATAAAACAGCACTAACGTGTACAGTTGCCAACTTTTCCTTTCTTACATAGCTCCTATGACTTTAACAGTTGCGTGCAGAGGCTCGGAATTCTTTAATCTTTTAATCCCAAGTGTATATCTTTTGTACCAGGCTCCGCTTGGTGTAAGGTGACCGCATGGAAAGGAGGACAGGGCTGATGTATCTTTAACAGTTGTATTGAAAAGAGAATTTCATCAGGTGTTGTTTGTATGCACGCAGCACCTGGTGAAATTCCCTCTTCATCACAACAGTTAAAGCTTCAGTAGCCCTGCCTTTTTTTATATCTGGTCACACTAGGCAGGGCTCCTACAGCTTTAACACCAGGAGCTTGGCTGTTAGCTCCCACCTGGTCAATAAAACAGTGCAATCTACTTTTCTGCTCTTTGCATAACCACAATTTCTCCTCCACCACTACTTCTATGATCCCCTTTGCAATTGACATGCACATCAAAAGGGCAGGGCTCCTGCAGCTTTAACTGCTGTGATGAAGGGGGGATTTCACCAGGTGCTGCATGCATACAAATGACTCCTGCTGAAATTCCCTTTTCAATACAGCCATTAAAGACACAAAAGCCCTGTCCTCCTTTTCATATGGTCACCCTAGCTTGGTGGATCTCAGGGTTCTAGTAAATAAACACAGTAGATCCCACAGGCCTGAAGTTGGCTCACCGCCGTGTTAGAGAGTCTGAGAGCTTCCATTTTGGAATCTGCCTTGTGTGCACACTCCATGGAAAGGGAACCAAGGCCAGGCCTGTTCCAAAGCCTTCATCTCTTCCCAGCTATTGACCATCTCCTGATTTCATTACCAGCTCTTAGAAGACCTGCACACCTCAGCACATTACCCTAACTGTATGGCTGTTTAAATTTATTTATTTATTTATTTAAACCCACCAATCCTCATCACCACCTCCTAACTTGGAACGTCTCCTGCTCACTTTCTATATTAACTTCATTGGGAGAGGGGGAGTTTTTTACGGGCCTGCTAGCATAATTTGCAAAGCATGCAGAAAGCATAAAATAGTGGTGGAGGTGGCAGGTGACCAAAAGTTCAGGGCTGATGCCAACATCTGTCATTCTTGCACAATCACCAGGGCCCCAGCAATCCGGCAGGACCCACTGCTGACACCAGACAGGCAGCCTGGGGATGCAAGCCGCCTGCCATTTTAATTACCCACAATGCCCCAGAGAGTAGCATTCTAATTACACACCGCCCCAGGGAGTAGCGTCCTGATTACCCACAATGCCCTGCAGAGTGGCATTCTAATTGCCCACAATGCCTCAGAGTGTAGCATTCTAGTTACCCACAATGCCCTGCAGAGTAGCACTGTGAAAAATTTAAAAATAGTGGCACCTACTTATGCTTCACTGACAGCAAGTAAGAACATAAAGACATAAGAAGAGACATGTTCTTATGAACCATGACCTCTCCTCTATGCTCTTCCTATTCTATAACGAAAGCTGTTCCCTGGTCATCCACTCCAAGAGAAAGAAGAAAGAGAAATAGACCTTCTTCAGATGACACGCTAAGCCACTGTGGTTAAGCATTTTGAGCTAAACGGTATGGTTTAGTGTGTTGTGTGAACCATTTCTAACCATGGTGGCTACATAACCACGGTTTAAACACGCTCACTAACCGTTTGTTGCAAAGGGACTAGCAGCTTAACCATGGCTTAGCCTGTCATCTGAACAGGGTCAGAGAAAGAGAGGGAGAAAATGAACACTGGTTGTCACACAGAGGAGGGCCAGGATCTCTTCTCGATCCTCCCAGAGTGCAGGACACGGAATAACAGGCTCAAGTTAAAGAAGCCAGATTCCGGTTGGACATCAGGAAAAACTTCCTGACGGTTAGAGCAGTACGACAATGGAACCAGTGACCTAGGGAGGTGGTGGGCTCTCCCACACTAGAGGCCTTCAAGAGGCAGCTGGACAACCATCTGTCAGGGATGCTTTAGGGTGGATTCCTGCATTGAGTCGGGGGTTGGACTCGATGACCTTATAGGCCCCTTCCAACTCTACTATTCTATGATGGTGTTTTTGTCGTATTTGTTTTGTATCCCAGCAAAGAATACTGCAGACAAATAGATTCTTTAAGCAGGTAGCCCAACCACTAAATCTGTGCCAGGTTCTCCGAAAACAGCAAGTCAACTGTATGTCTAACGATGCTTCTGCCAAGCCCTCTCTCTCTCTCCCTCTCTGCCACTCCATCCCTCTCCGTTTGAAGAGGAGCAAGCGATAAGACAGGGGCAGGCCACCTGGTGCCCTCCAGGTATTTTGGGCCTCAACTCTCGTAAGGCCCAGCCAACATGGCCAATGGTCAGAGAGTATGGGAGTTGATAAATCCTCATAAAGTAACTCAAAAACATTCAGCAGGTCCCTGTATCGCTGGTATTCCAATATAAAATACACAACCTCCATCTGGTAAACGTTTCTCAGTAAATATTTGCTGTAATGTTAGCTACAAGCACCAGGATGGACTTTAATCCTGGCCCGTAGCATTTTTCCCCCTGCAGGTCAAGCACTGGAGCCAAAAGCCAAATAGATCTTTCAGTGATGTAAGCAGGGGAGTCGCTTGTATTGCATGCAGCACCCAGACAGCTCCCACTGCCTCCTGGGACAAGGGTTCAAGACCCACCCAGGGAGGGAAAGACTCTTAGATGGCCCCACAAGGCCCCCACCAGCTCTACAGTTCTATATCTAGGGAAGCCTTCTCCAACCTGTTGTCTTCCAGATGTGTGGAAATCCAACTTCCAGCTGTTGGACTTCGAATCTCAGAGTTAGATGGGGCCAAAACGTCTGGAGATCCAAAGTCCAAAATACATGGAGATTTACCTTCTGCCCACCCCTGACCTAGAGGAGTCAGGTCTTAAAAGCAGAGGCTGGCCAGCAGCTGGACAACCATCTGTCAAGTATGCTGTAGGGTAGATTCCTGCATTGAGCAGAGGGTTGGACTCGATGGCCTTTTAGGCCCCTTCCAACTCTGCTATTCTCTGAAGAGGCAGCGACAGCAAAGATGAGAAGGCTAGGGAGTCAGTAGCCGGCCCCCTGCTATGCTGTGGGCGTTGGCAGGGGCCCAATCACGCCGACCCCTGGCGCCTGACCGATTTACCAGGAATGGGGAACAGAAAACAGGTAGCCTCCCTACTGACTCGGGACAGTGGAGATTATGTTTAAAGCCACTCCATCCTCAAATGAGTAAGGAAGGGCCACAGAGTGGAGAGATGCATAGCTGAGATTCCAGAGCGACAGAACCCAATCTCTTTATCAGATGCTGAAGACTAAGCTTTGCAGGGGAGGGAAAACAAACTGCCTGCAAAGAGGACCTTCCTTCCCTCCCGTTCTCTGGGCTCCTATTTGGTAAAGTGAGCCAGGGCTGCCTGATGGAGCCAGTTCTTGGAAATAACAGAATGAATAAGCAGCCATTAGAAGGACAGCAGGGACAGACAGCCTTCTGGGCCTCCTTCTGGCTCCACTTTTACAACGGCATTGTACAGACAGCTTTGTTGTTGAATAATAATATTGTTTGAGTAATTGGATTACTTAAAACAGTAAAGAAGAGATTTCAATGCAAAACAGCTGCCTAAGACAAGGCCTATTTAGGCAGCCTAGTATAGTGGTTAGAGTGCTGGACTAAGAATGGGAAGACCTGGATTCAAGTCCTTGCTGATTCGAGGGGCTTGCCGGTGGTATTGGGCTAGTCACTGTCTCTTGCTCTGCTTAACCTACCACTTGTGATGATAAAAGGGTGGAGAGAACCATACATACTGCTCTTAGATGCCTAGAGGAAGGGGGATATAATAAATAAAGCAAATAGAACAGGGGTGGTGAATACTTTTTGCCCTGAGGATTGAATTCCATTTTGGAGAAACTCTTGTGGAGGGGGGGGGCATTCCAGCGATTGGCAGGGGGCAAAGGCAGAAGTCAGTGGGGTTGAGAAATCTAAACCCCAACCCAAATTCCATTGTTATTTATAGCAAGAAACATATCTACTCAGAAGTAAGCATGATCAACCTATCTACTCACAAGTACGCAGGACAAGCTTCTACTCAGAAGTGTGCATGAGCATCAAGTCTACTCACAAGTACTTCTTTTGCTTTTGATGTTTATTGTCTATGCTTTTATTGCTTTTAATTGCTATTGCTTATTGCTTTTAATGTTTATACTGCTTTATGTATTGTTGTAAGCCGCTTTGGGAGGGCTTCTGCCCTGAAAAGTGGCTAAGAAATGTTTTAAATTTAAATTAAATTAATACACAGGACAAGCCTCTCTAACTCTATTCAGAAGTGTGCATGAGCAGCAGATCTACTCAGAAGCAAGCAGGGCAAGTCTCTGCATGTCTACTCACAAGTAAGCAGGATAGGCCTCTGGAGATCTACTCAGGAATGTGAATGAGCATCATGTCTACTCAGAAGTAAGCAAGGCAAGTCTCTGCATGCCTACTCAGAAGTAAGCATGACCATTGTGTCTACTCACAATTAAGCAGGATAGGCCTCTGGAGGTCTACTCAGAAGTGAGAATGCACATCACATCTATTCAGAAGCACACAGGGCAAGTCCCTGCATGCCTACTCAGAAGTAAGCATGACCATCGTGTCTACACACAAATAAGAAGGGCAGGCCTCTGGAGTTCTACTCAGAGGCATCTACAGTGCAGGGATCTTGCAATGAGGTGTGAACCAGTTAGTCTTGAATCAAAATCTTGCCCAAAGCCAATAGCTCTTAGCCTTAGCACCAAGTTGCAAACATGGGGAGAATAATGTCGTCCCACCTCGCAGGGACATTGTTAAGGACTAGCGAGACCTTACATTCTGTGAACCCATTCGAGGTGTCAGTCAGAGCCAGACAGAATGCCAAGGGTGCGATGCCAAGTGCTTGACTTATTTTGGTGATTAAGTTCAGCACCGTGGATAGCTCCTTCGCAGTTCTGGCTGGTTCTAACCATGAGTGGATTCACAACCTTACCAAAATCGGAGCCAGCAACTTCCACTGCTTCAAATATTCGGCACAGTCAGACACCTTGCCATCCCAACACCTAGGTCAGTAACGTTTACTGAATCATAGAATCATAGAATAGTAGAGTTGGAAGGGGCCTCTAAAGCCATCGAGTCCAACCCCCTGCTCAAGGCAGGAATCCACCCTAAAGCATCCCTGACAGATGCTTGTCCAGCTGCCTCTTGAAGGCCTCTAGTGTGGGAGAGCCCACAACCTCCCTAGGTCACTGGTTCCATTGTCGTCCTGCTCTAGCAGTCAGGAAGTTTTTCCTGATATCCAGCTGGAATCTGGCTTCCTGTCACTTGAGCCCGTTATTCCGTGTCCTGCACTCTGGAAGGATTGAGAAGAGATCCTGGCCCTCCTCTGTGTGACAACCTTTGAAAAGTACTATCATGTCTCCCCTCAATCTTCTCTTCTCCAAGCTAAACATTCCCAGTTCTTTCAGTCTCTCTTCATAGCGCTTTGTTTTCAGACCCCAGTTCACCCTCCTCTGAACACGCTCCAGCTTGTCTGTGTCCTTCTTGAATTGTGGAGCCCAGACCTGGACGCAATACTCTAGATGAGGCCTAACCAGGGCCGAATAGAGAGGAACCAGAACCTCACGCGATTCGGAAGCTCTACTTCTATTAATGCAGCCGAAAATAGCATTGGCCTTTCTTGCAGCCATATCGCACTGTTGGCTCATATTCAGCATGTGATCTACAAGCTGAATAGGGTGCAGAGTGTCATGTGAACCCATTCCTAACCACAGTGGCTACATTACCACAGTTTAAACACTAACAATTTGCTGCAAAAAAGTTAGTGGCCTAACCATGGCTGTTGTCTGAACAGGCCAATTGTCATTACTAGCTAACCTTGATTGCTTCCCTCAATCAACTTAGCTGGGTTCAAATACCAGACTACAGGAACCCCCTTGGTCTGGAATAACTGAGGCTTTCGTTTTGCCTTTGGAACACACAAATATAAGCTCTCACTTACAACATTCTTAGGATGCTTTTAATGCTAGGACATCCGACTTGAATTCCACAAGCATTGATAAACATCCTTGGAAATGCTTCCACCCACCCTCGGCTGATTCATAGAACTGTAAGAGTTGGAAGAGGGGTCTTGCAGGTCATCTGATTGAACCCCCGGCAAGAAATCCGGAGCCACAGTACCGCCCCACGGAAAAGATAGTTGTCCAGAGAGGGAGACCCACATGCCCTGCTAGGTAATTGTTTCCATTGCTGAATTGCTATCCCCTCATAGAATCAGAGTTGGAAGGGGCCTATAAGGCCATCGAGTCCAACCCCCTGCTCAATGCAGGAATCCACCTTAAAGCATCCCTGACATATGGCTGTCCAGCTGCCTCTTGAAGGCCTCTAGTGTGGGAGAGCCCACAACCTCCCTAGGTAACTGGTTCCATTGTTGTACCGCACTAACAGTCTGGAACTTTTTCCTGATGTCCAGCCAGAAATGAAGAGGAGGAGCAACTCCAGGGGGTAGATATAGGCAGGAATTGGTGTGTGAATGGAGCAGCAAGAATCATAGAATAGTAGAGTTGGAAGGGACCTACAAGGCCATCGAGTCCAACCCCCTGCTCAATGCAGGAATCCACCCTAAAGCATCCCCGACAGATGGGCGTCCAGCTGCTTCTTGAAGGCCTCTAGCGTGGGAGAGCCCACAACTTCCCTAGGCAACTGGTTAGGAAGCCACAGCCTCTCAGCCCAACCTACCTCACAGGGTAAAATATTTCCATTTAAATTATATCGTTTCTAAATCTGCATTTGGACAAAGAAATTAGCCTCTGCCCGTTTTATGCAAATTGCTGTCCTCTTTTTGTCCACTTTTTGGGGAATGCATTTCCTCTTTTTGGAGGGTTTCATCGGTAGCAGCCCTAACCCCAATAAACGAACAGCCCAAGTGGGGCTGCTCCTCTTTCAGGAGTGGGACTTGAAGCTGAGCTCTAAATCACAACCGTCGTTTCTCCGGCTCAACCCTCATCGACGGCAATCTCATTAAGCTAATGAAAACGTCCTCTATAAAATGAAATCTTCTCGAATGCTGCGCTCGAGGCTTCTGGCAGAGGAGGACGCAAAACAGCAGGGCGCTCGTTGCGCGAGATCGAATTCTTTATCTGCAGCGTTGGAGAAGGGCCATAATGCGGAAGGTGAGCCAGGCAGGAGGGTGCTGTTGCATTCGTGTCCCAGGGGCAGCTTCTTGGTCACTGTGTGAACAGAACGCTGGACTAGACCAACCCATGGTCTGTTCCAGCACGGCTCTTCTGATGTTCTTATGTTCAGGATTGTCAGGGCTGGTGCTACCATAGAGGCCACTCAGGCGGCCGCCTAGAGCGCCAAGCTAAGAGGGGCGCCGGGCACAGCACAGCACTCAGATGTGTTGGCTGTGAGCCGGCCCAGCCCGAGGATTCAGCTGGGTCTGGGTGGGTGAGATGGCGCCCCACGCCCGCCCAGCCAAAGCGAAACCAGGGACGCTGGGGTGGGGGTGGGGCGGCCCCACGTTCGGACTTCCGGAACGTGCCCAGAAGAGAGAGAGAGAGAGAGAGAGAGAGAGAGAGAGAGAGAGAGAGAGAGAGAATGTATGGGTGAATGGGGTACATGGGGTCTTTGAGTGAATGCATGTGTTCACACATGTGTTTGTTTGGAGTGAGTGATGCTGAGTGTGTGTGTGCACGCGTGTGTGAGTTGTGGGGGATGGTTTGGAGATGATATTCCTATTAATTGTACCATATGTACCTGCCCGGACCTTAAGATCATCTACAGGAGCCCTTCTCCGTGAGCCCCTGCCAAAGGAAGTGAGGCAGGTGGCTACTAGGAGGAGGGCCTTCTCTGCTGTGGCACCCCGGTTGTGGAATGAGCTCCCCAGAGAGGTCCGCCTGGCGCCTACACTGTACTCCTTTCGTCGCCAGCTGAAGACCTTTTTATTCTCTCAGTATTTTAAGACTTAATTTTAACTTAAATTTCAATCTTACTGTTTTAACGCTGTATTTTAATCTTATATCAATTTTGCTGCGTGGTTTTATCCTGGTTGTGCTTTTTATATTGTATTTTGTATTTGTGCTTTTAACCTGTTGGTTGTTTTATGATGGTTTTAATTTTTGTGAACCGCCCAGAGAGCTTTGGCTATTGGGCGGTATAAAAATGTAATAAATAAATAAATAAATAAATGATGCATTTTAGACCCTTAGATGTTCCTTTCCAATTTGTTTGCTATAATTGGCATGACATATTTCTTGCACTTTAAAATAAATTTAGCAGTTTCAAGTTTTGTGCTTCTTATTTTTTCCAGGAAACATATGTTCTTAAAAATCAAAGTTGGCATTTTGGGGGGTGGGGATGAAAGTAGCTCACCTTGCCTAGGGTGCAAAATAGTTTGGCACCGGCCCTGAGGATTGTTCCCTGTTGTTCTAGAGGGGGCAGGATTAGAACCAATGGGTGGGAAAGGCACTGCTAGCAGATTTTGGAGAAACATTAGGAGGAATGACTTAATTGCAAGAGCTGTTCAAGAGTGGAACAGACTGACTCAAGAGGTGGCAGCCTCTGCTTCACTGGAAGAGGCTTGGATGGCCATCTGTCTGAGATAAACTGGTTGCAGCGGCTGCATTGAACAAGTTTAGATGACTTTCTAGATCCCTTCCAACTCTGTGGTTTTATGGTAGGGGCAAGAAAGTAGATCCCCACATTCTGCATCTTTGTAAAGAGAGAAGAGATGAGAAGAGAAGCACCTATAAGGTCGCGTCTGGCTAAAAGTAAAGCACAGTGCCATCTTCCGGCTGGTAGTGGGCACTGCAGAAGGGAACACAACACCACACCTGTATTAGGACCAATTAATAATGAACAGCGAGACCTTGCATTGATAAAGCCCTTTCAGAGCCTTTCAAGCACATTGCTGTAATCCTTACAACAACCTTGTATGGGAGGCCAACATTATCCCCATACTGCAGATATGGCTGAGGCCAGGGGTGGGTTCCTTGAGGCCTCCTAGGAAATGTGTGGCCGAATCGAGGTTTGAACAGGGACTTGGTGATCCGTAGCTCAGCCATTTAACTGCCGTGTGACTTCTTCCCTCTGTAATGTATCCTGAAGCAAAGAAGCAATGCCCCTCCTTCTCTCTCTCTCTCTCTCTCTCTCAGAATTCTAAAAGCCAACGTCTTATCCTGAACTATTTGTACCAGCAGTGCCGGCTGCTGGTTTAGAAGCGCCTTTGGGCAAGTCCCCCTTAATGCTCCCCCTCCCTCAAGGACTCTACCTTCTCACCACCATTGTCACCTTGCTCCTCATCTTCTTCCTCATCACGGCTCCCACTTCCTTGCTGGAGAAGCGGAGAGCCAGGGAGCAAGGAGAGCCAGGGAGCTCCTCATCATGGGCTCCACAATTCAAGAAGGCTCCACAATTCAATTCGTCCAGTTCTAGGCTCCACAATTCAAGAAGGACGCAGACATGCTGGAGCGTGCTCAGAGGAGGGCAACGAGGATGGTCAGGGGTCTGGAAACAAAGCCCTATGAAGGGAGACTGAAAGAACTGGGCCTGTTTAGCCTGGTGAAGAGAAGATTGAGGGGAGACATGAGAGCACTCTTCAAAGACTTAAAAGGGGGTCACACAGAGGAGGGCCAGGATCTCTTCTCAATCCTTCCAGAGTGCAGGACACGGAATAACAGGCTCAAGTTAAAGGAAGCCAGATTCCAGCTGGACATCAGGAAAAACTTCCTGACTGTTAGAGCCGGACGACAATGGAACCAGTGACCTAGGGAGGTTGTGGGCTCTCCCACACTAAAGGCCTTCAAGAGGCAGCTGGACAACCCTCTGTCAGGGATGCTTTAGGGTGGATTCCTGCATTGAGCAGGGGGTTGGACTCGATGGCCTTGTAGGCCCCTTCCAACTCTGCTATTCTATGGTTCTATGGCTCCCACTTCCTTGCTGGAGAAGCAGAGAGCCAGGGAGCTCCTCATCATGGCTCCCACCTTCTTGCTGGACAGGCAAGGAGAGCCAGGGAGCAAAGAGAGCCAGGGAGCTCCTCATCTTCTTCCTCATCATGGCTCCCACTTCCTTGCTGGAGAGGCGGAGAGCCAGGGAGCGAGGAGGCCCGGGGCGTCTCCTGCTCCTCCTTCTCACCACGTCCGTTGCTTGAGCTGGAGCGAGAGGCGCATGAACAAGCAGGTTGCAATGCCGAAAAGGAGGAGCAACTCTAGGGGGGTCTTGTCTGTGGGCCCCTGCTGGCGTGTGAAGTGCCTAACCACGCCTACCCTCAATGCTGGTCCTGCGCCCCAGTCTGCATCTGGTGCAACCTGAGATTTTATTGCCCGGAGCACAAACTAATTAGTTTGCAATGAGTGTCCTGAATAGCCACATTAAGTCGGCTGTGTATTGCATGAGGACACCTCTTCATTTCCACCTCTCACTGGAGCTAATGGGAGACACAGACCTGACCCATAGGGCCCAATCTGCATAAAACTCTGCACAACCCCCATGGCAACCAACTGGCCTGCTTTGCACAGCTCCTGTTTCTCCCTGTGCGATCAACGCAGGTGGGATGGGCTCTGGTTGGTCAAACCTTTCTTTTCTCCTGCTTTCCTGCACTGAATCGCCCACACACCCTGCAACCATCCTACCCCCCAGGGTCCTCTCTCCCCTTGCCTTGTGACAGGGCTGTCTCTGGTGTCTAGAACAGAAGAATTCCATCCAAGTAGTACTCGAATGCCTGGCTAGGGCAGGGGGAAATCTCCGTTTATCACTGGCACTGGGAACGCAGCCAAAAAGCTGAAAGCATCACTGCTAGAGCTGGGGAACTGGAAGCCAAGGCTCCATATAACCGTATATCTCCTTTTACTTAGCTGCTGTCAGGAGAAAATGTGCCTTTTGGCACCCTCCTCCCCGGTGCCTTTCAATTAAATTAATTGCTCCGGTGGATTTTTTGCTTCTTCGTTACATTAAGCAATCTCAGACGGCCTCGTTGTCCGAGGTGCTTCGTTTGTGAAATGGTTTTAATTTTTTTAATGGGGTTGGCCAAGGAGCCAATTTGCTTTGGGTCCAACAGTTGTCCGAATGCCTTTATGTAGCGGTTTGCCACGGCTGCATTTGCAATACCATGATCCATTCTAATTGCCGGCAGTATGGAGTAGTGGTTACAGCAGGGGTGGGGAACCTGTGGTTTGCAGATGTTGCTTGACTCCAGCTCCCATCAGCATCTATATTATTATTGTTGTTGTTGTTGTTGTTGAATTTATATCCTGCCTATTTTCTGCTTGCAAGGAACCCATAGCAGCTTACATGATCCTCCTTTCCATTTTGTCCTCACAACAACCCTGTGAGGTAGGTTAGGCTGAGAACCAGTAACGTGATAGGTTGGTTTTGGAACACTGTGTGAGCCCTTTAAGCACTCAGCCTAATGGCCCGACCAGTTGAAATCAAATTGGTTCCACTCCACCCCTGACAGAACCTGGATGTTTACCTACAAAAATGCAATCTGCCCAATGAGTCATTGCCTGGAGATGGGGGGTGCCCCCAAACTGGTTCTAACTAGTGTTGTGAGTATTGCATCCAATTCTGGGCACCACACTTAAAGAAGGATGCAGACAAGCGGGAGCGTGTTCAGAGGAGGGCAACCAGGATGGTCAGGGGTCTGGAAACAAAGCCCTATGAGGAGAGACTGAAAGAACTGGGCAGGTTTAGCCTGGAGAAGATTGAGGGGAGACATGAGAGCACTCTTCAAATCCTTGAAAGGTTGTCACACAGAGGAGGGCCAGGATCTCTTCTCGGAATCATGGGATCAAGTTACAGGAAGTCAATTCCAGCTGAACTGCAGGAAAAATGTCCTGATGGTTAGAACAGTACGACAATGGAACCAATTGCCAAGAGAGGTTGTGGACTCTCCCACACTGGAGATGCAGCTGGACAGCCATCTGTCAGGGATGCTTCAAGTTGGATTCCTGCATTGAGCAGGGGGTTGGACTCGATGGCCTTATAGGCCCCTTCCAACTCTGCTATTCTATGATTCTAGTCAAGGTTGTTAGGTCGAGCTGTTAGCGGGGTCACACGCTACCCCAAAACCAAGCCTTTGAGTTGCACACAAAATGGCATCCTGGAGGTGGGGGTATGGGACCCTGTGGGGCTCTGGGAGGTGGGTGGGTGTTCAGGAGGCTGTGGGCCCAAGTGTACCCCCTCACCTGTCAATTTGATGGAAGCTATACCATTATACATTACCACTCCTCGTTCCCTCGTCTCTCCTGTAAATCCTTTCCTGCCTTCTTCGTATGTTTGACAGCCAGTGTGATATAAGTTTGGACCAGGACCAGGGAACCTGAGGTTCAAATCCTCACTCAATTGTGAAGCTTGATGTATAGCCCTGAGCCAGTCATTCTCTCTCAGCCCAACCTACCTCACAGGGTTGCCGAGAGGATAAAATGGAGTATGTGCAGAGGGGGAGAACCATATAAAACTCCTTGGAAGAAACGTAGAAGAGCAATAAATAAATTTGCAGCAAAGATGGATCTGGGAACTGCAGGACTGTGTCTGAATGTGCCGTTCAAGGTTTAAGAAGTTCAGGGACAAGAATTTTGTGAAATAAGAGCCACAGGCCTGTGGGCTGCCATTTGGTGCTCACCCAAATGAACAAAACACAATGGCCATTTATAAATGAACCGTCCCATGATCCATTGTACTACGGTAGCTTTCAAACTACTTGCATAGATCATTTTTTGCTGGATGTAAAACAGGCCATAAAGGGGAGAAGAAGGAGAAGAAATGAGAATTGGGGGTGGGTGGGAGGAGAAGGGAAAATGCAGAGAGAAGGAATCTTAGACGGCAGGAATTGAAATCACAATGTAAGCAAAGCTGACACAAGAGAGAATTAATATTGCTAAAGTGTCTGGCTGGCTCGGGGCTGTCAGGGACATTAAGATGTTGGCTAAATGAATTTGCAAGGAACCCTGAGCAACGGGGAGCTAAAAACTCCTCATCGTAATTCCAGGAAGCAGTACTCTAATATTAATTACGTTGGCGGAGATATTGACCGGCTGAGGAGGAGGAAGAAGCAAAGTTTTCTGCAAACGGAGCACTACGGTAATTACAACCCTGTCGTTGGGTGCTTCGGGGGGGGGGTCGTTGCACCCCACCTTCCTTGGCTGTATGCATGAAAGAGACATATTCCATGTCAGGAATTATTAGGGCAGTGCTTGAAAGAAAAAGCACAAGTATCACAAAGCCACCATTTAAATCTCCAAAGATACGGCTTACAATTCAGGTCTCAAAAAAAAAAAAAAAAAACCCACCCAATGTCGCAGAGATGGAGAAGATGTGGGCAAAGAGCGAGGGGTTGAGTGACTCCCCTGTGAGGAAAAGCTATAATGTTTGGGGCATTTTATTTAGGAAGTGGGAGGAAGACAACTACACGTCTGAGTTTCCTATCCTCTGCTGAGCGGAAGTACACAGTGCAGGTACAGTGGAGGAAGCCATCTTTGCCTCCTCCCGTCCGCCATCTTTCCTGATTTTCGCTACATGGGTTTTTCAGAACGGGAGGGAAGGAGTCTAGAGGAGGCTCAGGATAACTCGTATCCTGGCCTCTCTGGTCTCCTCCCCCTTTTCTGCACTGGCTGCCAGGGGGAGGGGCCTGGGGTCAAATCTCCAATTCCCCCTTCCAACGTCAGAGAGCATGCTTGGGATTGAACCTGGGGCCTCCTACACCAGTTTTAAAATCTCTTCACTGGCTGCCAAATAGTTTCCAGGCAAAGTAGAAAGTGTTGGTTATCACCTTTAAAGCCCTACATGGTTTGGGTCCAGGCTACCTGCGGGATCGCCTTCTCTTGTACAATCCGCCCCACACACTCAGGTCCTCTGGGAAGAATCTACTTCAGCTAGCAAAAACTAGGCCGACAAGTATTACCCAGAGGACCTTCTCTTCTGCTGCTCCCAGACTGTGGAATGGCCTGCCGGAGGAGATACGTCAACTTAACAGTCTTTTACCATTTAAGGAAGCTATCAAGACTGATCTCTACCAGCAGACCTATCCAGGGGGTTTTTAGGATGTTTTTAGAATGTTTTTAGGATGTTTTAACACTGTATATTATGTTCGTAATTCCATTTTATGTATTTTATATTTACTGTTGTTCCCCGCCTCGATCAAAATGGAGAGGCGGGTAAGAAATGTATTATTATTATAGAAAGCAGGTGCCCTACGACTGAGCGACAGGCCCTCCCTAACACTGTAACATGATATTGGGCAGTATAGAACTGTAATAAATAAGTCTTCCACCTTTATCATCTCCTCCCCATCACAGCTCCATCACAACTACTTTTCTTTACCCAGTTTTCATCCGTGGTTTCCCCTTCGTTTCCTTAGCGAGTCAAGCGCTGGGCACTTTCACGTCTGTGCATTGTTGCGCTCTTTCAGCTCATGTATTCTTTGCAAAATTATACATGGTATGGAGAATGTGGACAGGGAGACATTTTCTCCCTTTGTCAAAATACTAGAATCGGGGTCATCCCATGAAACTGATTGGTGGGAGATCCAGGACAAATAAAAGGAAGGACTTCTTCACAGAGCGCAGAGTTAACTTATGGAACTCACTACCACAAGATGTAGTGATGGCCACCAATCTGGATGGCTTTAAAAGGGGTGGATAAATTCCTGGAGGAGAAGGCTATCCATGGCTACTAGCCCTGATGGCTGTGTGCTATCTCCAGTATTTGAGGCAATAAGCCTTCATGCACCAGTTGCTGGGGAGCATGGGTGGGAGGGTGCTGTTGCACCATGTCCTGCTTGTTCATCCCTGGCCGATGGCTGGTTGGCCAGTGGGTGAACAGAGTGCTGGACTAGATGGACCCTTGGTCTGATCCAGCAGGGCGCTTCTGATGTTCTTACTATGCCAGCGAAATCTCCCACTCCACCCCGACGTTCTCCTTTCCCCTGCAGTTAATTGTTCATTTTTTAAAAGAATATATCTTTATTTCTGCCAAATTTCTGCGCAATTGCAATAAAACAACACACTATACTTTCCCCTAAGATCATATTAAACAAATTCTAAGTAAGGGAGGCTGCTTGTAGGAAGCAGGAGGGAGGAAACTTAACTATATAACCTCAGGAGAGAGCTGTCCTTTGCTGTAATAACACCTTTATTTTGTCTCCTAGTTTACCTGTACCTTCAAGCCCTGGACTAGCTCCACCCACTCAGGCTAGCCATTGGATCCTGCTGGACAGGAAGGAGCATAAAAGGGGCTTCTCCTGCTTCAACTGAGCCTCGCTTCAGCAGCAAGGTCTTCTTGAGCGATTCTTTATTCCTGCAGCCTTGGTTTTGCAATCCTGATTTCAGCTTGCCTCTCAACTTTGCTTTGTGTGGGTTGTTGAGTTCTAACTAGTAGCTTGTCCACGGGCTGCTGGCTTACCCAAGACTGCTCCCTACAGCCTAACTGTGGTACTGTGTTGCCTACAGAAGGTCCCTGGTTCAGTTCCCCACATAGAATCAGAATAGTAGAGGTAGAAGGGGCCTATAAGGCCATCAAGTCCAACCCCTTACTCAATTCAGGAATCCACCTTAAAGCATCCCTGACAGATGGCTGTCCAGCTGCCTCTTGAATGAATGCCTCTAGTGTAGGAAAGTGCGCAACCTCCCTAGGTCATTGGTTCTATTGTCATACCGCTCTAACCGTCAGGATGTTTTTCCTGCTGGCCAGCTGGAATCTGGCGTCCTGTACCTTATCTGCAAGTAGGGCTAGGAAAAAATCCTGCATGAACCCGTAGAAAGCAGATGCCAGGCAATGTTAGCAATACTGGATTGGATGAATTTTGGTACAAGCTTCCTATTTCCCTATTCAACAACCCATCATACAGAGACACAGCAGTCACCCATCTGTGGAGGAGGCTGCCTCACGTGTCTCTGTGTGAGTCACTGTCCTGGGCCAGCCTTCTTCCACTGAGAAATTGCTCCCCCATCTCTGTGTCGGATGTGAATGGAGCAGTCAACTTACCAACAAAGGAGGTTGCCTGCTGCAATTCTCCATACATAACTGCTCTAGCCTCTTCTAATCAACCTCTGCTGGGCTGAGTGGCACTCCTCTCCTGCTCGTGGGTTTCCTGTGGGCAGCTGGTTGGCCACTGGGTGAATAGAATGCTGGACTAGATGGAACCTTGGTCTGATCTAGCAGGGCTCTTCTGATGTTCTTAATAGGACTGTGCGCCCCCTCCCCAAATCGCTTCGGGTCCCGCTTCAGGGGGCTTACCTGCGTCCGTAGCGGTCTGGGTGGCAGCTTCAACTGCATCCCAGGCCTCAAGCTGGAAGCTTTTTTTGAGATCCTCTCCTGCTCTTAATTTCTGCTATTGGCACTGTTTTTTTAATTTTTAAATCATTATATAAAGTTTGTTTGAATGACACAAGGGGATCCCAGGAGCAGGCAGGGATGATCCCTCCATTTTCCTGGGATAATCCTTAGGTGTAGAAAGGACCAGAGAGAGAGAGAGAGAGAGAGAGAGCGCATGCAGAAAACACTGGGATAAGAAATGGGGAAAATATAAACTCCAAAGTGAGCTCTAAATAAATACACACCAATGCTGGCATTCAAAATAAGCCCCACCTCATTGCTACACTTCTTTCTGCATGGCCAGGGAAATCAAGAATTTATCCTTCATGATGAGAGTGGGAATGTTCGGCTCAGAGGTCCAGAAAAAAATGTTCCTTCAAATATGCTCAGTGGAAAATAAAGTACACACACATATTTGAAGGCGCGGATAGGAACCTGTAAATCAATCCAACCTGGGCCTAATTTGCCTTTGCAATTAGTGTAATGATTCCATCTCGTTGCATTCAGAGTAGAGCGCTAAGCGGTTAATTTCTTACAGACTCTTACTATACAGGCGTTGGGGGTTAGTCATACCGCTAGAGGCCACGAGGGGGCTGTCTGGAGTAGCACATGGCCACCAACGGTACTTTGTAAGGCTGTAGGTGAATTCTGGCTCTGTTCTCAATCCTGAACGCAAGCAAGAGTGCGTTGACACATTTGCAACCATGTTTGAAAAATGTGTTGTTGTTTAAAAAAATATGCATGTTAAAATGAACCTTCCCCCCTCTGAAATACTATTTTTCATGCTTTAGTTAACAGAGTGCAGAGAAATGTCCACTTTTCCTGTTTGAAATGTGCCCTTTCTGATTCAAACGAGATGAAAAACATGCCAAAGACAAATTGACTCATCCCATGTAGCAGCGTGAAGTGATTTGCCCGTACCTAGAGATTTCAGACTAGGCCACAGTGACACATGCCTTAACTTAGTTACATCCAGATTGGATTACTGAAACACGTTCTACGTGGGGCTGCCTTTGAAGAATGTCCGGAAACTTCCGCTGGTTCAAACAGCTGCAGCCAGATTGTTGACCAGGGCTGGTTACAGGGAGCGTACATCCTTTTGTACGTAACTTCTGCTGGAATGAGCTATTGACTGCAATAAAATTGTTGTTGTTGTTGTCCCCTGTAAAAACAGCTCTACTGGCTTGCATTCTGTTTCTGGCCACAATTCAAAGTGCTGGTTATTACCTATAAAGGCCTCTTGGGTCCAGATAATCTGAAAGACCATATTCTCCCATATGAGCCTTTGAGATCTTCTGGGGAGGGCTTTCTCTAAGTCCAACCAACATCCCAGGCACGCCTTCTTGGGACAGGGCCTTCTCGGTGGATGCTCCAAGGCTCTGGGACTCCGTTCCAAGGGAGTCCAGGCTGGCTCCCTCTTTGTTACACTTTCGGAGGCAGGCAAAAACTTTTTCGTTCCAGCAGGATTTTGGAAATACTCTGGACCTGTGTTAATGTATTGGATTTTTGTAAAAATAATAATAAATGTTATTGCTTTTTAATTTTTTTAATGTTTTTAATTTTACTGTGGGTTTAATTCTATTTTAACTTTTTAAAATATATTTATATGTTTTTTAATTGAATATGTTTTGATCTTGTAAACCGCCTGGAGTCCCAGTCTTGGGGAAAATGAGGGATATAAATATCATCACCACCATCGGAGTGGGGTAGATATAGGCAGGAACTGGTGTACGAATGGAGCAGCAAGAATCATACAATCATAGAATAGTAGAGTTGGAAGGGGCCTATAAGGCCATCGAGTCCAACCCCCTGCTCAATGCAGCAATCCACCCTAAAGCATACCTAGCAGAGGGCTGACCAGCTGCCTCTTGAAGGCCTCAAGTGTGGGAGAGCCCACGACCTCCCTAAGTCATCAGTTCCATTGTCGTACTGCTCTAACAGTCAGGAAGTTTTTCCTGAATCATAGGATAGTAGCGTCGGAAGGGACCTACAAGGCCGTTGAGTCCAACCCCCTGCTCAATGCAGGAATCCACCTTAAAGCATCCCTGACAGATGGTTGTCCAGCTGCCTCTTGAATGCCTCTAGTGTGGGAGAGCCCACAACCTCCCTAGGTAACTGGTTCCATTGTCGTACTGCTCTAACAGTCAGGAAGTTTTTCCTGAATCATAGGATAGCAGCGTCAGAAGGGGCCTATAAGGCCATCGAGTCCAACCCCCTGCTCAATGCAGGAATCCACCTTAAAGCATCCCTGACAGATGGTTGTCCAGCTGCCTCTTGAATGCCTCTAGTGTGGGAGAGCCCACAACCTCCCTAGGTAACTGGTTCCATTGACGTACTGCTCTAACAGTCAGGAAGTTTTTCCTGATGTCCAGCCGGAATCTGCATTCCTGTAACTTGAGCCCATTATTCCGTGTCCTGCACTCTGGGATGATCGAGATGAGATCCTGGCCCTCCTCTGTGTGACAACCTTTCAAATATTTGAGGAGTGCTATCATGTCTTTTCAATGTGTTGGCCCTACTAGGAGAGGCGTAGCTATTTGAGCTGTGCTTCAGGCAGCAAAATATCTTGGCCCGGCACCGGATTTTGCCCATGTAATATATATAAATTGATGTCTTCTCCAAAGGCAACCATTTGCCCTTACCTTCTTTCCACCAGTAGAGGGGAGTAATGTATAACACGAAATGTTGTGTTCAGGGCGGAGGGATGAGAAATACTTTCCAATAACCGAACTCAAGAGCAGGTCCTGAAGTACACTTAACAGGGATTAGCTGCCCCTTACCACCTTTTAAACACGCTTCTCAGGCCCATTGGCCATCCATTGTCTTTCCCCTAACCGCCTCCCTAAATGCTTATGGACATATATTCCAAGTCAAAAGCAGGGCTTCTGTGAGCAGAAATCTACAGAGCAATGAGTCTGTTGTGACGATGCGTCAGACAATTTTAGACAAGGGTCTTTTGTGAGGTGTTGAACCTGAGCCCCTTCATATGCTACGGCTTTCCTGGGACACAGAGAGATGCTCTCAGATCCTCACCCCAGATGGGACTCGAACCCACAATCCCTGGCTTAGGAGCCCAGTGCCTTATCCATTACACTTACCTGAAGTGAGCCTCATTGAACCCAGTGTACTCCTTGGGGCAAGGACTTGTTAACATTCATCTAACATAGCTAGGGTGACCGTATGGAAAGGAGGACAGGACTGCTGTATCTTTATCAGTTGTGTAGAAAAGGGGAGACATGATAGCACTCTTCAAGTCCTTGAAAGGTTGTCACACAGAGGAGGGCCAGGATCTCTTCTCAATCCTCCCAGAGTGCAGGACACGGAATAACGGGCTCAAGTGACAGGAAGCCAGATTCCGGCTGGACATCAGGAAAAACTTCCTGACTGTTAGAGCGGTACGGCAATGGAACCAACGAGCTAGGGAGGTGGTGGGCTTTTCCACCGTAGAGGCATTCAAGCGGCAGCAGGACAACCATTTGTCAGGGATGCTTTGAGATGGATTCCTGCATTGAGCAGGGGGTTGGACTCGATGGCCTTATAGGCCCCTTCCAACTCTGCTATTCTATTATCTTCTATGATCTACGATCTATGGATTTCAACAGGTGTTATTTGCATGCATGCAGCACGTGGTGAAATTCCCTCTTCATCACAACAGTTTAAGCTGCAGGAGCCCTGTCCTCTTTTGTATCTGGTCACTCTAATATAGCTCCTGCAGCTTTAACTGTTATGATGAAGGGGGAATTTCACCAGGGGCTGCATGCATACAAAGGACACTTGCTGAAACTTCCTTCTCTACACAACTGTTAAAGATGCAGGGGCCCTGTCCTCCTTTCCATATGGTCACCCTAAGAATCTAATGTAGGGTGACTATATAAAAAGGAGGACAGGGCTCCTGTATCTATAACAGTTGTATTGAAAGGGGAATTTCAGCAGGTGTCATTTGTATGCATGTAACACCTGGTGAAATTCCCTCTTCATCCCAACAGATACAGCTGCAGGAGCCCTGCCCTCTTGACCAGATACAAAAGACAGCATCATAATTGTTCACAATCCTCATCCCAGGCTTGGAAGCGTTTATTCAAGAACTTCTTCTGAGCAAACATTGCTAGGATTGGGATGTAAAAGGAAAATTTTCAGGTGGAAGAATGAAAACTGCTTTGAGTTTTAATTTGGGGGAGGCGGGAAGCTAAACAGACATTTGGAAAACGCTCTGTTATTTCACCCCCACCTAGGAAATGATCCTTGCTCCACATGGGCCTAGCTTACTGGCGATGCGTCACAGAGGGGATGGTAATTAGTTTCTCCAGACAACTTTTCCACAGGAGGAGATTTGAGAGATACATCAACTCGATGACTCCCCTGGGACTCAACCATCAAAGCATCAGCCACAGCTAAATAGTATTGTCATTTTCTTTCCCCCTAGGGGAGAAAGGCGTGGAAACTTTTATCTATCACATTATATCCGTCCACATTGAAGCCAACCCATCAATCAGGGCCTTCAGTCTCGCTCCTTCAATGGCGAAGGGGCCTGTGGGTTCTTGGGCTCCTAGCGCTTCTCCCAGTAAGGGACCGAAGCGATGGAGACACTGTTGCCACGGCGATCCTTGTTGCTGCTTCCTGTTGCTCCAGATGTCTGCCGGTGGGCTTCCATACAAACTGGCATTGTCCCATATGGAAGCCGAGGAGACAGAACACGCTTTCTAAAGCTGTTCTCCTGTCTTAAATTCCAGTAGCTTGTCTCCATCGCTTCGCAAAGGGATTCCCATCTGGTTTGGAAGACGTTCCTCTTCCAAATGGATGGTGGCAATATGGGGTTTTCTTCTAACAACATCCATCCATCCATGCATCTAATACGTCATCATAACTGTTCACAAGTCCCTGCCCCAAGGAATTTAAAATTTAAAATTCGGCACAGAGGAAACCACAGAAGGAAAGAATAGGGAAAGGGAGACAGGGTGAACAGAGGAGCAATGGGTATTAATAATAATAATAATAATAATAATAATAATAATAATAATAATAATATCCCGCCTTTTCCCCAGTACTTGGACTCAAGGTGGTTTGCAAGATTAAAACATGCACAATTAAAACATATAAATATAAATTACAAAAGTTAAAATAGAATTAAACCTACAGTAAAATTAAAAACATGTTAAAAATATTAAAAACTGTAATAGGTTAAAAGTGGGAGATCCAAAACATTAATACACAGGTCCAGTATAGTTCCAAAAGCCTGCTGAAACAAACAAACAAAATTATAATTATTTTGTTTGCCTCCGAAACTGTAGGACAGAGGGAACCAACCTAGCCTCCCTGGGAAGGGAGTTCCAGAGCCTTGGAGCAGCCACCGAGAAGGCCCTGTCGTGCGTACCCATCAGGCGTGCCTGGGATGTTGGTGGGACTGAGAGAAAGGCCTCCCCAGGAGATCTCAGAGCACGGGCAGGCTCATATGGGAGAATACAGTCTTTCAGATATGTGTATGCTACACATTATGCTACTCATCCCCGCCTTTTTCCCTATAGAAGAGACTTTTATAAAATTGCAAATTAATGGCGGATACAACTATCAATGATTACTGGACAATATGGCTATATATAACCTCCAGTATCATCCAATGTTAATTTTATGTAGATTATTATTGTTGTTGTTGTTGTTGTTGTTGTTGTTATTATTATTTGCATTTATATCCTGCTTTTTTCCTCCAAGAAACCTTCAGTCCAAAGGTTTCATCCTGCTGATATTGCACACTGCTCTTTATTTCCATATTTGAAAAGAGTTATGAGGGTACCTCCAGATGAGGCTTTTGTCGCTTGCCTCCTTTGCAGAATTTTGCAGGGGGTATCAGTTGTTGCCAGGCATAAGCCTCCCAGGTCTTTTCATTGCTGATTCTGCCTTTTGAAAACCCATTTAGGAGGGAAAGACAGAAAAATGTCTTGATTGGTAGCAATGAGCCCTCTCTCTGGAAGTACTATAACCAGGATGGACAAATGTCTAGGGTGACCGTATGAAAAGGAGGACAGGGCTCCTGTATCTTTAACAGTTGTATTGCAAAGGGAATTTCAGCAGGTGTCATTTGTATATAGGGAGAACCTGGTGAAATTCCCTCTTCATTGCAACAGTTAAAGCTGCAGGAACTATACTAGAGTGACCAAATTTAAAAGAGGGCAGCTTTAACTGTTGTGATGAAGAGGGAATTTCACCAGGTTCCCCATATATACAAATGACACCTGCTGAAATTCCCTTTTCTATGCAACTGTTAAAGATACAGGAGCCCTGTCCTCCTTTTCATAGGGTCATCCTACTACAACTGCTATCAGCCCTAGCCAGCATAGTCAGTGGTGAGGGATGATGGGTGCTGTAGTCCAAAACATCTGAACAAACACAAGGTGCCCACGCCTGCACGACAAATGCTGAGCACACAGGCTCCAGGTAAATGTTTATTTCAGAACATGAGGTTCGAAGTGTAAATCTTGAAGCCACCATGAACTGCCTTGGGCAGGGAGGCCAGGTGGTTAATTGGCTGTCACACTCAGGGAGGGTGATGACCTGGAAAATGGCAGCATTTTGACCTACGACCTTTTGGGACATGTTAACTATTTCCAGGTCAGCAGAGGAGAGGAATGACACATTTTTTCCAATTGGAAGGGTGAGAGGAGATGGTTGCATGAGTCCAAACGTACCTCGGCGGTTGCAAATATGAGAAGGAGGTGCATTTATTTGGGTTGTTTTAATGGATGTGTTATTTTTAATAGTTGTAGGGGGTTTGTTGACTTTGGTAACCTTTTTTGTACATCACGTCAGTTATTATTTTAATAGAAAATTGAGATATCAATAATTTTCAAAATTATTATTGTTGTTGTTGTTGTTGTTATTATTATTATTATGGCACCAGTTGCTGTAATTAGGACAGAAATAAAACACACACACACACACCAAATTTCTCACCCTATTTGCAGGGGGAAAATTTAGGAGTGCATTTTGATTTTTTTTCACAGAAAGTGCGTGTGGGAGGGTGGAATATTACAACAGCTGCAACTTCTTTTTACTTTTATTTTTCTAGAATCCTGGAATGATTCCAAAGGTATGCAAAAGGCGGAGAAACATGGCAGAGACTGGAGCTCTTCCTTAATTTTAAATGAAGGGCGGAGACAAAAGGAAACCCCTGCTACCATTACTGGGGAAAAGGCAGGATCGAGAATAATAATAATAATAATAATAATAATAATAATAATAATAATAATGGTAAGCACTTCCCAAAAATGGACACTTTTCAAGACCTCCACCCCACCCCCTTAAAATTGTACCTAAATTTCCAGGAGTCCGAAATCCCAAACCAGAGCCAAAACAGAAGAGGCATGAAAGTATCTGCACTTTTATATCCCAAAACCGCAGTCGTGAAGCTATTTACATAAAGCAGAACAAATATAAACGTTCAGATACAGAAAGGGCATGTTTACATTATATTATACTGGTTTTACGGCAGTTCAATGATCAAGGCTCGCCTTCGTCACCCCATCCTGTGAATTGTAGTTTTGTTGAGGGGCTGAGAATTCACTCTTAGCTCCTCTCAGAGAATGAACGACGGCCTTCTATTTGAAGGGTTGCTAGACGGCCATCCTATATTTTGAAGACCTCGTCTATTTCAGGGGTGCGCAACACACGTCCGAGGGCCGCATGAGGGCCCCCATGGAAGTGAGTGTGCCCTCACTTGTTTTGTCACCATACAGCAGGGGCCAAAAAAATCAGTGGTTTGCCACCAAAATTCAGCCGAAACTGCTAGAGACTCAAAAGTGCCAAATTTAGTTTGTTTTAGCTTCTCGGCCTAATATCAAGCATGTAGCTTGTTTTCAAGCTAAATTTCTGGGTCTCTGCAGCAGTTTGCTGCTGATTTTCAGGAGCAACTCTCTATTTTTTGGCTGTGAAAAATCTGACGGCATGGCAATTCAGCTGAAGTTGCCCATCCCTGTTATATTTAAAGGGCTGTCCAGTTTTAAAATAAAGAGCCTTCAGGAGGAAGAGCTGGGCTTTACATTTGCCCATGAAGAAGCCAGATTCCGGCTGGACATCAGGAAAAATGTCTTGACTGTTAGAGCGGTACAACAATAGAACCAATGACTTAGGGAGGTGGTGGGCTCTCCCACACTAGAGGCATTCAAGAGGCAGCTGGACAACCATCTGACAGGGAAGCTTTAAGGTGGGTCCATGCATTGAGCAAGGGGTTGGACTTGATGGCCTTCGAGGTCCCTTCCAACTTTACTATTCTATGATCAACAGCATCAAGACAGCCGAGCATAGATACCCTGGTCATGGTCTTCCACACTATGGCAAGATGTACTGTATTTCCATCTAAATTATAATAATCGTTCCTAAGTTTGCAAGTCTACATATAAATTAGCATATGCTAATTTTATGCCATTTGGGGGTGCACTTGCTCTTTGTATACAATTCCTAAGTGGCCACCCTATAGAGAAACACAGGTCTCTATGGCTAGGGGAAGACCACCAAGCCAGTGTTAGTCAGTTGTGTTCTTTGCCATTTGCCAGTATTGGGCAAAAGGCGGGATACAAATAATAATAATAATAATAATAATAATAATAAGAAGAAGAAGAAGAAGAAGAAGAAGAAGAAGAAGAAGAAGAAGAAGAAGAGAAGAAGAAGAAGAAGAAGAAGAAGAAGAAGAAGAAGAAGAAGAAGAAGAAGAAGAAGAAGACGAAGAAGAAGAATCATAGAATAGCAGAGTTGGAAGGTGCCTACAAGGCCATCTAGTCCAACCCCCTGCTCAATGCAGGAATCCACCCTAAAGCATCCCCGACAGATGCTTGTCCAGCTGCCTCTTGAAGGCCTCTAGTGTGGGAGAGCCCACAACCTCCCTAGGTAACTGATTCCACCGTCGCACTGTTCTAACAGTCAGGAAGTTTTTCCTGATGTCCAGCCAGAATCTGGCTTCCTTTAACTTGAGCCCGTTATTCCGTGTCCTGCACTCTGGGAGGAACGAGAAGAAGAAGAAGAAGAAAAGAAGAAGAAGAAGAAGAAGAAGAAGAAGAAGAAGAAGAAGAAGAAGAAGAAGAAGAAGAAGAAGAAGAAGTCATGTTACCCTATTTCTTCGATTCTAGGACACACTTTTCCTCCCATATAAACATCTCTAAAAACGGGGTGCGTCCTAGAATCGTGGGTGTGTCTTAGGGTTGTTGCTTTTCTGTTGGTGGTACTGAAATTAGTGTGCGCCTTACAATCGATGGCGTCTTACAATCGAAGAAATACGGTATTAATTTTTATGAACCACCCAGAGACTTCTGGCTATTGGGCGGTATAGAAATACAATAAATGAATAAACAATGCAGCCCTGATGCTACTTCTTACTCGGTGTCTCAAGAACGGCGTGTTTGCACAACCACTTTGTAAAGCATTGCTGTCCTTTCTGCTTCCAATCTCCTTAGCCCCACTCCACTGTCCCTTTACTCTCCTTTATTCTTTTCTTCCAGTATGAGAAGAAGAAGACAAATGTCCAGAAAGAGGGGAAGGGAGGGGAGGGGAGGGAAACCATGCCACCCCATCCTTCCACGACACCCCACCCCCCTCCTGATACGCTGTACCGAGCATAGCGCTAATGAGCATTATTCTTTGCGGGTTGCTGGGGGTGTTGGAAACCTTGCTGCCACGGCTCAGATAACAATCAGAGCTGTCAGCCAGGCCCAGAGTGCAGTTAAAATATCCAAGAGCTTTTGTCAAGGGGATGGGAACTTCAGACTTAACAAATGCATTATTTTTCCTCGTTTAGCAGTGTGGGGCGGAGGAGGAAGGGGCAAGCTGCCTCCATTCCCAGTTGATTCACCTAAAGAAAGAGATGGTTACAGCACCACTGAGTAGAGAGAGAGAGAGAGAGATCTCATCTGGAGATTTAGGCCATAGCTAGACCTAAGGTTTATCCCAGGATTGTCCTGGGGGCAAACCTGTTCATCTAAGTGCCACACAGGGCATCCAGCACTCAGGCAGGGATGAACCCAGGATGATCCTGGGATAAACCTTAGGTCTAGCTACGGCCTTAAAAGGCAACTCCAAGTTCTTTGAAGTGTGTGAGCGCATATAGATATAGCTCTCTCATGCAATAAGCTATAAGGCTTGAATCAAATATTTGGGTTGTTTTTCACCTACCCTTCCAAAACATTTATGGTTTTTGGATCCACACTCTATCAACCGATAGGCAGGCAATGCGATCCACATGACGCAGCACTCCAGAAATAAAATGAACAACCACTAGTAGCACACCCCTCTCTTTCTCCAACTAGCTCAGGGCAATGTCTGGATTCCTGCAAGAACCTTGCAAAGTAGGTTGAGAGAGAATCATAGAATAGTCAAGTTGGAAGGGGCCTATAAGGCCATGGAGTCCAACCCCCTACTCAATGCAGGAATCCAGCTTCAAGCATCCTTGACAGATGGTTGTCCAGCTGCCTCTTGAAAGCCTCTACTGTGGGAGAGCCCACCACCTCCCTAGGTCACTGGTTCCATTGTCGTACTGCTCTAACAGTCAGGAAGTTTTTCCTGACGTCCAGCCGGAATCTGGCTTCCTGTAACTACTTGCCGTTATTCCGTGTCCTGCACTCTGTGAGGATCGAGAAGAGATCCTGGCCCTCCTCTGTGTGACAACCGTTTAAGTATTTGAAGAGTGCTATCATGTCTCTCCTCAATCTTCTCTTTTCCAAGCTAAACTTCCTGACTGTTAGAGCAGTATGACAATGGAATCAGTTACCTAGGGAGGTTGTGGGCTCTCCCACACTAGAGGCCTTCAAGAGGCAGCTGGACACCCATCTGTCAGGGATGCTTTAGGGTGGATTCCTGCCTTGAGCAGGGGGTTGGACTCGATGGCCTTGTAGGCCCCTTCCAACTCTGCTATTCTATGATTCTATGATTCTCTCATGTTTTATTAAGGACATAAGAAGATAAGAAGAGCCCTGCTGGATCAGACCGCGGGTCCGTCAAGCCCAGCACTCTGTTCACACAGGGGCAACAGCACCCTCCCACCCATGTTCCCCAGCAACTGGTGCACACAGGCCTATTGCCTCAGATAATGGAGGTAGCACACAGCCATCAGGGCTAGTAGCCATTGATAGCCTTCTCCTCCAGGAATGTATCCAACCCCCTTTTAAAGCCATCCAAATGGGTGGCCGTCACTACACCTTGTGGTAGAGAGTTCCATACTTTTAACTCGGTGCTGCGTGAAAAAGTCCTTCCTCTCATATGTCCTGACTCTCCCACCAATCAGCTTCATGGGGTGACCCTACTGGGTTCTGGTATTTTGAGAGAGAAGATAATATTATCTATGCTGATCTTGTTCTTAGCACCTCCGCCCTCACCCAATCCCTAGGGGCAGTTTGTCTTAAAGCGAATGAGATATGAAATGAGGTTCATCACCTTGGAGAGCTCCTTTAGAGTTCCGGCTGGAACCCGGAGCGGATTCACGACCCCACTGGCATTGGAGACACCAGCCTCCACTGGCCGATCGGCTCCTTTTTTGCACAGTACATGAAACACACAAACACACACACACACACACACACACACACACACACACACACACACACACAGAGTCCCTCGGCCTGGCCTTGGTGGGACTGAATATCAATCAATCTCCTTTGCCAGCTCTGCCACTCCTTTTTCCTCCTCCGTTTTGTTACTCGAGAAATAAATTTTGTTTGAAATGAATTGGCTTTCCCCACACCCTTCTTGCGCGGAAGGATTAAAAGCCCTCGCGATGGAAGCATTAGGGGTTGGAAACAGTGGCTTTTCTATACTTTTAACACATCGATTCCCCAATCCCTTTCCCCCACCCCCTTGGCCGAGTTTGGCTAAGACGTAGGCCTCTGTTCACCCCTCCAAAAAAACAAAACACACACATACAAAAACCGGTCCTTGTTCACGGGGTCCTGAATGAAGTGGCTCTCAATTAAAAGTTTCCCATTGAGGCGGGCTGAATGGGACCTCGCTGGGGGATTCATCCCGCTGAATGAGCCCCGGCCTTGGCGAAATCTTAAGGGACCAATAGATTTCCCACAATATTTGTACATGGTCTTTTGTGTGCATTTTTCCCTCCAGTGAACCAGAAACAGTTAACACATCCGCTCCTGGAGGCCCAGGCTGAGAGGCTCGGCTGCTCTCAGGGACTTATTGGCAGAACCCCACAATCCCAACCACCCCACCCCATATCCCATGCAGAAGGACTTTCGGCCCATTCTTAGTAGGGGTGGGGATTGATTGCCACCTGCTTAATGTCTTTCTTCACAGAGGTCAATCGTAAGTACGAGCACCACAAATGAGAGCGGGGCGAGAGGGACCTACGATGCCATGTGACTGCCTTATTCCATTATATTTATTTATTTATTTCTTTATATACCGCTCCCATAGCCAGGGCTCTCTGGGCAGTTTACAGAAATTCTAAGATTAAGATAAAAACAAGTATACAAAATTTAAAATTCTGAAACACAGACCATACACACATAAAGCATTAAAAACCGTTAAAAAACTAAACATGTGGGTGATTAAGATGTGCTGCCGTATGCCTGGGCAAAGAGGAAAGTCTTAACCTGGTGCCGGAAAGATAGCAGCGTTGGCGCCAGGCGAGCCTCGTCAGGGAGATTGTTCCACAGTCTGGGGGCCACCACCGAAAAGGCCCTGGCCCTAGTTGAAACACTCCAAGCCTGTCTCGGAGTAGGCACCCGGAGGAGGACCTTAGATGTTGAACGTAGTGACCGGGTATATTCACGTCGGGAGAGGCGTTCCATCAGGTATTGTGGTCCCAAGCTGTGTAAGGCTTTATAGGTCAAAACCAGCACCTTGAATTGGGCTCGGAAACATACAGGCAGCCAGTGCAAGCGGACCAGAGCAGGTGCTATATGGTCGAACCTTCTGGTTCCCGAAATCAATCTGCATTTTGCACGAGCTGCAGCTTCCAAACCGTCTTCAAAGGCAGCCCTATGTAGAGCGCATTGCAGTCATCTAACTTGGAGGTTACCAGAGCATGGACAACTGAAGCCAGGTTATCCCTGCCCAGATAGGGGCGTAGCTGGGCCACCAACCGGAGTTTGTAGAAGGCACTCCGTGCCACCGAGGTCACCTGAGCCTCAAGTGACAAAGATGGACCTTTGCCCCATAAGCATTGCTATAGGTCCTCTAGGCCAGTGTGGTGTAGTGGCTAGAGTGTCGGTCTGGGAGCCGGGAGATCCAGGTTCTAGTCCCCACTCGGCCATGGAAACCCACTGGGTGACTTTGGGCTAGTCACAGCATCTCAGCCCAACCCTACCTCACAGGGTTGTTGTTGTGAGGATAACATGGAGAGGAGGAGGAGGATTATGTACGCCGCCTTGGGTTCCTTGGAGGGTAAAAGGTGGGATATAACTGCAATCATCATCACTCACTCACTCATACCCACAGAGCGAGATGTGCCTGTAAGGCAGGGAGTGAGAATCTCAGCCAAATCTGACCTGGCTGCAGTTCCAACCCAGCCCTCCGGGGTTCCCAGATGGAGGCCATCTTTTCCCCTGACCATCAATCATTTAGCAGTTTTCCTGGCTTTTGTACAGTTCCCCCTTCTCAAAGGTTGAAACGCCTCTCCTAAGGCTTAGTTAATGGCCAGGCTAAAATATGCAAGTGTTGCTTTTTTTAATACTATTGGCCCCACCCCTTTTTGTCTTTGGCTCCGCCCCTTTGCCTTTAGCCCCACCCACACTGGAATGAGGCCCCAAAGAGCTTCTCTGAAACTGGTTGAATGAGGCTCCCCCACCCTCTGTTCTAATGCACATATGCATTAACTACGGCCCCAAGATGGTGCTGGTTTTAACCTATAAGGCCTTACAGGGCTCAGGACCACAATACCCAACAGAATGCTTCTCCCAACCTGACCCTACCTGGATACTGTGATCAACAACAGAGGCCTTCCTCCAAGTGCATCCTCTGAGGGAGGTTCAGAGCATGGCAACTAGGGGCTTCTTGGTGATGTTGACAATTTTGAAATGTTCTCACTGAGTACTGCCTGGATCTTGACTATTTACCTGGCATTAACCACACACCTGCTTCTCCCCTCTCTGATTATGGTTTATTTGCCACCCTGGAACTCAATCCTTGTTTATTTTGGAGCACACACCCACTTCGGGCCTACTGGGACAACCAGTCAGGTTCCCTCAGTCCCTGAAGCCTGGTCTGTTCTGATTCTGCTGTAGTGAGGACTTAGCATCATTTAGCCATTGGTGGTTTGCCATTAGCCACTCGTTTGCAGGGTTGCCCTACAAATTGGGCTTTTCAGCAAGGTCAGGTGTCAGGAAAATGAATAGATCAGCACCACGGAAAGCTCCAAGTCGTGCTGGGGCTGGAAACCAAATCGGCTTGTCTATATGTTGCTCCAACAAGCAGCAGATTGTGAATGAGCCTTAAGTTGGGATTTGGCATCCTTTAAACAGGTTAGCCCTGCCTCCACAATGACTAAGGCCTTTCCTGTTACAGGGTGTCTGGTCTGTTTTAGCAGCCTCAGGTTGCAAGGATGTAGTGTGGCTCTAGCATGTTGGTATCTCATTACTGGGCTCCTCAGAGTCCAAGGATAGCCATATGACCTCTAGACTCGGGGGGGGGGAGGTCCCTAGGGTCTTTCTGGAGAACTGGTTCCTGAGGAAGTGAAAGAATCATAACTCCTTTCTGTAACAAAGTCCTTTCCCTGAACTGTTAACTCAGGAGCTTGGGATATTCAGAAGACAAGGGTTCAGGGTCCACGACCAGCCTGAAGACTGATTCTTGTCAGGGCCGAACAAAAGATTTGTTTGTTTCTTCATTGTAGCAGATGGACAGTGCTCAAACGTGCAGGGGCAAACACATCTGGAGATGCACGTAAATTCACTGATTTATGCAATCTTCAATTTGAGAGGCTGTATGCCTCTGAGTATTAGCCATGGGGGAGCCCCAAGGGTCATTGTCTTCCAGGTTGCAAAACCCTTCTTGGTAAAAGCACACAGAGCTTTGCCCGATCTCTCTGTCTGGCAATGCAGTTGGTTTTTAAAACCGCAGCAGTTGGAATGTTTACGAACATTCCATAACACCTCAGCAGCTGAGCCAAAACTTAAGGGAAGAACTTGTTCCAATCAATGCCGAAGGCCAACAGAGGTCTCAAAGAAAATAGAGTGTGTTTATTACAGGGTTGTTGTTGTTTTTTCGTTTGCTATGTAATTTCTTCACAAAACAATTATTTTTCTGCATAATGAGTACGGAGACGGGCTAGGTCAGACTGAGGGTGACATAGTACTTTCCTTTGGTGGTTCTTGACACTTTCACCAATCTCTGGGTTTTGTGTTTTAATGTGATGCCCTTTTATGACTTTAGCATGCACCCTAAAACTGGTGGTGGGTTTTGATCTGTGTTCTAGAAGTTCCTCAGTGAAAATATTAGTAATGATAGCTTTTCTGAAAGTAAAGGCGCTTATCCTCAGTTATTTATTTCCCCCTGCTTGGTGCAGCCAATGGTAAGATGTTGCACATCTGTTCAGGGTTCACTCTTAGTTTATGCAGGACAACGCTGTGACCCAGTTAGGCTTGCTAGCATCACCTATAAACCTTGCATGCACACACACACACACACACACACACAGAATCCTGAAATGCTCCCCCCACAAAAAAAAAATGTTGTCAGATGTTCAGGGGTACATGTTAACTGGATTTCCTAAAGACAAGAAGTTTGAAAACCTCTCTTAAAAGAGTATCCAAATCTGCCCAACATAGTTGATCAACAAGTATGTTTTCCTTTTCCCTCCCCAACCCTTTTCCTTTTGTGTTGTGACTTTTTAAAAAAATAACAATAACCCTGTGGGAGGATAACCCAGTCTAGTTAAAATAAAATAACCCTGTCTGGTTTTATTGATTTGGAACCTTTGCAGCTGAAGGGAAAGGTAAAACTGCTTTCAATAAATAAATAAAACCAAATCCAGGGGAGATGTTTCTTAGCCACTTTGGCTCCTGGTTTTGAGCAGTAGTTTTCCTGGGAAATATGATCGCCAGGTCTCCTGCGGTAAAATTAAGACGTCTCCTGAATTCCCATTCATCCAGAGAGACCACTCGCCGCTTCTCTTTTATACCGCTGAGTTATCCCCAGCTAAGGATTCCATAAAAATCTCAGAGGTTCATCTTCTTCTGGGGGACAAAAGAGAAAAACATGTCCTGGCCAAAGAGAGGTTGTTTTGCAAACCTCCGAGGTCAGCGCTGACATTTGTCGTTCCAAAATTGGACAGAAGGGTGGTGGACCCCCATCACTCAAAGAGCTGAGTTTCGGTGGAGCACCCCACCCCAACCTTTCTCTGGAAGGCACAATAGGTTGGGTCTTGACCCCCGTTGTCCTTGCAAACTCGATCCCTTTCTCTTCTTTTTAGCACGGACGACAGGAAAGTCTGTCAAAAGGCGGAGCATGCGACCCGCCCGACCCACGGACAATAGGGCAGGTCAGTGACCCCCAACACGGGATACACAGTTGGCTCTTTGTTTCTAGGTCATGCCAAAGTCCTCTGTGGGTGGGTGCCCCTGGATGGAGAAAAGGCAGAGGGACACTCTCCTTTAGAAAGGTTTACTTTCGGCTTTAGCCTCTGCTTTTCAGGGGCTCACTTGATAAAGACAAGGCGCAGTTTACAAGGTGAAGAGGCCTGTCATTGGCATCCGAATAGATCTGTTTCAAGGGCTGTGCAGCATCTGGAAACCACTATGGGGGAGGTACGTTGGGGGCGGGAGAGGTTTAGGGTGCAGCTGCTCAACTTACGGTGGAAGAATTCCACAGCAATATCATTCCAAATTAGGTTTAAGAGACCAATTTTCAACCCTCTTTAAAAGCTTGCATAAAAGACCACATCTGCTCTAAGAGCTTTGCCTACTTCTGTGAGTCTAGTGCATATACCTTTCAGTATTTCACAGACAGGGCCGGTGCCAGACTATTTTGCGCCCTGGGCAGTTGAGCTCCTTTCACCCACCCCCACCCCAGCATACCTAGGCGCAGGGTGCCATCTCGCCTGCCCAGCCGAAGCGAAGCCAAGGCGCTGGAGTGGGGGGGGCAGGCGTGGCTTCGCTTCGGCTGGGTGGGAGCCCAGCTGAAGCGAAGCCAAGACGCTGGGGCAGGCGGGCGGCTTTCGAATGGAATACCCAGAAGCTGCCCTCTCAGAGCCACTGTGGGAGAGCGGCTTCCAGGTGCGGCGTTCAGTGTCCCCCTTACCTTGGCGCTCTAGGCAGCTGCCTGAGTGGCCTCTATGGTAGCACCGGCCCTGTTCACAGATGGAAAATGGCATGGCCTTCTAACGCTCCTGTTTGAGAATCATAGAATCATAGAATAGAATCATAGAATCATAGAATAGCAGAGTTGGAAGGGGCCTACAAGGCCATCGAGTCCAACCCCCTGCTCAATAGTAGAGCTGGAAGGGGACTATAAGGCCATCAAGTCCAACCCCCTCTACTCAAGGCAGGAATCCACCCTAAAGCATACCTGACAGATGGTTGTCCAGTTGCCTCTTGAGTGCCTTTAGTGTGGGAGAGCCCACAACCTCCCTAGGTAACTGGTTCCAATCTTGCACCATACGACAGCATCCATCACTGCTACACTGTGCCTAATGGTAGAACCGGCAACCTTTTGCCAGGGAGAGGTCCTGTGGATGCCACTAGCAACTGTGTAGGACATTGAAGGAGAATGGGTGGCCCTTCAGATGTCACTGGACTGCAAGACCCACCACCTCCCTAGGCAATTGGTTCCATTGCCGTACCGCTCTAACAGTCAGGAAGTTTTTCCTGATGTCCAGCTGGAATCTGGCTTCCTTTAACTTGAGCCCGTTATTCCGTGTCCTGCACTCTGGAAGGATCGAGAAGAGATCCTGGCCCTCCTCTGTGTGACAACTTTTCAAGTATTTGAAGAGTGCTCTCATGTCTCCCCTCAATCTTCTCTTCTCATACTGCCCGTGCCCACGCACACCCACAGAGTGGTGTAGTGGTAAATTCAGAAGTCCAGCCACTAATCATGACAAGACCACCATAGCCGTCAGAAAAATCCAGGCAATGATTTCGATCCAGATCAACAAAGCAGTTCTCGCAGTTTTCATACCCACCAGGAGCAGGACTTTGATAAAGCTAATGGGTCTAAGTGACCTATTGGCGACCAAGCTGACCCAGAATGCTTTGCATTACAACAGATTGAAGCTGGAGCCATTCATTCACCGCCTCCCATAACTACTATAAGGATTTCTGCTAAGCTCAGAGGAAACAGGGAAGTGTAAGTCAAGTAGCAGATGACATCAGAATCCATGCTAATAAAGTTTCAGTGCTGCTTGGCTTTGAGGCCTGGTTCCATTGCATTACTAGAATCATAGAATAGTAGAGTTGGAAGAGGCCTATAAGGCCATCAAGTCCAACCCCCTGCTCAAGGCAGGAATCCACCCTAAAGCATCCCTGACAGCTGCCTCTTGAATGCCTCTAGTGTGGGAGAGCCCACAACCTACTACATACTTACCCCCACATTACTCTCCCTATTAGCTGGTCCTGGCACCGTTTTCAAAGCCAAGGAGGAGTTCTTACTAAGAAAGGAAAAAAGGAAAGGAACCTCTCGTGCAAGCACTGAGTCATTACTGACCCTTGGAGGGACGCCAGCTTTCGCTGATGTTTTCTTGGCAGGCCTTATAGCGGGGTGGTTTGCCGTTGCCTTCCCCGGCCGTTATTACCTTTCCCCCACCTTGGGAGGATGGAAGGCTGAGTCGACCCGAGCTGGCTGCCTGAAACCAGCTTCCGCTGGGATCGAACTCAGGCCGTGGGGAGAGTTTCAGCTGCAGAAACTGCTGCTTTACCACTCTGCGCCACACGAGGCTCATTTCTTACTAAGAAAGCATCACTAGATTGAGCCTCCCCAGCATGCGAAAGAAACTGCAATCACGGAGTATGCATAGCAGTGCCTCTGAACTCAATACCGTCCCAAGGCATTTTGCTGCCTGAGGACAGGCTGATGACCAACCTCCATTCCGTATACAGAAGCCAACCAGACTGGCAGTTGAATCTTGCACCACAGGACAGCATCCATCACTGCTACACTGCGCCTAATGGTAGAACCGGCTCTGCAGCAACCTTTTGCCAGGGAGAGGTCCCGTGGATGCCATTAGCAACCGTGTAGGACACTGAAGGAGAATGGGTGGCCCTTCAGATGTCGTTGGACTGCAACTCCCACCACCTCCCTAGGCAATTGGTTCCATTGTCATACCGCTCTAACAGTCAGGATGTTTTTCCTGATGTCCAGCCGGAATCTGGCTTCCTGTAACTTGAGCCCGTTATTCCGTGTCCTGCATCCTGAGAGGATTGAGAAGAGATCCTGGCCCTCCTCTATGGGACAACCTTTCAAGGGCTTGAAGAGTGCTCTCATGTCTCCCCTCAGTCTTCTCTTCTCCATGCTAAACTATTTACCACCTAAACACAGAGGATCTTTTCATTTAGGGGGCCCTTGAAGCTGAAACCCTAGATCTCTCTGCTCCCACTTGCCCCCTTTTGCTTTGCCCAAGTATGTCACTCTCTTATTTTCATACTTTTTAAAGGCCTCTTTGAAAACAAGGGGACTCCTGGCTCAAAATCACACACACACACACACACACACACGCCTCACTTGGTGACCTTAGATCTCATCGTAGGAGGAGTGAAACGAAGGGGGAATTGCAATTCTGCTTCATCTCTTTCCCCTAAATCTCTCCCTCTCCCTGGGACACGTCATAAGTCACTCCGGCAGCTGCGCGGGAATGTGGACTCTTGCCATGTTCCGCCGTCATAAACGCACAATAGCCTCAGCCGCAGAGAAGCACAAACCTCCCCTTCCTGGCTCCCCTTCGTCGTAAAAGGGGGGGGTTGCTTGGGTGGAGTGGGAAAGGGGGGGGCATGACAAAACTCCAACCCTCATTATGTCCCCTACACTGAAGTTTCCCAGGAAACAAACCTGGTCAATGCATCCCTTTCCTATCCTGCTGTGGTCCACGGCAAGATACAGTATTGCCGGCTGCTGTTTCTCTTCTGTCTTCCAGCTGCCTGCCATGTGTGCTCCCAGGGGCTGGCGAGGAGAAGGTGGAGTTGATACCATCTGGAGCTCCAAACTGCCCACCCCCCAAACCTTCCAGAATATATGACCTGCTGCATTCAGTGAGACGGGGCCCTTTGCACAATTACATTTTACCTCTTAGTTGCTGCTGCGCTAGAATTAGTGTGGACACAGAAGGCCATACCTAGATAGAGCTTTATCCCAGGGTGATCCCTGGGATCATCCCTGTGCATCCACATGATGCACAGGGGATCCCAGGATCAGGGAGGGATGATTCCTCCCTTGCCCCGGGATATCGCCCTCCCCTTTGGCCCTGGTTTTTCCACGGTCCCGGGCTGAGCCGGCTCCGTGCGATTCCTCGCGATTCCCTGAACCCATTGGGGGTAGGGTGGGGGGGGAGTGGGGAAAGTAAGTTAAATTTTAAAAAGTACTTACCTTTTGCGCACGAGCATTCGTGCGCTGCTAGCCCTTTAATCCCCCCCCCCAAAAAAATAGCGGGTGCGATGCCTCTCCTTCTAAGGTCATCGCACGTCGCGCGTAAACAGAGGAGGGATCTTGCATTAAACACAACGTGAGATCTTCCCTCCTCCATAGCAGGATAACAGGTAGGTCTAGATAAGGCCTTAGAATCATGGAATTATGGAATAGTAGAGTTGGAAGGGGCCTATAAGGCCATCAAGTCCAACCCCCTGCTTACTTACTCATTGCCAGAAGAAGAAGTAATGCAAAATAAAGGGTAATAGAGCATGCAGGCCAACATAATAATTGCATATGCTTGTTTGTTACTTTTCTATGCTGTCCAATAATCAAAACTCCCTGGGCCGTTCACAAAGATCAAAGCCCTAAAGTACAACCTTATAAAACCTTAAAACAGAATAAAACCTATGTGAAAACCAGTGTAAAAAAAAAATCAGCCGCAAGGTAAAGATCTAAAAACACAATAACGTACTTAAAATCGAATCTGGAGGGCTAAAAAGCCTGGGAAAATAAGAAGTCCTTCACCTGGTGCTGAAAAGGCTACAATGTAGGTGCCAGGCGATTCTCTTTGGGGAGGGTGTTCCACAATTTGGATGCCACCACTGAAAAGACCGTCTTCTTTGTAGCCTCACCTCATTTGGTGGGGCCACCTGGAGGAGGATCTCTGAAGGTTGATCTTAGTGCCCCGGGCAGGTAAATATGGGAGGAGTTGATCCTTCAGGTAACCTGGCCCCAAGCCATTTGTGTGCAGAGACACATTTAAAAATAAGAAGAACACTGGATCAGATCAAGAACACTGGATCAGATCAAGTGTTCATTTAGTCCAACGCTCTGTTCACACAGTGGCCAACCAGTTATCGGCCAGGGACCACGTAAGGGACACGGCGGTGACAGGTGTTAGCCCCCCCCCTCAGTTTTCCCCAGCCAAGCCTTCCCTACAATTAATCCATAGGATCTTTGGGACTCTTCACTTTTGGGGCCGTTCCAGACTAACACAGCTACCGCTCTGGGATTTGACAGTGAAGGGTGACATGAAAGGAAACCTGGAGATAATAATAGGTGTGTCACAGAATCTAAGCATGGGATTTGGGAATAATACCACAAACTCACAGAGCCCTTCCGAGAATCAAAGCGTCCCTCTTTGTGAAAGTTTTGAGAGTTTGCAAGGCTTAAGGGCAGACAGGAATAAACATATGAAGTCATAATTCCATCAGGCACAGGTGAGCTCATTACTAAGCCTTCCCAGAACCGCTGATGTCCGCGTTTTCAACTTGGCGCCATTTGCGTTTCAACATTCGTTCGAATGAACCGTTGCTGTTTTAGTTTGTCGTGCTATGCTTTGTACTTATTTTAAATTCTCTCTTTTTTATTTTTAATCATAAGAGCAAAAGAAGAGGCCTGATGCTGGATCAGACCGAGGGTCCATCTCGTGCAGCATTCTGTTCACACAGTGTCCAAATATCTGCCTGAGAGAAGCCCACAAGCAGGACATGGGTTTCAACAGCATTCTCCCACCCATGTTCCCCAGCAACGGACAGGATGAGACATCGGTGAGCAGTGAGGACTTTGATATGAGTGACTCCACATGGATGTCAGCTGACCAGCATCTTAACTCTAGTTTGAGCCCACGCCAGGAGGAAGGGATGCGCCTCCCACAGAATATCCACAGCCAGGAGGTAAGTGGCTATTTACGTCCTTTTTTTGTGGGGGGGGGGACAGGGAAATCCTCTTAGGAGCTCATTGAACAAGAACTGCACCGTTTTGACCAAGCACACAGGGCAGAATTCATGACACTCTGGGCATTTGGAGGAGCTTGGGTCCTTACTCTTTGATACTTTGTGAACTCATGTAAGAAATGCAAATTCTGCATCTCTTGATATAATTAGTGCCCTTCGGGCTACATGCAGGTGTTAAGTGACTCCAGGCCAGTGATAGAGTGCCTCCTTGCAACGGTGTCCTCATAGCCAGAATCCTTCTCTGGTGGCAACCCAGTAACTCTTATCCTGCAATAACAATTACATTTTCTTAAAAATAAAATCTGACTTACTTAGATGAACGGGTACATTAGAGGTTAAAGTAATTGTTGTAAACCGCCCTTAATTGTTGTAAACTGCCCAGAGAGCTTCAGCTGTGGGGCGGTATATAAATGAAATGAAATAAATAAATAAATAAATAAACTGGTGTTCATAAACATACTGCCTCTGATACTGGAGGTAACACACCGCCAAATGTAATTTTATTGTTCCGTCTACATCACAACAGCTAAAGCTCCAGGAACTATATTAGAGTGACCAAAAAGAGGGCAGGGCTCCTGCAGCTTTAACTGCTGCGATAAAAAGGGAATTTCACCAGGTGCTGCATGCATACAAATGAGACCTGCTGAAATTCCCTTTTCAACACAAGTGTGAAAAATACAGGAGCCCTGTCCTCCTTTCCATAGGGTCACCCTAAACTTGACAGATTGTATGGAGGGTTCAAATCAATTTGTGAACATTGCCTCTGCCCCAGTCTACATGTATATAGCAGAACGAGGTGGGATAGAATGAGGAGACAGAAAGGACTCTACCATATTAGACTACAGAAAGCAGATGCCATTTTTGAACAATCTCTTACATTTAAAAAAAAAATAAAGTCTAGGCAAGCAGAAAACTAGTACAGCAAGGAAAGGCCTTTCCATCACCATGTGCTAATTTTCTTTTTGCAGAGAGATCTTTCAGACTAAAAAAAAAAAAGGCATTTCTTCTCCCAAAGCCTGAAGTGGTACAGTCCCTTCAAGATTCTATCACTCCTTTCTGCCACATTCCAGGCCCCAGTAAGGACAAGAACACCACGCTGACTTCTTAAGATCCAGCTCCTCTTCTTTTGTACCAATTAACTTGCTTGCCTTTGATTTGGGCGCAAGACCCGTTCCCAAGTCACCCAGCTGAGCGGTTTCAAAGCCGAGGAGTCATTTAGCAAACGAAGCGTCCACTAAGTATCTTTGTCCGGATTTTCTACGCAGTGCCTGTCTGCCCCCTGTTCTCCCTCGAAAACACCTTTCCAGCAGCCTTCGGACCAGATGCTGCCTTTATCGTCCCTTTCTCAGCCTTTGTTGTCGCGGAAGATTTATCGCCTCTCGGCTGCCTTTGCAACAGCACGCGCTAATTTCACCCCAAAGGGTCGAGCCGGTCTGCTCGTCCGCCCCGCCACTGAACACATGTTCCTTCCCCCAAAACTTTCCATCCCTGGGGTGACCAGGTCATGACAGCATAAACGCTCTTGTGGTTTAATGAAGTCAAGATTTATTAAAGTTAATCTGCAGCTGACCTGAGAAAGTGGTTGAAGTGTTCCGTTTTGAGACTCGTGGGACAATTTGCAGGCCAGTCTGGTTCCATTTTCCTGTTGTTCTAACTGGTTTGGCCCAGTCTGGCCCAAAACATTTTGCTGCCTGAGGCAGAACAGCAAATGGCATGCAACCACATGCACACTCACGTACACACACAGTCAAGGTGCATACTAGTACCCAAAGAGGTCCAGGTTATTTTATCAACTGAGGAAGAAAATCCCACAAGCATCTCTCCCTGGGAGCAACAATATAATATACATATGTTAACTAACGAGATCTCCTGCCATGTCATGATGACACCCAAAGTCATTTGCCCAAAGCAGCTGCCTCATTTTGTCCAATGGTAGGGCCGGGCCTGTAAACAGGTCAGCGTTAGAAAAATAGTTGGGGCTGGGGTAGCCAGGTGTCCTACTTTACAGAGAACAGTCCTCTACTTGAAGGCATCTATTTCAGGATGTGGCCCTCCAGATGTTTCAGCCTACAGTTCTCATCAGCTCTCACCACTGGCCATGTTGGCTAAGGCTGATAGCAGTTTGTAAGACAAAACATCTGCAGGGTTATATGTTGCCCACCCAGACACTAGGTAAACAAACCAGGCATAAACAGCTTAGTGGTACATCTGAATTTAGGATTATGCTTTATTTCACATAATGGACTGGATGAGGGCTAATAAACTGAAACTCAATCCAGACAAGACTGAGATGCTGCTGGTGGGTGGTTCCTCTGATTGGATGGGGGGCGTTCAACCGGTTCTGGATGGGGTTGCACTCCCCCTGAAGGAGCAAGTTCGTAGCTTGGGGGTTCTCCTAGAACCATCTTTGTCACTTGAGGCTCAGGTGGCCTCGGTGGCACGGAGTGCTTTCTACCAACTCCGGTTGGTGGCCCAGCTACGCCCTTATCTGGACAGGGATAACCTAGCTTCAGTTGTCCATACTTTGGTAACTTCCAAATTAGATTACTGCAATGCCCTCTACATGGGGCAGCCTTTGAAGACGGTCCGGAAGCTGCAGCTTGTGCAAAATGCGGCGGCCAGATTAATAGCTGGAACAGGGATGTTTGAGCATATAACACCAGTTCTGGCCCGCTTGCATTGGCTGCCTATATGTTTCCGAGCCCAATTCAAGGTGCTGGCTTTAACCTATAAAGCCCTATATGGCTTGGGACCGCAATACCTGATGGAACGTCTCTCCCAACATGAACCTACCCATACACTGCGCTCAACTTCTAAGGTCCTCCTCCGAGTGCCTACTCCGAGGGACACTCGGAGGATGACAACAAGGGAGAGGGCCTTTTCAGTGGTGGCCCCCCAATGATGGAGCCCCGATGAGGCTCGCCTGGTGCCAACATTGTTATCTTTTCAGCGCTAGGTCAAAACTTTTCTCTTCTCCTAGGCATTTTAACAGCATTTAACATTAAGTTTGTTTTTAATAGACCCCAGAATTGTTGTTTTTAAATGAATATTGTTGTTTTTATACTGTTTTTTATAGTTTTGATGGTTTTTAAATTTTGTATACTTTTAATGTTTACCATTTTTAAACGTTGTAAACCGCCCAGAGAGCTTCAGCTGTGGGGCGGTATATAAATGTAATAAAATAAATAAATAAATAAACAAACAAACAAACCAGGACTGGTGGGCCAACAACAAACCCTGGTTTAAAGCTAGCTTATGATCCTGGCTTGTTTGGATGCAATAAACCATAATCCCAGGTTCAATTGTAATATGGCTAAGATATACAAAGCTGGTTTGTTAACCTGCTTGCACAAGCAGGGGGCTTGAATGGGCTATGTGCATAATTATGTGCACGTTGTGGCTTAATAAACAAGGTTTCCTGTCTTAATGTGATTTGTGAATGTGTAGGATGACCCTATGAAAAGGAGGACAGGGCTCCTGTATCTTTAACAGTTGTATTGAAAAGGGAATTTCAGCAGGTGTCATTTGCATGTATGGGGAACTTGGTAAAATTTCCTCTTCATCACAACAGATAAAGATGCAGGAGCCCTGCCCTCTTTTAAATCTGGTCACTCTAGTATACCTCCTGCAGCTTTAACTGTTGTGATAAAGAGGGGATTTCACCAGGTGCTGCATGTATACAAATGACACCTGCTGAAATTCCCTTTTCTATGCAACTGTTAAAGATACAGGAGCCCTGTCCTCCTTTCCATATGGTCACCCTATATTAGGCAACAGAAGGAGGAAGAGGCAACTGACCATTTATTATTTTTCCAGTACTCCCTGCACAACACGTTGCCTCTCCCTGCTTTGCACAGCTGAAAATCCCAGCATCCTTCTGGACTGCTGGTGGTCCTCCCTCCTCTTTCAGCCCTCCTGGCCCTATCTAGGTTGACCCCATGAAAAGGAGGACAGGGCTCCTGTGTCTTTAACAGTTGCATAGAAAAGGGAATTTCAGCAGGTGTCATTTGTATGTATGGGGAACCTGGTGAAATTTCCTCTTCATCACAACAGTTAAAGCTGCCCTCTTTTAAATCTGGTCACTCTAGTATAGCTCCTGCAGCTTTAACTGATGTGATGAAGAGGGGATTTCACCAGGTTCTCCATATATACAAATGACACCTGCTGAAATTCCCAGAAGTCAGTCCTATCGAATTGCTCAGAGGCAATGTTGTGTGTTCAGGGTACTGTGCCCTATTTTGCCAGTAGAGGGAGTAATTGTATCAGGCTGTGTTTTAAGGTTACACAAAGCACTCTTCAAGTCCTTGGAAAGTTGTCACACAGAGGAGGACCAGGATCTCTTCTTGATCCTCCCAGAGTGCAGGACGTGGAATAACGGGGCTCAAGTTACAGGAAGCCAGATTCTGGCTGGACATCAGGAAAAACTTCCAGGTTGTTAGACATCAGGAAAAACTTCCAGACTGTTAGAGCAGTACGACAATAGAACCAGTTACCTAGGGAGGTTGTGGGCTCTCCCACACTAGAGGCATTCAAGCGGCAGCTGGACAACCCTCTGTAAGGGATGCTTTAAGGATGCTTTGATTCCTCACGAGGAGCTGGGAGCCACTTACCATTAAATCTGAGCATGAGCAATTTCACATTTTAAGCTCGGTTAAATCATAGCAGCAGCATCCAGGATCAGAGGCAGTAAGCCTCTATGCCCAAGTTGCTGGGGAACATGGGTGGGTGCTGTTGTACCGTGTCCTGCTTGTGGGTCCCTGGCCGACAGCTGGTTGGCCGCTGGGTGAACAGAGTGCTGGATTAGATGGACACCTTATCTTCTCAAGTTCTTATCATGACTGCAAGAATAATATGGAGTTGCTCAGCCAATATTTGCTGCTGTCTTGCATCTTTTGCTGTTCTCTGGGTAGTAATTGTGGGGGAGGGCTGGGGGGAGAGTGCAGATTAAGACCCCGAAGGTCCAGCCATTGCTGTACCTCTGGTATAAGGCAGTTTCCTGTCTAAACTCAAGTCGCCCTGACACCTTGTAGATACGTTGTCGTTAGTTGCAGGCAAAGAATCTGCTTCTCCCCAAATCCGCTCAACATCTCCGCCCTCATTCTTGTTTTTCCCACCTGCTCCCCCACCCCGCTCTTCTACAGCTGCCGAATTTACAAGACTTCCGGCTTCCCAAACTCCCCGGCTGCGGAACTTCAGAGGAAACCATAAGGGGATTTGAGTACATTCTGCTTCCCGGCTGCCCAGAAGAGCAAACTCTGGGAGGAAGGAAAGTAAATGAACCAAGCAAAGGCAGCTGCTGAAAGGGTGGGGGAAGATATAAGGCCTCTTATTTCATTTCTCCATTTCCTCATCTGAATCATGAGCGCTAATAAACAGGTCGGAGGCCCCAGGCTCTCTCGGGTTTGCCTCGTTTAGGAGTCGGCGGCTGGCAGACGCCGCAGGCAAGGTGTGCGGTTCGCTGGAGAAGGATTCTTCAAAGTGATGGATAAGGATGTTTTTGTATTCAACTCTGGCGGGGTGAAATTCCCTCTTCATCACAACAGTTAAAGCTGCAGTTGCCCTGGCCGCTTTTAAATCTGGTCACTCTAGTGTAGCTCCTGCAGCTTTAACTGTAGTGATGAAGAGGGAATTTCACCAGGTGCTGCACCAGGAGGGCCAATGGAAGGGGGCGTGGCGAGATTTGGAACCCAAGAGAGCCAGACGTGATTGGCCAATGGAAGGGGGCGTGGCCAGATTTGGAACCCAAGAGGGCCGGACCCGGACCCCAGGCCAAAGGCTTCCCACCTCTGCTTTATCTCTTTCACCTATATGTAAGCGAATGGCTGCCATTCATTCATATGGAGAAGCAGCGTTATATCCGGAGACACTGTGGCGGCGAGGACGGATCCTTCCTCTGACCGGGTGGAAAGAGGGGAATGAGATGCATTCCATGCGTGGAATCCCACACGGCCCTTTTGGCACATGCACAGAACCTGGCGTTCAACCAGGCCGTCGGATAACCATTTAGAAAGCAGGAGTTATTTTGCGGAGAACGAGAGGGGGAAAAGTGGCCTGCCTCACTGCGGAACAGCTGTTGTTTTGAAGTTCGGTGTCTGAGGCGGGATCACGTTGCTACCGCCGCCGCCGCCGCCTTGGCATTATGTCTCCACCTCTGGCTGTGCCGACAGCCATAAACCCGTCTCGGGGTCAAACTCCGGGTGCGGCTCCACCATTCACTGGAAGAGCCAGGGATGAGATTTCTGCAACACGGGAGTCTTTCCTTAAGAAGCATTGCGGGGGGGGGGGGGTCGGGGGGGAGGCAAAAGCGGAGGAGAGGATGGGAAGAAGGATGAGCCCCGTCTCTGCTTGGAATCAAAACATCGGGACTTCCTGGATGGCTCATCAGACCAAGCAGATATTCCACTATGAAAGCGGTATATAAAATGCAGGAGCCACGCTACTGCTTTATAGCGGTATTGAAGGACACTGACAACTGTTGGGGCCCATTGACACAGACCATACACTGCTTTCAGACCACTTTCAAAGTGTTATATCATGCTTGGTGTAGTTGTGTCATGGGCCCCACCAGTTCCCAATGCGCTTTATTACCACTATAAAGCAGTAGTGTAGAGCCTGCAATGCACTTCAATATCACTAGAAAGCAGTATTGTGGCTCCTGCCTTTTATATACCGCTTTCATACCATTTTCCTAGTGGAATATCCTGCTTGGTGTAGATGAATGGCCCAGTAGGGAGAAAGCCCTTTCAAGCACAGCAAGACTTACTTCCAAGGAAACACGTACAGAATCATAGAATCGTAGAGTTGGAAGGGGCCTCTAAGGCCATCAAGTCCAACCCCCTGCTCAAGGCAGGAATCCACCCTAAAGCATCCCTGACAGAGGGCTCTCCAGCTGCCTCTAGTGTGGGAGAACCTACCACCTCCATAGGTCATTGGTTCCATTGTCGTACTGCTCTAACCATCAGGACATTTTTCCTGATGTCCAGCCGGAATCTGGCTTCCTCTCACTTGAACCCGTTCTTCGGTGTCCTGCACTCTGGGAGGATCGAGACGAGATTCTGGACCTCCTCTGTGGGACAACCTTTAAAGTCCTTGAAGAGGGGTATCATGCCTCCTGACGTTCTGGTGCTGCCTGCCTGATGTTCTTCTGTCTCTAGCCACAGGCACCCAAATGCCCCTGGCCCCAATCCTTTCTCCTCTACCACCAGTTCTTTGGTGGTTCCCCAGGTTTTGTGCAGGTTCCCTGCATTCTAAAAGGTTGATTTGCCTCTCCTGAAGGCTCAGTTAATCTTCGCTTGGTTGAAGCTAAAACAATGGTGGTATCTTTGGTGTTTTGGCCTCACCCAACACTAGAATGAGGCTCCTGAGATAGGGTGACCATATGAAAAGGAGGACAGGGCTTCTGTATCTTTAACAGTTGCATAGAAAAGGTAATTTCAGCAGGTGTCATTTGTATATATGGAGAACCTGGTGAAATGCCCTCTTCATCACAACAGTTAAAGCTGCCCTCTTTTAAATCTGGTCACTCTAGTATAGCTCCTGCAGCTTTAACTGTCGTGATGAAGAGGGAATTTCACCAGGTTCCCCATATATACAAATGACACCTGCTGAAATTGCTTTTTCTCTGCAACTGTTAAAGATACAGGAGCCCTGTCCTCCTTTTCATAGGGTCACCCTAGCATTGGCGGAGGGAGCAATAGCAGCTATGGACCATGGTAGCGAGACAACAGGCCCACATTGAAAGGGTCTCTTACTCAAGTGCCCTCCAAAACCTGGAGGCAGCTCTGGCCATTAAAATTAGGGAGACGGCCATCGCTGCAGGGCCAACATCTGTGGGATCCGCTTCCTGTGCACTGTTCGGGCGAAGGGGAGCGACTGGGACCTGTTTGGAAACCATCGGTTTAATCCACTGGCGAGATTCCGAACGTGGCTCCCTAGAGTAACATTGGAGTTTTACAGGCAGTTGCAGCTGCTGTTCGAGAAGGAGAGAGGCCTGTCTCCGCACAGGCAGCTGTTGTCAGGTCAAATGTTCAGGACTGGATTCTTCCCCCCACTCTCTCCTTGGCTCCGGTTTCGTGTTTCCTTGGCTCCTGCCGTTAGCCGACACCCCTTCCCTCCCCACGGAATTGAGCGATTGGATGCAGCCGGCCAGGCCGCGTTAGTAACGTGCACGGATGCCGTGTGGGCAGGAGGGAAACAGCTGGCGCTGGTTATCAATAGCTGATGTTTACCGTTTGCACAGGGCTGTCTGTGTACGCGGCATTTCACGGAGTAACATAAGCCAGCAAAAAGGGATAGATGCCTGCCCCTAGGAGCCTACATTCTCCTAGGGTTACTTTCCTTCTACTCGTTTTGAACACACACAGAACACATCCTGAGATATCTCTCCTGATGCATCTCTACGAGCTCCAGAAAGCGTTCCCCAGCCTTATACAATTTTGGGAAGTATCCTTCCCCAATTTCTCTCAGGGATTTGCCACTGGATATCGGGTGATGTGAAGGTCCACCGTTCACATTTCCCATTGGGTGTTTACATATTTAGTTATTTTATTTTTATTTTGTATCCCACCTTTTTCCCTCCAAGGAACCCAAGGTGGCGTACATAATCCTCCTCCTCTCCATTTCATCCTCACAACAACCCTGTGAGGTGGGTTGGTCTGAGAGTCTGTGACTGGCCCAAAGTTACCCAGTGGGTTTCCGTGGCTGAGTGAGGACTAGAACTCAGCTCTCCCAACTTCCAGTTTAAATCCCACCTTTTTTTCCTCCAAGGAACCGAAGGCCGCATACATAATCCTCCTCCTCCTTCTCTCCATTTTATCCTCACAACAACAACCCTGTGAGGTGGGTTGGGCTGAGAGTCTGTGACTGGCCCAAAGTCCCCCATTGGGTTCCATGGCCAAGTGGGGACTGGAACCCGGATCTCCTGACTCCCAGTCCAACACTTTAGCCTCTACACCATACATAGGCTTTGTCTACACTACAAACATATGTTGGTTTTATGCCACTTGAAATGCCATGCCTCATCCCACCCAACATCCGAAAGAGTTATTATAATTATATAGGGTGACCCTATGAAAAGGAGGACAAGGATCCTCCATCTTTAACAGATGTACAGGAAAAAGGAATTTCAGCAGGTGTCATTTGTATGTGTTCAGCACCTGGTGAAATTCCCTCTTCATCACAACTGTTAAAGCTGAAGGACCCCTGCCCTATTGACCAGATACAAAAGAAGGCAGAGTTCCATCAGCTCAAAACCTTTTTGTTTATGCAGGCATTTTGATTGGCTAAGTCTTGTCTGTTTCCTCCCCTTTTTCTTTCTGTATTCACTGCTTTTTTGTTTGATGATGATGTGTTTTTATTGTTTCATTTATACGTGTTCACCGCACTAGTATCGGCAAGGATGGAGAGCAGTTGTAAAATGTTTTAATAAATAACACGTATGTAATTTCTCCGTCCGCTGCCAGAATAATGGGCAGGTGATTGATAACTGGCAAATAGAGGGAGAAAACGTGGAGGCAGTGACAGACTTTGTATTTCTGGGCGCAAAGATTACTGCAGACGTTCACTGCAGCCAGGAAATCAGAAGACGTTTACTTCTTGGGAGGAGAGCAATGACAAATCTTGATAAAATAGTTAAGAGCAGAGACAACACACTGACAACAACGGTCCGCATAGTTAAAGCAATGGTATTCCCCGTAGTAACCTACGGCTGCGAGAGCTGGACCATAAGGAAAGCTGAGCGAAGGAAGATAGATGCTTTTGAACTGTGGTGTTGGAGGAAAATTCTGAGAGTGCCTTGGACTGCAAGAAGATCAAACCAGTCCACACTCCAGGAAATAAAGGCAGACTGCTCACTTGAGGGAATGGTATTAAAGGCAAAACTGAAGTACTTTGGCTCATAATGAGAAGACAGGATACCCTGGAGAAGAGGCTGATGCTAGGGAAAGTGGAAGGCAAAAGGAAGAGGGGCCGACTGAGGGCAAGAGGGATGGATAATATTCTGGAGGTGTGGGGGTGGCGACGGCCGACAGAAAGCTTTGGCGTGGGCTGGTCCATGAAGTCAAAAAGAGTCGGAAGCGACTGAACGAATAAACAACAACATATTCAGAAGTAAACTCCACTGAATTCAGTGTGAACTTACTCCCAGGCAAATGTGTATATGCTGTGTAGGATTGCAGCCTTGCATGGTTTTTGTCCCAACATGCATAGGATTGCTCTCTTCGTCAAACACATCATTAAAAGAGCCAGAACTTCATAATATATACCCAAATAGAGGCATAACAATTTGTGACATTGAACAACAGAGAAATGTAGTCATCCAGAATGGACGGAAGTTGGACACCAACAATTCCCCTGGCTAAAGTCCTCAATAATATATTAAATTAAAGTCACATTATGTATACACTTTTCATAGCCTTTCTAAACATGAATCAGGAAATGTTACTTACATGTTCTTTTGCAAAGCCCCAATAACTAGTGTTCTCTTCTCAATTTTTTAAAAAAATCTTAACCTAAAAGAGAGAAAGATACCCATTTATTATTATTTAAGTCAATTTTCATTTTTTATAAACTTTATATAAAAATTTATTTATTTATTAAAATGTTTGTATCCCTCCCTAGATCACAAAGATCTCAGGGCGGCGTACAGATAAAATCATACAACCAATATAAAAGAATAAATATACACAGCTAAAAACGAATTAAACCATTAAGAAGCTAAAACCAGTACAGAATTTAAAAACAGTGAAAATGGAGGTTGTGAAAATGGCAGCACATTCCCAGCATGGCATCATGATCAAGACCAGTGGTGTAATGTGAAAATCACAGGCCCTAGGATCAAGGAGCCAAGAAGTGCACCTTTTAACAGGTAATTTTTAAGAGAGAAAAAATCCAAAGCAACAGCATTGTATTATGAAAACCAGACCCTTTAAGTTGAGGAATTGTTAGCCTCTCTGACAATCCGACCCTACCTAGTCAAAATGGTCTCCATCTCCACGGTGAGAACATAAGAACATTAGAACATCAGAAGAGCCCTGATGCTGAATCAGACCAAGGGTCCATCTAGTCCAGCACTCTGTTCACACAGCGGCCCATGTGAAGCAAGACATGAGTGTAACCGCACTCTCTAGCCCAAATTCCCCAGCTACTGGTGTATACAGTCATACCGCTTCTGTTCTGACACTGGATGTAGCTTATAGCCCTCAGGACTAATAGCCAATTATAGCATTGTCCTCTATGAATTTGTCTAACCTTTTTTTAAAAAGCTATCCAAATTAGTGGCCATCAATACATCTTGTGGTAGCGAATTCCATAGTTTAACCAGGCGCTATGTGAATCATGTGCAGGGCCAAGTACTGGTCTGTTCCACAACCTGTCTGCAAACCACTGCTTGCCCCTGGCCTGTAACATATTTTCAAAGGCTGTTCTTTACCTTCATCCTTTGGGTTAAATGTATACTAAGGAAATGTATTCGGCCCAAGGGCTGCTCACGCATTGGCCCTGTTTAGAAGACACCTAAGGCTTTTTTGTTAATAAAAAAAGCCTTAACCATGGTTGTTAAAGCCGTAACCACCGTAGTTTAAGGTGTCTTCTGAATAGGGCCGTAGTCTTTCCCTCTGCAGGGAGCCATGTCAAAGTATGTATGTCTAGGGGTGGACCAGTGGGTATTTCCAAGGCCAAAGGGGCCAGGATCATGACTCTCCTTCCCCATCATTGTATGTGTGTGTGTTGGGGGGGGGTCTTCACACAAATAATGTATGAAGGGAGCTATGATATACAGTTGTATCGTAAGCTTTCTTCCAGAGGTCAGCATCCCAACAAGCTAGCGGATGCTAGGGTCCGCCGGAAGCTCAAACGCACAGGGCGGAAGGAAGGCATGAGAAAGTCAGTTCGATTACGCCGGAACCTGCCTCCGCACCAGGCGCTCTGAAGTTACGGGTGTTTGGGAAGTGGCTTCCTAATTCTTCTTGAGCAGACAATTGTCTCGCTTAGTTTGCATAGTTTTGCCAAGGGGACGTTTCCAAGAGGTTAGACTCTCTTCAGGTAGAAGAGACGTTTGTTGTTTAAATAAAGCTTTGTGGATTACTTAGCAGGCCTCGTCATTTGCCTCCCACTGAAAGCAGGAGTTTTTGGAGAAACACGACAGCAGCCCCCAAAGACCTGAAAATCTCCAACGGCCAGAGGCAAAGCTTTCAGCAAAACTGTCTGTCCCCTCACAGGTCGTTGATTAACTTGGGAGCGTCTGTCTCCCAGCAATAAAAACCCTGGGTTACCTGGACAAAAGCTGGGAAGTATTTCTTGCGGGGGAGGGGGCAGTAATGTTTCATTAATTCCTGATTAAAGCGTTTCAGCTTAGGGAGAAAAATAATATGGCTAAAGGGGAGGACATGTTAGAGATGTATAAAAATATATGAGCGATTTCCCCCAGTCTTTCTCCCAAACAGAGTTGCCAAATGACCAGAAAAATATGGCCCTTCCTTTTCTTAAGTCTTTAATAGCAGCTTGATGCACAGAAATCAATAACAGGAGCTTTTCGGAGCATGATTGGGGTATCTCTTAACTTCTGCACATGAAGCTGCTGCTCAAGGAAGAGCAACAGGTCTCAGTCATAGGCATGCACAAGGGGTGTGCCATGTATGCCCAGGCACACCCTAATGTCTTAAGCAGTAAGCACCAAATTGAGGGGTCTATAGGAGGATACATAGGGGGTTCTAGAAAGTTCTAGAAATCCAAACATTTATAACCTCTATCTTACAGCGAACTCCCGGTAGATCAGACGAATATTACATAAAACATCTTCCATCGCATCAGAATCCTCAGGTTACTCTAAAAGTGGCCAGTTTTCGTGCGGCTGCCATAAGCCGACAGAAATTGATGTTGAAGAATTTCATTGTACCTTAGACTTAGGCGGAGACTGCCATGGTTTTTGTATTTTATGTATGTATTTTATTGTATGTTGGGGTTTTTTAATATTATTGTGATGATGTTTTCTGCTGTGCTGGTCTATGAGCGAAATAAATAATAAACAAGCAAACCTTGTTCCCTCACATATAGGGGAAAGGTTGTGTTGTTTTCACCCTTTCCTCAGGCTTTTCAAGAAGTGGCGCTTGGCTTGAGAAAGGTGTGCTAGGCAAGGCCTTCTGGGTGAGGTTGGTGTCACCAGGGCCGGTGCTACCATAGAGGCCACTCAGGCAGCCGCCTAGAGCGCCAAGGTAAGGGGGGCGCTGAACGCCGCACCCGTAAGCCGCTCTCCCACGGCGGCTCTGAGAGGGCGGTTTTCGGGCATGCCGTTCCAAAGCTGCCTGCCTGCCCCAGCGTCCTGGCTTTACTTTGGCTGGGCACCCACCCAGCTGAAGCGAAGCCACGCCTGTCCCCCCACTCCAGCGTCCTGGCTTTGCTTCTGTTGGGTGGGCGTCCAGCTGAAGCAAAGCCAGAACACTGGGGTGGGGTGGGGCGGCTTTGGAACAGCGTGCCCGGAAGTCGCTCTCCCAGAGCGGCTTCCAGCTGGGTGCGCCGTTCCGAAGCCGCCCACCCCACCCCAGAATCCTGGCTTCACTTTGGCTGGGCAGGCAAGATGGCACCTTGTGCCTAGGTATGCTGGGGTGGGGGTAGGTGAAAGCAGCTCAACAGCCTAGGGCACAAAATAGTCTGGCACCGGCCCTGGGTGTCATCGTAGTCCAGCTCAGCCTTCCTGAACCTGGTGCCCTCCAGATGAGTTGTAGTCCAACGCATTTGTTGGGCACCTGGTTGGGGAAGTCTGCTCTAGCCTGACATCTGGGAGCGAGCTATTGTGCACAGATTCTGCTGTCTCAGCATCCGTCTCATGCCCCCCTCCCAGGAAACAGGAGCCAGGCAGCCTGACGAATAACCAAGCCCCCAGGCCCTGTCAATAATAAAAAAAAAACCCTACCCCATTTGCAATCGCCTCCAGAGGTTCTCAGGGTAGAGCAAAATGGGATTGAGGGGTGGGGAGTGGGTGGGGAGAGGGAGCCCGGCTCCAGGCAATACCAGCCTGTCTCATCAGAAGATTGAAATACACTGGGCAGGGTTGAAGAGGTATTTGGGCCATTATCTCGAGCAAAGGAGCAACCCCACCGACTCGGGGCTGCTGGTTTTTCCAACTAATTACATTCCCTCCATAAAAGCCAGGGTGGGGTTTGAAGGCAGAGGGAGGGGGCTTGCGAAATCAAAGAAACTTCATTTAGAAAGAAGGCCGGTAGCACTTTCTAATTGCTGCTCATGTGTCAAAGCTTTAACAAGCCGGCTTGATATTTATAGGGCACCCTGCTTGTCCCCCTTCTCCCCCACCCGCCCGTCATTGGAGCCCACCACAATTGTTTTTGAAACCACGGCTCCCAAATTCGGGGCCTCTGCAACACGTAATTAACAGGCGGAATTCAATTGGGAGACCCCAAGGGAAGGTGAAGGCAGCAAGCTTAGGTAACTTTTTTGTCGTTAATAATGGGACAAATCAATGCAGCGTACGTCTATCAACAACGGTTAGCTGTGATGGCTACATCTATACAGTGCCGGCCTTAGGTTTTGTAGGGCCTTTAGGCAAGACCCCATCAATGACCTCCCACACACTCAGTACTTCTCACCACTAGGTACCACGTCCAGATTGGCCCCGGAGCGACGTATTGACATCATCCCAATTGAAAAAGTCGGGGTAAATCCCTGGCTTTTTCAGTCTGCAGCCTTGCGGGAAAGCCCCACAAAGTCTGCAAGGTTACGTCTGCGTCGTCTAACTGACACAGTGTCATGTCTAACCCTACTGTTTTGGGAGAAGATGTTTCAGGTAATCAGAATCAGATTCAGACCTAGAGGAGGTGGCGCCAGACACCAGCCAGCCTGGACCAGTGGGGGAGGAAGCTCTCACAGGCGATTCCCCAGCTGGGAGTCAGCCCTATCCAGAGCTTATCTCCTCAAGGCCAAATCCTACACACTCAGTGGGAAGTGAGCTTTCTTCTGGAGGTGAGCATCCCGACAAGCTAGCTGATGCTAGGGTCTGCCGGAAGCTCAAACGCATGGCACGGAAGGAAGGTGTGAGAAAGTCAGTTCGATTACGCCAGAACCTGCCTCTGCACCAGGCGCTCTGAAGTTACGGGCGTTTGAGATGTAGCTTCTTATTCTTCTTGAACGGACAATTGTCTTGCTTAGTTTGCATAGTTTTGCCTAGGGGGACGTTTCCAAGAGGTTAGACTCTCTTCGGGTAGAAGAGAAGTTTATTGCTTAATAAAAGCTTTGTAGATTACTTAGCAAGCCTCGTCATTTGCCTCCCATCAAAAGTAAGAGCGTTCTGAGAAAACACAACGCACAGCGCAAATCCACAGCCGCTGCGGGGTTTTCCCGGCATATAAACAGCCCCACGGTCACAAGGTGTCGCAGAGCTGGAAAAAGTGCAGAAAAGGGCCACTCAAATGATCCAGGAGCTGGAGCACCTCGCCTATGAAGGAAGGTTACAACACCTGGGATTGTTTAGCTTGGAAAAAATGATGAGTGAGGGAAGATATGATAGAAGTGTGCAAAATGATGCCTGGCCTGGAGACTGCTGATAGGGAGAAATCTTTCTCCCTCTCTCATAATATTAGAACCCGGTGGGGTCATCTCATAAAGCTGATTAGTGAGTGCTTCAGGACAGATAAAAGGAAGGAATTCTTCACACCAGCACATCATTAAACTATGGAATTCGCTACCACAAGTCATAGTGATGGCCACTAGTTTGGATGGCTTTAAAAGGGAGTTGGGTCAATTCCTGGAGGAGAAGGCTATCAATGGCTACTAGCCCTGACGGCTATGTGCTACCTCCAGTATCCAAGGCAGTAAGCCTACATACAGCAGTTGCTGGGGAACATGGGTGGGAGAGTGCTGTTGCACTCACTTTCTTCTTGTTGGTTCCTGGTCCACAGCTGGTTGGCCACTGTGTGAACAAGGTGCTGGACTAGATGGACCTTCGGTTCCAGCCAGAGTAGATAAATTGTAGCAAGTGATTTCTCTGGTTCAAATCCCATCAACCCTCAAAGAATGTGGAGAATGTGGATAGAGAGACATTTTTCTCCTTTCCCCATAATACTAGAACCTAGTGGGGCCATCCCATGAAGCTGATTGGTGGGAGATTTAGGACAAATAAAAGGAAGGACTTCTTCACACAGCGCAGAGTTAAATTATGGAACTCACTACCGCAAGATGTGGTGATGGCCACCAATCTGGGTGGCTTTCAATGGGGGTTGGATCAATTCCTGGAGGAGAAGGCTATCCATGGCTACTAGCCCTGGTGGTTGTGTGCTATCTCCAGTATTTGACGCCGTAAGCCTTTGTGCATCAGTTGCTGGGGAACATGGGCGGGAGAGTGCTGTTGCACCATGTCTTGCTTGCTCATCTCTGACCGACGGCTCGTTGGCCACTGTGTGAACAGAGTGCTGGACTAGATGGACCCACGGCCTGATCCAGCAAGGCTCTTCTGATGTTCTTATGATACCCATACCCATGTTTTTAATAAATGTTTTAAACTTTTATTAAAAACAACCTGGGTTCCAGCCAGAGTAGATAAATTGTAGCAAGTGATTACTTTGTTTCAAACCCCATCCACCCTCAAGGAATGTGGAGAATGTGGAAAGGGAGACATTTTTCTCCGTCTCCCATAATACTAGAACCCAGCGGGGTCATTCCCATGAAGCTGACTGGTGGGAGATTCCCGACAGACAAAAGGAAAGACTTCTTCACACAGCTTGTTCTTTGCTGCAATTTTTTTTCCAGCTCTACAATATCTTTTTAGATGCTTTAACTAGAACTGTACACAGAATTCTAAGGGTGGTCGCACCACAGATGCCTATAAAGGTACTATGATATTAGCAGTTTTATTCTCAGTGCCTTCCCTAATTATACCTAAGATAGAGTTTGCCTTTTCTGAAAATCTCCAACTCCTCATCCTAACCGTAAAAATATAGTCCCCCATTCTTTTCAAGCTGAATTAAACATCGTCTCTTCCATCTTCACCCCACCCCCCACTACCCAAGTCTAACACCTGGAGACCTTGTTAAAAAAAAAAAACTTAATTTCTTTGGCGGGAAGGTGGGGGGGAGCTTTGATTAAAACTACCAGGCAGGGGTGCTCCCGTCTCTCTCTGTCTCTCCATCTTTTCTTTGAGTCAATATTGGTTTTAGAACAGATGTGGTGGTGGGTAGGGGGGGGCAAAGCTACAAGAGACGGGGAGACACACATGGGACGACTGGTGCCGGGGACAAGACAAGGAGATGGAGAAGTCTTGGGTCCCAACTGCCTCCGTTCAAGGAGACTTGATTGCAGCAGGATCAGAGGGGCAGGCGGGCGGGCGGCTGGGAGGGGGCAGTAGTTCTGAGCATGCAGCGAAGAAACCACAGAGAACAAAGCATCAAAGACACAGCCAATGTGGCTAATTGAAGGACTTTTAGTGTCAAATAATGAGGGAGAAGGAGGGGGCGCCTTTTATCAGGAGCCAGCTTCTTCCCATCGATACTGGGAGAAAGTAGTTTCCAAAGGATGGGCGAGGGGTGGGGGAACCAAACACAGGAGGTAGAGTAGGGGTGAATTAAGTAAATGAGAACTGCAGGTCACGGTGTCCCAAAAGGTTTCCTACTTGACTCCGAAGATGAGAAGATGGCCATTAGGAAGAAAGGAAAAAGAGGTAGACCCAGAAGCATATGTACTGTTTTCCCTACGGCACCCATAGAATCATAGAATAGTAGAGTTGGAAGGGGCCTATAAGGCCATCGAGTCCAACCCCCTGCTCAATGCAGGAATCCACCTTAAAGCATACCTGACGGGTGGTTGTCCAGCTGCCTCTTGAAGGCCTCTGTATCTTTAATAGTTGTAGAGAAAAGGGAATTTTAGCAGATGTCATTTTTATTCCTTCTTCATTAAATCAATTAAAGCTGCAGGAGCTATAATAGAGTGACCAGATACAAAAGAGGGCAGGGCTCCTGCAGCTTTAACTGGTGTGATAAAGAAGGAATTTCACCAGGTGCAGCATGCATAAAAATAAATGACACCTGCTGAAATTCCCATTTCTCTACAACTGCTAAAGGTACAGAAGCCCTGTCCTCTTTTCCATACGGTGACCCTACTTGTGGGGGTGGATGAATGCCCATATAAAGCACCCAAGCAATGCAGTAGTTTCAACACACTCTGCCTAGTGCCTAATAGCATGCCCAAACCCAGGTAGGAGGAGGGACAGAGAGGCGATTGTGAATAGATCCGAGATAACAACTGAGCTTCCAAAATGCTGGATCGATGAAGATTAGAAGAAGAGAGACCAAGGCCACAACTAGACCTAAGGTTTATCCTGGGATCATCCAGGGTTCGCCCCTGCCTGAGCACTGGATCCCCTGTGTGTCACCTAGATGAACCGGTTTGACCCCTGGACAATCCAGGGATAAACCTTAGGTCTAGCTATGGCCCAAATAAACATAGCAGCAGTAAAGGAAGAAATAAATAAATAAAAGGTAGTTGTTTGGGGAGGAACTGGAGGTTCACTGCCCCCCCTACACACACACACACTCACACACTCCTACCATAGCACCACATCTGGCTACATACGCAGAAAAATGGAGGGATTATCCCTGCCTGCTCCCGGGATTCCCTGTGTATCATTTGCATGCACAGGGATGATCCCAGGATGATCCCATGGCAGGGGAAAGGCAAGTGTAGAAACGGACATGGTCTTCTTCAAGCTAGGAATAGCTGTACCAGGTGCAGACAGGTGAGGATTTTGTTCGGTTCATGGTTTGATAAGAACTTATCAAAATTTGCGTTATTCTTCATAAACAGAACCGAAAGAACTTGATATTTTAAAGAATCAAATGTGGAAGAAAGTGAAACCGACAGATTCGTTATCTCCTTGCAGCTAGCCCCAATATTTTTAACCGAATAGAGGGACAAAACAGGAACAGTGATTTTACCAAAAGTGTGGACCAGAAAGTACAGTCTGATGTAGTGGTTGTATGTGATGAAGAAGAAACCCACATGAAAAAGAATCAGATTAAATCATCGCCAGCCAACAAGACAAGTTAACAGCAAAACATGGGGCACAGTGATTCCAAGCAACCTTCCTGTTTTCCTCGCCCCTATATCTGTCACTGGTACATCACAGATCAAGGGCAAACCTGCAGGCTGTTTTAAACCAGCACCAGCAGGAGGTTTGGGCTAATGAGTAAAAATCTGAGCATTCCTCAAATTTCCCATTCATCCAGAGACTAAGAGTGCAGAAAACGGAACAGCGAGGGCTAGAACGAAGCATAATTCTTCTGTGTTCTGGTGTGACCTGGATCTTGAGGGGTTTCTTTGGAGTCTTGCATAATAACATTACTTATTTGATTTTATTTTGAATATCAAAATAAAATTCTCTGCTGTGGCACCCTAGCTGTGGAATGAGCTCCCTAAGGAGGTTCACTTGGCACCTACATTCTATGCTTTTAGACGCCAGGTGAAGACCTTTTTATTCTCCCAGCATTTTAACAGTCTATAAATAAATTTTAACTTGGTGTTTTAAATTCGTAATTTTGCATTGCTGCTGTTTTTATCTGGTTGAGCTTTTATATTGTATTTTATATTATGGTTTTATACTGTTGTTTTATACTTGGAATGTTTTTAATTTTTGCGAACCGCCCAGAGAGCTCCGGCTATTGGGCGGTATAGAAATGTAATAAATAAATAAATAAATAAATAAATAAATTCAAAATAAATTATCTTCCCAAGGCAGTTTACAATGGTCAGTAAAACAATGTAAGATTACACACACACAAACAACATTAAAACAACAGGAACACATAAATAAAATGAATTAGATGGGGGGGAAGTATCAGCAGTAAGTAAAAAGAACATTAAAATAGCAGCAGGTAGCTTTTCAACAGGAAAGAGACACAGCTTAAGGGTAGAGCCCCCAGTTCAATCTTCAGAGAGCCAGTGTGGTGTAGTGGTTAGAGTGTTGGACTGGGAATCGGGAGATCCGGGTTCTAGTCCCCACTCAGCCATGGAAGCCCACTGGGTGACTTTGGGCCAGTCACAGACTCTCAGCCCAGCCTACCTCACAGGGCTGTTGTTGTTGTGCAGATAAAATGGAGAGGAGGAAGATTCCGTACCCCATCCAAAGTCACCCAGTGAGTGGTCCAAAGTCACCCAGTGGGCTTCCATGGCTGAGTGGGAACTAGAACCCGGATCTCCCGACTCCTAGTCCGACACTCTAACCACTACACTACTACTTTTGGGCCAACCCACCACTGGAATGCACTGCCTGATAACGTCTCCAAAACCCAATACCTCCCTCATCCTGAAAGAAGCTCAACTCCCCTAAAATAGAGGACGCCTTCGAAATGGAGGACCGTCCCCTGGCAGCCCTTCAATTAAAGGACTTCCCTCTGTAAAAGAGGACACATGGCCACCCTAATTGCCCCTACCTGAGAATGACTAGTCAAATGGCAAAGAAAATCTGGAGGGCAGGATGAAAGAAGGGAGAAGGCTAGATTAAGAAGGAAAATCATTGTCATTTCCCCCTCGTTAATGGTCCTGGCATATGCAGCCTATTCCATGAGTCAAAGGGATCCCCGTAAATCTGAGTCCCTTTTTCTCTTTCATCTCTCCCTGCTTACATGAATCCCTTTCTCTTTCCCTCTGTGTGTGGGTTGTTGGGGGGGGGGGTTTTCTCCCCTCCTTCTCTCCCTGAGATTTTAATTACATTCTTCTATTTCCACTCACTAGATCTGTCATTCTCTGGCAAGCCTGATGTAATTATATTGTGGGAAGAATTGACTTGCTTTGCCGAGACTTCAGAGGCTTAGGAGTCCTCCCTGGTTGGGGCTTCTGGTGTGTGTTTTTCCCCAGTCTTTCTGCCAGGTATATACTCAGATGACAGATGGTCAAGGGGCTGTTGATTCCCCCTAATGAGCTGGCTCCTTAGCGGGTAACAAAAGGAGATGTCTCCAAAGAAAACAGAAGTAGATTCTTAATTAACTCGCGCTCGTTTGCTCTCTGACTGCAGTGTCAGCCAACGAGTGGATGGGTTTTGGAGGAGCAAGGAACAGACAGGCCCTGTGAGGGGCAACTCTGTAGTCCCATAGAATCCTAGAATCAGAATCACAGAATAGTAGAGTTGGAAGGGGCCTCTAAGGCCATCGAGTCCAACCCCCTGCTCAATGCAGGAATCCACCCTAAAGCATCCCTGACAGAGGGTTGTTCAGCTGCTTCTTGAAGGCCTCTAGTGTGGAAGAGCCCACCACCTCCCTAGGGAACTGGTTCCCTTGTCGTACTGCTCTAACAGTCAGGAAGTTTTTCCTGATGTCCAGCCGGAATCTGGCTTCCTGTCACTTGAGCCCGTTATTCTGTGTCCTGCACTCTTGGAGGATCGAGAATTGAGCCTGGCCCTCCTCTGTGTGATCAACTTTTAAGTATTTGAAGAGTGCCATCATGTCTCCCCTCAATCTTCTCTTCTCCAGGCTAAACAGGCCCAGTTCTTTCAGTCTCTCTTCATAGGGCTTTGTTTCCAGACCCCTGATAATCCTGGTTGTCCTCCTCTGAACACGCTCCAGCTTGTCTGCGTCCTCCTTGAATTGTGGAGCCCAGAGCTGGGCACAATACTCAAGATGAGGCCTAACCAGGGCTGAATAGAGAGGAACCAGTACCTCACGTGATTTGGAAGCTCTACTTCTATTAATGCAGCCCAAAATAGCATTTGCCTTTCTTGCAGCCATATCGCACTGTTGGCTCCTATTCAGCTTGTGATCTACAACAACTCCAAGATCCTTCTCGTTTGTAGTATTGCTGAGCCAAGTTTCCCCCATCTTGTAACTGTGCATTTGGTTTCTATTTCCTAAATGTAGAACTTGGCATTTATCCCTATTAAACTTCACTCTGTTGTTTTCAGCCCAGCACTCCAGCCTATCAAGATCACTTTGAAGTTTGTTTCTGCCCTGTTTTGTACCAGCTGAAGTTTCCGGACTGTTTTCAAAGGCAGCCCCACGTATAACGCATTGCAGTAATCCAAACGAGAGGTTATCAGAGCATGGATAACTGTAGCTAGGCTACCTTCGTCCAGAAGTTAGCCAGTGCAGGGAGTAAGATGCAGAATCTAGGTGGATGCAGAACTAGCTCACTGCCATTGCCACTGGCTGTGATTGATCCTCAGTGGCTACCACTTGCTTACTTCACAGACAGAGAGCCAGTAGTGAGCAAGTAGGTCATGGCCTCTCTCGCTCCTCCATCTCACCACCACTGTTGTCTGGGCCAGGAAGGAGGTGAACAAGCAGGTTGCAATGTTGGAGATGAAGAGCAACCCCAGGGGGGGTCTTGTCATTGCGCCCCCTGCTGGAGTATTGGCCCTTGACACGTGCCCCACTAAAGCTACCCTTGATTCCAGTCCTGGTCTGATCCATCAAGGCTCTTCTCAGACAGGAAAGGCGGACATGGCTCGGTAATGCAGAGCTGCAGGCGGCTGAAGTTCGCAAGTAGGTGTGAAATACCCAGCCACTTTGAAACCGATGGCAGGCTTCTTGTCTGTAAGGAAACCAACTGGTTTCCCCATTTAACTATAGACCACTGGCCTCCAAAACCAAGCTGCCTTTGCAAAGGCCCACGTGCTACTGCCAGAGCGCTCCATCACTGATGGGGAAAGGCAGCGTGGACAAAATGTGACGTTGACAGAGGACAGCTCAGCGGCCCGAGGAGCCGTCCATTCCGATTAAATACAACGGGTGGAAAACCCAAGGGTCTTGACCCATCTTGGTAATTAAAGATCCCACGGTAAGAGCGAGCCAGCCGAGATCTTCTCCTATTCCCAGGCCAATTTTCCCATTTGGGCAATTACTCTCCCCAGCTTCTCCGCCCCATTCCCCGACTCCGGCCTCCTGGAGGGTCATTTCTGAGGCAGCTGCAATGTGACGGAGTGTATGATGGGGCAGAGTGGGGGCTGCCGTTGACCCCGGGGAGAAGGCATGAGAGAGAGAGAGAGAGAGAGAGAGAGAGAGAGAGAGAGAGAGAGAGAGAGAGAGAGGGAGAGGGAGAGAGAGAGAAGGCGAGTTTTAGGGTGTCCGGCACATAACCCTGCTAGCTCATTAGATGATAGAATCGGGTAAGCCTCTTTTCAACTGTTGCATTCATTCCTGGAAGGACCCTACGGAACCTGATGAGGACAACCCTCACCCAAGACAAACTAACTCCATTTCGGAGCCTCACTCTCTGCCTCCCTAATGCTCTCAGCGTCGTTCTTATTAAGTTCTTCAGTGCCTACCCTTCTAACAAAATAAGTTCCTTCTCTCATTAGCTCAGAAAAGGGGTTCTCAAATTTTCAACAGAGGAAGTGCACTCCTCTCTACCCCATCCTCCTGGAAGCATAATTCACTCTATCACATGCACCCCAAATGTGTTTACTAGTAGCTCTAGGTAGGGGTGTTGTTAAGCACTCAAAAGATGTGGGGCGCAGGCCTGCAGGACACAGATCTGCATAAAATTTGCATTTTTGAGTTTATATCTGAGCATGCACATTTAGAAATAATTGCTAGCACTAATTGAAATAAGTCACAGAAGGCAAAGCCAACCAATTAATGTCACACCCAAATGACCCCAAGGAGAGTTCCCTTTATTTAGGGCGACCCTATGAAAAGGACGGCAGGGCTCCAGTATCTTTAACAGTTGTATAGAAAAGGGGAATTCAGCAGGTGTATGCATGCAGCACCTGGTGAAATCCCCTCTTCATCACAACAGTTAAAGCTGCAGGAGCCCTGCCCTCATTTGTATCTGGCCACTCTACAAAAGAGGGCAGGTTTCCTGCAGCTTTAACTGTTGTGATGAAGAGGGGATTTGACCATGTTCGGGCTGTGAATGCCTGAACGTTTGCTGAAATGGCATCTGTCCTGCACTAGAGGGAGGTGTCAGACAGCTTGGGGGAACCCCTAAGTTTGCAGAAGTACCTCCCAAAAAAACTTTAGGAGAAAAAAGGAGCTGCTGAGGGGGACCCCAAAACACTAATGAATGCGGGCTGACTGTTGGGGTGGGGTGGGAGAAAACTAGGAAGGGAGAATGGAATGGAGTTGCTGGAATCTTGAACAGGACACACTGCATACTGCAAGATTTTGTTGCAGGGCCCTCTGGCACACCATTATTTCTCTTCCAGGAATCTAACATGAGACAAACCTTTTCCAACAATGCAATTTGCTCCCGTATTCTGGGTGCCGTCACTTTCTGCATGCGATTATAGGATTACTGGCTCAGGCACTCAGACTGTTAAGCAATTAAAGGATTTTTGGTTGGTGAATCATCTGCTTTTAAACAATGAATCAAATCATATATTTTTTTACATGAATTTGCATATTACTGGAACCTCAGTTTAGGATCCACTTGCCTTTTGGGATGAGAGGAGGGGATATTAGACCGAAACAGAGTGTACAGTTTAAGAAACAAAAAGCTACCTTACATTGTTAGAAGAATAAAAAAGCAACCTGTCCTACACACTTTTTTTTAAAAAAAAAAAAAACCCTATTACAGTAACATGTCAGAAATAGTCTCAATGTACAATCAGGAATAATCTCTCTCATATCCCCATGATTAGGGTGACCATATGAAAAGGAGGACAGAGCTCCTATATCTTTTACAATTGCATAGAAAAGGAAATTTCAGCACCACCTGGTGATATTCCTTATTCATCACAACAATTAAAGCCGCAGGAGCCCTGCCCTCTTTTGTATCTAGTCAAGACGGCAGGGCTCCTGCAGCTTTCACTGTTGGGAAGAAGGGGGGATTTCACCAGGTGCTGCATGCATGCAAATGACACCTTCTGAAATTCCCTTTTCAATACAGCTGTTAAAGGTACAGGAGCCCGGTCCTCCTTTTCATGTGGTCACCCTACCCATGATTAAAATTGACCCTCAGTGATAAAAATTGGCCTGTACGGTTTAATCGAGTCACGTTTTAATGGATTCATCCACTGATTAAATCCCTACTAAGGATTTTTAGACTGCTTAGGAACATAGAAAGCTGCCTTGTACTGAGTCAGGCCTTTGTCCACCCAAGTCTTGTTTTCAAAATAAACACTACTAGAAGTATAGGGGAAAGCATTTCATATATTCGTAGCACTCAGAGATCCTGAGCCTTTTCAGAGCCAGACACCAGGCAGTCATTCATCAGGGGATGCATTTCCCAGCATGGAAGTGTAATAACAAGGAAGGGGAGATGCGTAGGGTGACCATGTGAAAAGCAGGACTGGGCACCTGTATCTTTAATAGTTGTATAGAAAGGGGAATTTCAGCAGGTGTCATTAGTATGCCTGCAGCACCTGGTGAGATTCCTTCTTCATCACAATAGTTAAAGCTGTAGGAGCCCTGCTCTTTTGTATCTGGTCTCTCTAGTATAGTATAGGAGGGCAGGGCAGGGCTCCTGCAGCTTTTACTGTTGTGATGAGGAGGGAATTTCACCAGGTGCTGCAGGCATACAAATGAAAACCCCTTTTTCAATACAACTGTTAAAGATTCAGGAGCCCTGTCCTCCTTTTCACAGGGTCACCCTAGAGATGCGCCAGTTGAATTTATTCCACAAAGATCACCTCTAAGCCTGAAAAGAGTTGGCAATTTTACCTTACTCCACAACGCCATAACTGTTCTGCTTCTGCAGCAGCTAAACCCCATCAGAATGGAACAAGAGACTTTATTCTAAACTAGCTGATATATCCGGCGTAGCTCGGGGCCCTTAAGATATATGTCTCCAAGGTAATCATCTTGGCGCCCTCCAGAAGTGTTGGTTGGGGATGATGGGATTGGCTTGGGATGATGGGACTGCAGTCCAACACATCTGGAGAGCATTAGGGTGTGTGGAAAACTGTCCCAAGGCCTTCTGCATGGCAAACAGGTGTTCTTTGCACTGAGCTATGGGATACCGCCTCGCTGAGCTTTGGGAGGGTTACTTGACACACATTTCTGAGTAACTTTTAAGCATCTATGCAGTTTTCCCTATCTAAGACACTCATTCTTTGTCAGCAAAATCCAGATTGCCTTTCCAAGCTGACTTTTGCTGGGTTTCCGTTAGGACCATGTGGTGTGGCATATACAATTAAGCTATCATATTAATTATTTGCTAAGCGCCATGCAGGGACAATAAAGTGGTTTGATTAGAATAACAGGCTATGTGCTTCCCCGTCTGTCCGGGATGACTTTTCAGTCACATCAGCACAATTGGATTGTGCAGAAGCAATCTTTGTGGCATTTTTTAAAAGTTGCAATTAACAGATAATGAGACTGGCAAAAGGATAGAGAAAGATATTGGGGGGGGGGGAACTGATGCAGAAGAGAGACTTTGGGGAAAGTTTTCATCCTTCTGTTGTAAGAAAGAAAGAAACTCTGTAGTCCACGGATAATGTTTGTGTCTTAAGGACAATTTCGTTGAGTTTATTAATACAAATGTAAGTAAATGTTTTAAAAATCCAAACTTTCATCAAGGTTTCTAGCCGTTAAGGTTTTAGAAATGTTTTTAGTCAATGTTTTTAGCTCTCAAGGCTTAAATGCATAGACAATGTCTACCTTGTTCAGTCTGTTTGTTCTGTGAAAATCAGCACATGAAACTTTACATGGCGTGGGAGTAAGCCCTAATTACCTGCTAATGGTAGTTAAAGACATAGGAGCCAAGAACACTTTAAAAAGTTGGCAACCTTAAGTGCTTGGTGAAACCTCAGGGAGCTGAGGCAGAACTAGACCAGGGACAGGATATGAGGGACCTGCAGAGTTTAGCCCTTTGACCCTCTAGCAGGAACAGAATAAGATATAGAAAATAAGGGGAAATGCATTAACTGTATAGCTAGCAAACCCAGTTTCTTCTCTTTCTTTTCTATTTTTTAACCCTATGCAGCCCTGACCATGTGTTTCCTTATGTTCATCACTTTATTATGCTATTGGCATGACATAAAACAACAAACAGCAGCAGAATTAACAGTGTTACAGCTAATCGTTTCTATAAGTCTGGGACCAGCTCCCACTTCTAGTTCTTCCCCCACCCCGATGACATCAGCACCAAAAAAGGTCCAATTTGTGGGCTTTTAAGGGAATTACTGCTTGCATTCCCAGCTCATACTGTTCAGATAGACTGCTCTTTCTCATAAGCTCTTTGGGAAAACAAGAGCGTAGAATAATCCTGCCAGTTGCTCCTGTCCATTGTCACACGTCACCTCGTTCTCCAGGAGTGGGACAGTTAGGTAATTTTAAACTCTGGACTTAATTGCCTTTTGAGGGGGTGGGAGAACCCATCTTTATATGGCAGGGTGCATCACGTCTTTTCAAAAACTCCTGTTCTGAGGCTTCCCTGCTCGTTCTGCTCAGTGGAGCCCTGGACAGAAGCCAAGGATCTCCTACTCTATGATCCAGTGATTGAATGTGCTGTGCTGTGTTAGGACACAGGCACTCTGCCCAGCCAGCTTCCCTCACCAAGCCTCTGAGCAAGCTGACATATACCATGTTTTCATTTTCAGCCATTGTATTGAAAACATGCTTAATTATTCCTTACCAAAAGGAAAATGTAATGTATAATAATACTAATAAAAACCTTATGCCTCAATATATGACCTTGAATGCCCATTTTGCACCATGTCTGGTTGCGCACTAAGGAACATGCTCCTATTATTATTATTATTATTATTATTATTATTATTATTATTATTATTTACATTTATATAGCGCCCCATAGCCGAAGCTCTCTGGGCGGATGATGATGATGATGATTGCATTTATATCCCACCTTTTTTTCCCTCCAAGGAACCGAAGGCTGCGTACATAATCCTCCTCCTCCTCCTCTTCATTTTATCCTAACAACAACAACCCTGTGAGGTAGGTTGGACTGAGAGTCTGTGACTGGCCCAAAGTCACCCAGTGGGTTTCCATGGCCGAGTGGGGACTAGAACCCGGATCTCCCAACTCCCAGTCCAACACCTTAGCCACTACACCACACAGGCTCTATCCTGCTGTCTAGTTACACCAGTGTGCTGGAGGAGCAATTGATCTCTCAGGCTTTGACTTGTTTCTAGGGCTTTTGTGTAATCACCCGAGCTCCCTTTACAATAAATTTAAACCATTATCATCATCATTGGGTGACCATATGAAAAGGAGGACACGGCTTCTGCATCTTTAACAACTGTACTGAAAAGGGAATTTCAGCAGGTGTAATTTTTATGAATCAGTACCTGGTGAAATTCCCTCTTCATCACAACAGTTAAAGCAGCAGGAGCCCTGCTTAGCATGACCAGATACAATCGAGGGTAGGGCTCCTGCCGCTTTAATTGTTGCGATGAAGAGGGAGTTTCACTAGGTGCTGCACGTATAAAAATGACACCTGCTGAAATTCTCCTTTCTATACAACTGTTAAAGATTCAGGAGCCCTGTCCTCCTTTCCATGTGGTCACCCTCGTCGTCATCATCGTCATCCAAAACTGCATTGATTTGAACGCTTTGGATGGAAGAAACTGCCAGCAATTTCTGGGAGTTGAAGATTCCCTGCATTACACCACCTTTGAGCAATGCTGTTTGAACTGGTGCAGCTTTCTATTGTAGTATGGTTGGTGGAGGGGAGGGGGACAATTCCCTATGGGAGAATTCACACACTTCTTCAGTTTCCTTCCTGGCTGCTTTTAATGGAGGTGTGTCAGTCTCCCCATCAGCATGCTAATCCTCCGTGGCTTTTGCCTGGGCTTGAACGGCACACAAAAGGTAACAAAACTCTCCTTCGTTGCTGACCGGGCTTGTCCTGTCTTCTGTGGAAACCGCTAAAGACTTGTGGACTTAACATGTTTCCATTGTGAGTCATAGTTTCAGTAGCAAAGCTGAGTTTGCGATATTGAAGCAGTAAGGAATGGCCTTGTTGTGGTGGTGTCATCAGTGCTGGTTATGACCTATAAAGCTCTATATGGTTCGGGTCCAGGTTATTTGAAAGAACGTATTCTCCCTTATGAGCCTGCCCGTGCTTTGAGATCTTCTGGAGAGGCCCTTCTTTCAGTCCCACCTTCTTCACAGGCGCGCTTGGTGGGAACGTGGGACAGGGCCTTCTCGGTGGCTGCTCCGGTGCTCTGGAACTCTCTTCCCGGGGAAGCTAGGCTGGCTCCCTCCTTGATGGGCTTTCGGAAGCAGGCTAAAACTTTTTTGTTCAAGCAGGCCTTTGGAGAATAATCTGCCCCTCCATCTATGTTAATGTCTCATAATTTTATTGTGTGTTTTTTTAATTGTTTATGGTTTTGTTCCCCCCCCCCAATGTATATTTTAAACTTTGTAAGGCCGCCTTGAGGCCCAGCATTGGGCAAAAGGCAGGATACTACTACTACTACTACTACTAATAATAATAATAATAATAATAATAATAATAATAATAATCAGAGCAGGATTTGGAGGGCCCTCTACACCAGAATGGGCAGGACCCCCCACCCCCCAAAAATGCTATACCCCCCATGTATAGCTCCCATAAGCCCCAGCCAACATGGCCATCATTCAGGGATTATCCAGGTCCAAAAACACCTGGAGGGCAACAGTTTATTTATTTATTTATTTATTTATTTATTACATTTTTATACCGCCCAATAGCCGAAGCTCTCTGGGCGGTTCACAAAAATTAAAACCACAATAAAACACCCAACAGGTTAAAAACACAATTACGAAAAACTGTGTTAAAAACACAGTTTACCTGCCACTGCCAAAAAACTACGATTTAACTTTAAGAATTGGTCCCTGGGTTTGATTTGATTTTTCTCCTCTCCCCTCCTCATCCCTTTTTCCTTTTGTGCCGTGTCTTTTAGACCGTAAGCCTTTAGGCAGGAACTGTCTTCTTTTTATTAATCACATGTAAGCTGTTCTAGGAGCCTTTCCATCTGAAGAGCAAGATAAAAAATGTTTTATATTAAAAAAAACCAAATGAATAAATGAAATCCGGAGTCTAAATTTACCTAACTGCACCACGGTATCTACTGTTAGACAGAGTGAGGCAACAGTTTTTAATTTGTACACTGATTGCCGAGAGAACTTCAGTTACTGGGTGACTTTAAAATGTAATACATGAAATAAGATAAAATAATTTTGAAGAATGGCATCACCTCCTCCAGTTAGGTGCAAAGTGCTCTGTTTTTAGCTTGAAAAAGGTTTTGGCAGGAGGCCCACTTAGGTGCACAATGTTTACTTCCTCTTTCAAAAAAGGAAGTAATGAGGGACAAACGCACGGGCAGAGAAGCGATGGTAAGGAAACACAATTTCCCCCCTGTGTCATGACGCTGTATGGCAGGCTTGATGCAAGAGAAATTCCAACAGAATCTTCCATCAACAACACATGTTTGGAATGTAAGAGCAGAGTTGGGCTCTGAACCTTATCGGAGCAACAGCTGCCTTTCCCAGGAGCTCTCCGGGGTCCTGAAGTCACTGAACTCTCAATTCTACTACCTGCAACCTCCTTCCTGGCTCCTTCTGCTGGAAGGTTCCTGTCCTCACAAGCTACCATGTAGAACAGGGGTGGAGAACCTGTTTCTGCCCATGGGACAAATTCCCTTTCAGAGAAACTCTTGGGGTTGCATTCCAGAGATAGACAGGGCCAAAGGCAAAAGGAACAGAGGCAGCATATTTTAGCCAGGGCCGCCCCAAGACATTTTGCTGCCTGAGGCAAAGAACAAGATGATGCCCTCTCCTGCTCCAGGTACAAAGCCAACTGGACTCCTTCTTCAACACTGAGAATGGAACAGCATCCTCCACTGTACCTGAAGGCATCAGGTTAGCTTAAGGAGTACAAGGCAGGCCACTCAGCACTCATCTCTCTCCTGCAACACCTTGCTGCTACCTCCCACCTGAGGCGACTGCCTCACACTGCCTAATGGGAGGGCCAGCCCTGAGTTCAGCCATCCACCATTAAGACTTAGGAGGCATTTCAACCTTTTAGAATGGAAGGAAATTCGCAAAAGCCAAGTGTACCACCAATGGAAAGGGGGCGAGGTCAGGGAACGAGGGGATCGACATCTGGGCAAACCCGTCTAGACTGGGACACCAAGAAGGCTAGATCTGGGCTCTGGGCGTGAGGTTCCACACCCCTGATGTAGACTCACATTCAGTGAGGATGGAGCACCCAGGTGTTTACAGGAGCAGTTGGAGTCCAACCCCCCCTGAATTATCATGAAGGACTCTGGGCCGTTTTCACACCAGCACTGGACGGGGCTGGCACAAGACTTTTTGCTGCCTGAGAAGCCGCAAACAGTGCCCCCCTCCAGGGCAAACTGCATCGTACCCAAGGCTAGACACCTTGGCATGTGAGGCAGAAGGTCCATCACAGACCTATTCCCCCTCCTTGGGACTAAAAATGCAACTATAACGCATTAAATACATTTAAAAATCGGTTGCCCTTTCATGACATACGAGATGACTGATTCACTCTGACCCCTTGGTCAGAGGCGGCACAAACAATACCTCCAACCTGAGGTGCTTTCAGACTGTCGGCTGGTAGCACTATCGAGTCATTCCTTTATACTACATAGAATCATAGAATCATAGAATAGTAGAGTTGGAAGGGGCCTATAAGGCCATCGAGTCCAACCCCCTGCTCAATGCAGGAATCCACCCTAAAGCATCCCTGACAGATGGTTGTCCAGCTGCCTCTTGAGGGCCTCTAGTGTGGGAGAGCCCACAACCTCCCTAGGTCACTGATTCCATTGTCGTACTGCTCTAACAGTCAGGACGTTTTTCGTGATGTCCAGTCGGAATCTGACTTCCTGTAACTTGAGCCTGTTATTCCGTGTCCTGCACTCTGGGAGGATCGAGAAGAGATCCTGGCCCTCCTCTGTGTGACAACCTTTCAAGTATTTGAAGAGTGCTATCATGTCTCCCCTCAATCTTCTCTTCTCCAGGCTAAACATGCCCAGCTGTTTCAGTCTCTCCTCATAGGGCTTTGTTTCCAGACCCTTGATCATCCTGGTTGCCCTCCTCTGAACACACTCCACCTTGTCTGCGTCCTTCTTGAATTGTGGAGCCCAGAACTGGACGCAATACTCTAGATGAGGCCTAACCAGGGCCGAATAGAGAGGAACCAGTACCTCACGTGATTTGGAAGCTATACTTCTATTAATACAGCCCATAATAACATTTGCCTTTCTTGCAGCCATATCGCACTGTTGGCTCATATTCAGCTAGTGATCTACAACAATTCCAAGATCCTTCTCGTTTGTAGTATTGCTGAGCCAAGTATCCCCCATCTTGTAACTGTGCATTTGGTTTCTATTTCCTAGATGTAGAACTTGTCATTTATCCCTATTAAATTTCATTCTGCTGTTTTCAGCCCAGCACTCCAGACTTATCAAGATCACTGTCCGCACTTCGACAGGTATGGCACTTTTTTAAAAGTACAAACATCTTGCCATGTTTTATCCACACCTATGCACCCCCGTTTTAGCTCTGACTCATCAGCTAGCTTCCCTTTCAGTTCAGAGCCAGTCTAGGGGGAGAAATATGTTTCAATGATTGGGAAGGTTTGCTTGGGAGAATTCACAGGCAGTGGAGAGTTTAGTGCCTTCCTTCCTATCAATAATGCCCCATAAATTCTTGCCGGCCGGCCGGCAGGCCGACTGCAACTTCATTTTTAATCGAAAGGAAATATGAAATTTAAAACTCAATTTTTCCTCCAGACTATCGAATTCTGTCCTAAAACTGTACAATAAGATCATATGAAGCAACAGTAACCTACCTCACAGGAGTGTTGTGGGGGACAGGCCCTAAAGGTTGTAAAGCAGGTTGAAAATGCTATACACACACAGTGAACTGGAGTAGTGCTTAAATACAGTCCGAGAGAAAAGAACCGGGCATAGCTATTTTCTTCTAGCAACACGCCATCAAAAAGTTTTATCTCATTAAGGTTGTAAACAAGGTGGACTTTTTTCAGCACATTTAGTTTAAGAACCAAATTAAATGTTCCAGCGATTTACGGGATTCGATCTGGTCTTTCTCCATAAGCCGGTCCGGGCTCCTGATGGCTGAATGGCCAGCTTGAAAGGGAGGGGAGGTGCCCCACTGTTTCGGCCAACTGACCCATTCTAACGGGTCTCCTTTGAGGAGAAGCATGGGTCCCTTTCAAGAGTTCATTCGATACAGCTTACAAAAGATTTTCACCCAGGATAAGAAAAGTTTACAAAAAGTTTTTGGGAAAGGAAAACTGCCGAGTCTTTTAAAAAGAGAATAAATTACCTTTGCTGTGTCTGGGTTGAGCTAATCTGATTAGGCCAACCTCATGAACAGCCCCAGTGAAAAGAGGAGAGGGGGAAAGAAGGGGGGAACCCATAGATTCCAAAGAAAAAGAGAACCAGTAATGTTAGGCAGGTTCAAACAAACACAGGGCTGTACGTCTCACTTCTTGACTACAGATGACAAGATGATAAATGATTTGAGAGCCAGAACCAATATAATTATTTTTTTCCCTTTCTTTTTTTCTTTTACTTCAGGTATGGGAACAGACACTTAATAAGATTAAGGGAGGCAAAAATGAAAGACCCCAAGAACACTACAGATATTTGCAATGGGTGTTTGGATAACATAGAAGTTTGGGGGCTCTTGAATGAAGCCCGGGGTGGGTAGAAGGAGTCTTCTGAGTTAATTAAGTTAGCAATGCTTGATTTCTCAATAGATCAGAGCTTTAGTAGTCATGTTGTCCACACAGAATGAGAAATATAGAAAGGGCTAAATACTGACGACTATTGATCAAGTGATAACATGCCGTTATGGGCATGCGCTTGATAAGGAAACGGATTGTTGTAATATTCTGTGAAGGATAGAGAGACTTCTTTTTTTTTTAACATTTCTCCACATCTAATCAAAGAAGGGAGTGGTAAAATTAACTTGGGGCTTTGGTAGGATGGCCAGCACATCATGAGGGAACACCCACTATCACTAATTGTTAAATGGCTGTCCAGCAAATATACACCGCATAGTTTTCTTGTGCATGTAGTTAAACTATGGAATGCACTCCTACAAGATGTAGTGATGGCCACCAATTTGGATGGCCTTCAAAGGGGGGTAGGCAAATTCATGTAGGAGAAGGCTATCAATGGCTACTAATCCTGATGGCTATGTACTACCTCCAGTATCAGAGGCAGTAGCCAATGTATGGCAGTTGATGGGGAACATGGGCAGGAGGGTGCTATTGCACCCATGTCCTGCTTGTGGGTTCCTGGTTGAGGGCTGATTGGCCACTGCGGCCACAGCTAGACCTAAGGTTTATCCTGGGATCATCCAGGGTTCGCCCCTGCCTGAGCACTGGATCCCCTGTGTGTCACTTAGATGAACAGGTTTGACCCTGGACAATCCAGGGATAAACCTTAGGTCTAGCTATGGCCTGTGTGAACAGAGTGTTGGACTGGATGGACCTTTGGTCTGATCCAGCATTAGGGTTCTTCTCCAGAATTCGAGGATAATAAGTGACTGCTCACTTGAGGGAATGATACTAAAGGCAAAACTGAAGTACTTTGGCCACATAATGAGAAGACAGGATACCCTGGAGAAGAGGCTGATGCTAGGGAAAGTGGAAGGCAAAAGGAAGAGGGGCCGACCGAGGGCAAGAGGGATGGATGATATTCTGGAGGTGACAGACTCGACCTTGGGGGAGCTAGGGGTGGCGACGGCCAACAGAAAGCTCTGGTGTGGGCTGGTCCATGAAGTCACGAAGAGTCGGAAGCGACTGAACGAATAAACAACAAAAGTGACAACAGACAGTAAAAATGGCTTTCATAAGAACATAACATAAGATGTGCCATGCTGGATCAGACCACAGGACTATCTAAGAACTTCATTTGATTCTTTTTCTTTCTTTCTTTTTTAAATAAGAGCTCACCAAAATCTGCAAATTTCTGTATAAAGTTGAGACGTTAAAATCGCGAATGCGGGAGAAACTGGAATGGGCAGATTCGTCCATGCAGGCAGAAGGCTTTGAGTGATTATCTCTTTAAAAATATGGGTTTGAAGCCCTGTGTGTTCAACCATGTTCGTGGTGTTGAATTAGGGTTAGAACAAACCAAGAAAGGGAAATGTATATATACCTTGACGCACAATATGAAGCAAAAGGAAAAGTCACAGGTATAACAACATTAAGTTGTAGTAATATTGTTGTACATGTGACTTTTCCTGTTGCTGAACTAGGGTTGCCACCTCTCTCTCGTTTCTGACATGCTCAGCTTTAACATAGAATCATAGAGTCATAGAATAGTAGAGTTGGAAGGGGCCTATAAGGCCATCGAGTCCAACCCCCTGCTCAATGCACGAATCCACCCTAAAGCATAACTTCTAGGCAGGTACAGCATGTTCCTGTCTATACTGGGAATTAGAATCCTTATTGAATTTGCCTGGTACAGAAGGGTGAAAATTTCATTTAGGTTTGGTGTTGTTTTTTTACATGAAATTAACCCAAATCCACAAATTTCTTCATATATGGGATGGGAAGAACTAGAATGTGGAAGAAAGCAAAACTGACACTTGCTCCATCCTTTTCTATCTTGCCCAGTTTCCAACAGCAGCCAAGCAGATTCATAGAATCATAGAATAGTAGAGTTGGAAGGGGCCTACAAGGCCATCGAGTCCAACCCCCTGCTTAATGCAGGAATCCACCCTAAAGCATCCCCGACAGATGGTTGTCCAGCTGCCTCTTGAAGGCCTCGAGTGTGGGAGAGCCCACAACCTCCCTAGGTAACTGGTTCCATTGGCGTACTGCTCTAACAGTCCCGAAGCTTTTCCTGATGTCCAGCTGGAATCTGGCTTCCTGTCACTTGAGCCCGTTATTCCGTGTCCTGCACTCTGGGAGGATCGAGAAGAGATCCTGGCCCTCCTCTGCGTGGCAACCTTTCAAGTACTTGAAGAGAGCTCTCATGTCTCCCCTCAATCTTCTCTTCTCCAGGCTAAACATGCCCATTTGTTTCAGTCTCTCTTCATAGGGCTTTGTTTCCAGGATCCTCAGGATCCTCAAACCCTTCCCAGCAGATTTTGGGTGTGTGTGCAGGGGGGAGGAGAACTGTGTTCTGCTAGGAGTTCCCATTCTGCTGGTGGACCTGTAGCATTGGATCCAGGCCTTGTGTCCTTCTTGTGGGTTTCCTGGGGGCAGCTGGATGACCACTGTGTGAACACTGGACTAGATGGACCCTTGGTCTGATGTAGCAGGCCTCATCTAGAGTATTGCATCCAGTTCTAGGCTCCACAATTCAAGAACGACGCAGACAAGCTGCAGCAGGTTCAGAGGAGGGCAACCAGGATGATCAGGGGTCTGGAAACAAAGCCCTATGAAGAGAGACTGAAAGAACTGGGCATGTTTAGCCTGGAGAAGAGAAGATTGAGGGGAGACATGAGAGCACTATTCAAATACTTCAAAGGTTGTCACACAGAGGAGGGCCAGGATCTCTTCTCGATCCTCCCAGAGTGCAAGACACGGAATAATAGGCTCAAGTGACAGGAAGCCATATTCCGTCTGGACATCAGGAAAAACTTCCTGACTGTTAGAGCAGTACGACAATGGAATCAGTTGCCTGGTGAGGTTGTGGGCTCTCCCACACTAGAGGCCTTCAAGAGGCAGCTGGACAAGCATCTGTCAGGGATGCTTTAGGGTGGATTCCTGCATTGAGCAGAATTCCAAGGGGTTATGAGCTTTATCACACCAGCGTTATACTGTGCAATCACTGTCAATTGCGTGCAAAGGACTCCGAAGTTTCCCAGCTTATAATCTGCTTTTATTGTGAAGTATCCCCATGCATCCTCCTTTAATTGCGCTTCGTAACCAAAAGAAGTGCAATATTTTGCTACTAGTTTTCGAGCGTATCGTTTGTTGTTTTCCGAGCGGCCACTGGGGCGCAGGAGCAGAATTTGAAGAAAAATTAAACAAATGCTTACATCTGTGTAAGCTTTAACGATAATCAAAACTGGCATAGTAATATATATTAAGGAGAGCTTTAAGCATACCAAATTTGAATCAGATTGGATCATCCGTTGATTTTTTATGATTTTTTTTTACATTTCCCCCCTTAAACCCATTTCCTGGTGTGCAAAGGATCTAGCCGCCCGCTAGGAACAACAACAACAATAGTGACAGTTTAGCGCTGTAGGGGATAATTCGAGGGAAACAGGTACATGGGATGAAGCCTTTAGTCACAGATGGCAGCCACAGACAGGTTGGCAAGCCAGTGCAGAGGAATGCTCCCCACCCCACCCCACCCGTCCTCCAACCTTTGTTGGGTTTCATTGGGACGTCCAGGTCCTTAATGCTCAGTTTTTCAGATTCCTTCACACACCGGAAAAACACGTTCTGCTCCTTAGCAAATATAATTAAGGAACAGTATCTGTGGAAGACCCTTGTAAGGAGATTTTCTTCCCGAGGTCTCCTTAATACAGATGTAATTGACTGCTTTCTGCCTTCTGCACACAGATTGCTCTGGTCCCACTCTTGCTATTCATCAGCAAATTAACTGGGGATCCTTTGAAAAGGACCTCTCCGTCCAGGAGTGCATTTGGAGAATGAAGCTTTGGGCTGCGTTAAATCTAGACACTGGCGTTTGCTTCCCTCTTCCCTTTTTATCTCCGCCGCCTTTTCAAACGTGTTTTCAAGCCGGGGAGAAGTCAGCAAATATGTGTTTGGGGAAACCGAAGGGGCATTTGTTAAAGAAGCCTACATCTGTTTCATTCAGGAGGTCAACCGGGCCAACTTTGGTTCTTTTTTCTCCTTTTCTTTCAGAACAACGCACTCTGAAAGACTGAACTTTGCAAATTCCCTTTAAGCTTCTCGCTGATTCTGGGGGGAGAAACAGAAAGTGAAGGAGGAGAAAAATGTTTTGTGGTTCCTCCAACTTCCCTGAATGGTAGGAGCATAATAGGGGTGAGCACAGGAGAATAGTGGTATTTCAGAAATATCAATTATTATGAATGAGGTGAGCTAGGCACCCAGATAGGTACCCAGGCATGTCTTTCAAAAAACGTTAGTTCCCCCTAAAGTGGACAATATAATTTATTTATTTAATAAATTTATAGGCTGCCTTTTAGGGTTAAGCGTTCAACTAAGAAAAGAGAAATGGGGTGGATCCAGATTTGATCGTACTTGGAAATGCCCAATAGTTGCCTCCTTTTCGGAGGAAGTCATCAGATGGCTAAACTTTGTATTGGAGAACTCTTTAATATTTTCTGATGTACATGTTCTCTTAAATTATGTACCCGCTTCTTCGAATGTAACACATGGTCAGCGTAAACTGATTTTTCACGCCCTCTTGACTGATACTACAACCCTGGAAAGATAAAAGTTCACCACCTATAATGCAAAAGATTGAAGACCAAACAACACTAGAAACATTTGAAAGAGTGGTATATAGGGGCCATTCACAAATGGACTTATATTTGGATATTTGGTCTGTCTTTATGGAAGTTTATGTGTAATTTCCTCCTCCCCCCCCTTTTTTTAGAATGCTGTAATATTTGAAACTGAGACCTTTAAAGTATGCAGTTACACTTGCAATTTTAGTTTTATTCCATTGTTTTGTTGAAACTTACACTAAAAAATGATAAATACTTAGAGTACACCTATCAAAATCAATAGGACCTCCTGTGACAAATCTACTCTATGCTTAAAATGTTGTCACACAGAGGAGGGCCAGGATCTCTTCTCGATCCTCCCAGAATGCAGGACATGGAATAATGGGCTGAAGTTACAGGAAGCCAGATTCCGGCTGGACAGCAGGAAAAACTTCCTGATTGTTCGAGCAGTATGACAATAGAACCAGTTACCTAGGGAGGTTGTAGGCTCTCCCACACTAGAGGCCTTCAAGAGGCAGCTGGACAACTCTCTGTCTGGGATGCTTTAGAGTGGATTCCTGCATTGAGCAGGGGGTTGGACTCGATGGCCTTGTAGGCCCCTTCCAACCCCTTGCTCAATGCAGTCCTATTTAAAACATGTTCAATAGTGAGGATATTCTTGAATCAGTAAAAGACGGCATGACTTGGCAAAGCCCATCAGGTCCATCTAGAAAAACTGCCACGAGCAAGAAAAGAGAGATAATAATTGTTGTTGTTGTTGTTGTTGTTGTTTATATTTATTAGGCATCTTTCTCAAAAATGAAAACAAGATGTCTTACAAAAAAGATGCAAAATGTTAAGCAGCTTAAAACAGCTAATAACAATTAAAAATACCAGGAGCCAATAAAACAACTAACATTAAGGAGACCCATCATATACCAGGAAATAGAGGACCAGAGGGAAGTTTGTGGATGGAATATTATTATTATTATTGCAAGAGCAAAAGTGGTGCCCCATTCCTCTGACAACTGTTGCTGCTTGTGGAAGTGCCATAGGCCCAATCACTGGGCCGCTGTCCTTGGTGCTGGACAATCAAAGAAGACAGCTAGGCTTCAAGAAAACCCCTTCCGGTCATCCCAATTCAGCAGGGGGAAGGCGGGATCACATCACCTATTGGGGCCTTTATCTCAATCCAGGTAGTTGTAGGTATCAGTCTTCTTGTAGGTATCAGTGTGTTAAGAGGAGGGCAACCAGGATGATCAGGGGTCTGGAAACAAAGCCCTATGAAGAGAGACTGAAAGAACTGGGCATGTTTAGCCTGGAGAAGAGAAGACTGAGGGGAGACATGAGAGCACTCTTCAAATACTTGAAAGGTTGTCCCACAGAGGAGGGCCAGGATCTCTTCTTGATCCTCCCAGAGTGCAGGACACGGAATAATGGGCTCAAGTTAAAGGAAGCCAAATTCCAGCTGGACATCAGGAAAAACTTCCTGACTGTTAGAGCAGTATGACAATGGAACCAGTTACCTAGGGAGTGTGGCAGTGTAAAGCAGCAAAGGCTTCAAACTGGGGACTCAGACAGCAGCACCCAAGGGCCCTGCTCCCTACACCACTCTCAGGAAATTGGCCTGCTCTTTCCTGTGTTGCAACACTACCCTTATAATGTCCAGGGAGGAGCCAGGTGACCTGAGGAACTCATGGGGGCCTGGCTAGTTCTGCATCATTATTGCTCTGGTTTCTCAGTTCATTGACTGAACAACTTGCTGTCCTGTCTTGCCTTGCCTTTTTGAGAAGCAACCTGACCTCCAATCTGTCTTTGACCACTTCTTCTTCTGGCCCATTAGTCCTTGCCTATCTGATCCAGAACCCAACCCTCCGCCTATCTTCTATGACTTCTTCTGGCCTTTTTGCTCCTCATCTACCTGCTCCACAATCTGAGCCCTTGCCTGTCTTTGACCGTATCATCAGTCTCAGGACCCTTTGTGTGTTCATAGAATCATAGAATCATAGAATAGCAGAGTTGGAAGGGGCCTACAAGGCCATCGAGTCCAACCCCCTGCTCAATGCAGGAATCCACCCTAAAGCATCCCTGACAGATGCTTGTCCAGCTGCCTCTTCAAGGCCTCTAGTGTGGGAGAGCCCACAACCTCACCAGGCAACTAATTCCATTGTCGTACTGCTCTAACAGTCAGGAAGTTTTTCCTGATGTCCAGCTGGAATCTGGCTTCCTTTAACTTGAGCCCGTTATTCTGTGTCCTGCACTCTGGGCGGATCGAGAAGAGATCCTGGCCCTCCTCTGTGTGACAACCTTTCAAGTATTTGAAGAGTGCTATCATGTCTCCCCTCAATCTTCTCTTCTCCAGGCTAAACATGCCCAGTTCTTTCAGTCTCTCCTCATAGGGCTTTGTTTCCAGACCCCTGATCATCCTGGTTGCCCTCCTCTGAACACGCTCCAGCTTGTCTGCGTCCTTCTTGAATTGTGGAGCCCAGAACTGGACGCAATACTCTAGATGAGGCCTAACCAGGGCCGAATAGAGAGGAACCAGTACCTCACGTGATTTGGAAGCTATACTTCTATTAATGCAGCGCAAAATAGCCTTTGCCTTTCTTGCAGCCATATTGCACCGTTGGCTCATATTCAGCTTGCGAACTACAACAATTCCAAGTGTTGATCTGCCTGTGCCAGAACCAGACGCCTGTCTGCAGCCCTTCTCTTTCCTTCTGAAGTGTATCTCATGAGTAGGGCGGCCTCTTTTGAATCTCTAAAAATAGCAGATGTGCATCACCCCAAAAAATAGTTGGCACAAATTCGCGTAAAAATTGGCATATGCTAATTTATATGTATAATGCAAAATTAAGGGTGGAAATGACTATAAAATTAAATATAGTGCTAACTGCTGATAGGAAACAGTTGTTAGGTTTCATCATTGAATAGGACAGGCCTTCAAATTAGTGCTGTGCTGCGACTCCACGTGTCATTCTTCTGCCTCTTTCACAGGGACTTGGAGAATTTCAGAGAAATTCCTCGGGCTGCAGAGTTTCTGGGCTTACTGTAAGGAAGTGGCTGAGGAATGGTCGGTGATGGTGTGTGCCTCCTCTATTTTACCAATTTTATCCTGTTCTGTCCTTGACTACTTGAGCTTTCTGAAAAGTTCCCTAGAGGACTTACCTAGGATGTGCTCCCTTGGGGCTTTCTAGCACTGCTGCCTGCAGAAGGCCTGACAGCCGAGTAAGCCATTTTTGGTTCTGTTTTGCTGTTGTTAAAAGTCCTTTTAACATCACACACACAGCCATCATCACAGAGGGCCATAGTTCAAAGCTTTAAATCACACTCAGAGCATGTGTTTCCTCGTGGTTTGAGTGAGGAAGAAGGCAAGGATTCCCGTGAGAGTGATGACGATGGATCCCTTTGATGTCCGCTAGAAGATGACGCTGGCATCTAAAGTCATGTATGCAGCTGTCTCTCATCCGACGATGGCAAACCACATGAAATTACCCCAGAAAATCCAGTGCCCAGAGGCACAATTGCTGATGGAAACAGCCTACAACAGGCTTTCTCTCTTTTCACACCATCTGGCTAGCTTTCTTGGGGATTCCTCAACTGTACCAAGGCACGGCAAAGGGGCTGGAAATTAAGCCATCACATAGAATGCATCCGGCGCCCTTTGCCCAACGGAGCAGGCAAGCTTTCTGCAGCACGCCACAGTTACCAACATAATAAGAACATCAGAAGAGCCCTGATGCTGGATCAGACCAAGGGTCCATCTAGTCCAGCACTCTGTTCACACAGTGGCCAACCAGCCATCGGCCAGGGATGAACAAGCAGGACATGGTGCAACAGCACCTTCCCACCCATGTTCCCCAGCAACTGGTGCACGCAGGCTTAGTGCCTTAAATACTGGAGATAGCACACAACCCTCAGAGCTGGTAGGCATGGATAGCCTTTGCCTCCAGGAATTGATGCACACAGGCATACTGCCTCAAATACTGGAGGTAGCATATAGCCATAGGGCGACTAACTTATTTCCCATGCTGTGCACACCATGTTTACTTATAAGTAAGCCAACGCTGATTTGAACAGGGCCTAGTGAGCATGCTTAAGAGTGCATCCTTACTCCCAAATGTGCTACCCTGCTCTCAAATAGGAAAAGAAATGCTACTTTTGCATCATATTATTTTTGCTGGTAGCCTATAGATGGCACTGCTGGGCTTCTCTCTCTCTCTCTCCCTCCCTCACAGGCATTACCCACACAATAATTGTTCATGAAGAAGAAATGGAAAGGAAGCTAGAAAGAGGGTGAAATTCTCCCGGCACCTCTTCCAACACACAGCTACACAGAGATTTTGTGTGTGTGTGTGTGTGTGTGTGTGTTTGTGTTTCTCCTTTGAAACTGCAGGTCGTGCTCGGAGATTTGATTATCAGGGAGGTCTGGAACCAAAAGAACAGGAAAGTGGGGTGGGGGATCACTTGACTTGGTTTAATAGTACTTGTGCATGTGTGTGGCCCAACTCACCACAAGGGTTCACTTGTAGGTCTTTTAACAGGCCTAGCAAGTGTAAGTTCAGAACTAACTAACAACCACATCTAGTTCACTTTCAGACAAAGGCGGGAGGCATTCTGCACATGCTCAAAGAAACTCTGCAACCTTTAGTGGGTCATTACCAATGCCTTTGTTATCCAGTGGCTACATGCACACCACAACAAATTCACTCCTGTTCTGTGACTCACACCAGGAGTTGTAATATTAAAGGTGGGTCTTGAAAGAAAGGCAGGATGGGTGGATAAATACACACATATATTTTTCCAAGTAGCACTGGAGGATGGTTGGGTTCAAATCCAGCCAACAGCCATGAAGTTCACAGAGTTAGTCACCGTCTTTCAGTCCTACCTCCCTTGCAGGGTTGTTGTGAGGTTTAAAAAGTGTGTGTGCGTGGGTATGCTATGTGTATCTCTCTGCCTGTCTTGAAAAAAGGGAGAAATATAAATCAAATGAATAAACAAATTTGGAGACAGCAGGCAACCAGGTTTTTCCTTATTCGTTCTGCTGGGCTTCGCAGTTCATCTTTACTATTGTTTTTCTACTTAAGATGTAGCTCTTGCATTACATTTATAGTTCTGTCATTGTTACTTTTAAGCTGTTTTGTGGACCGTATTGGACCTTTTCCATAAATAATTAAGTAAATAAATAAATTGATATGGTGTATGTATGTGTGTGAGAGGGGGGAGATTATGAGCAGAAACAGGCTGTCACACAGAGGAGGGCCAGGATCTCTTCTTGATCATCCCAGAGTGCAGGACACAGAATCATGGGCTCAAGTGACAGGAAGCCAGATTCCGGCTGGACATCAGGAAAAACTTCCTAACTGTTAGAGTAGTACGACAATGGAACCAGTTACCTAGGAAGGTTGTGGGCTCTCCCACACTAGAGGCATTCAAGAGGCAGATAGACAACCATGTGTCAGGGATGCTTTAGGGTGGATTCCTGCATTGAGCAGGGGGTTGGACTCGATGGCCTTATAGGCCCCTTCCAACTCTACTATTCTATGATTCTAGGATTTAAAGATGGTTTTAACTAAACCTTTCAGCTTCTGCCTTGCTCAGTAACACAGGTGGGATTTCGAAAACGCTGAGTGGGGTGAGACCCCACATACATACGTGTACAAACTGAACATGGAGGTCGTGGGGGGAGGGTCACTGAGCACAAGCTGATGGTTCATCTTCATAACAGGGGTTCTTGCAGACACCACACAAGCGGATGGTTTTAGCATGACCAGGAGAGAAAAATTCTGAGAAGTGTGGCATATGCAAAAGCGGTTTCAAGCAAGCAAACAAACATCAAAAGGTCAGAGAGAAATGAAGCATTGCCTTCCAGAATAAATCCATTCAGTAGCAATAAACGTTTAACACACACACACTGAAAAGAAGATAGGAGTTGAGGTCCGGAAGGCACCTCCAAATCCTGGCCACAGTCACCCATGTTCATCATCTTCATCAAAGTAGATTAATCAACCAAACATAATACAAAAATAAAATAAAAATGCAAAGAGACACATTCAGGGTATGTATCCCACCACCACCATTCGTGGGACTGACATGAAACTCCATCGATCCACCAATGCACAGTCTCTAGGGTGGCCTCCCCTGCCCTGGTAACCCCCCTCTCCTCCAGGTGTGTTGGAGACTACAACTCCCATCATCATCCAAGGAGGATGGGAGTTGTAGTCTCCAACGCACCTGGAGGTCGCCAGATTTTGGGAAGGCTGCTCTATGGAATGTTGCAATAATCATAAAATAAAATAATAATGGTGATAAGGAGGGCGAGGAGGAGAGGAGAGGAGAGGCGTGGTTTTCCCATGGCTGTTTTTTCCTTGGCTTGATTGCACGGCAGGAGTTTGCAAAAGACCTTCCTTTCTTCTTTTTCTCCTTTTTTTTTCTCCTTGTTTCTTCCGTATATGTGTGCGTGTGTGTGTGTGTGTGTGCGCGCGTGTGTGCCTGCGTGCGCGCGCGCATGGTTGCAGGAAGCCAGAAGCGCCTTGGCACGTGCTCTCGTGGGCGATACGGGAGGAGGCCAGGGCTCGCGCGAGCGCGGGCGCGCGCCCCGAGCTGGCTTGCATAGGAGGCCCGGGTGGAGGCACGAGAACAGCTGGCTGCTGCCTCCGCCGAAGGGAGGAGGAGGAGGAAAAAGGAGGGGGGTAGCGAGCTTGATTGACAGCTCAGGGAGCCGCCCGCCAATCGGAGGCAGCTTGGCTTGCAGCCTTGCATCTATTGGCTGCCTGCCTGGCCCGGGTTTCGCGTGCCTGACCAGCTGCTGCTGCTGCTGGCTTGCTTTATTTTTCCTCCACCAACCCCCACCCTCCTTTTTCTACTGCTGGAAGAGAAGGGTTCTTTTTGTGTGTGTGTGTTTTTACAACAGCTGGAGAGAGATGTGGGTAAGGTTTTGTCTGGAAGCAGCGGTGTGTGTTTTTTTAGTTTAGAGACAAGGCAAAGGAAAAATTTCCACCCCACCCACAGCATTTTGTAAGTGACAGGGGACCCCAAAAACTCCATTATTCCGGGGGCCCTGATTTCTCTGGGTGGCCCCACATTTAAAACCCTGTGGGTCCCTTTCTATCCATCCCCGCATGATTTGGCCGCTTTACTGTAGACATTTTTCCTTGTGGGGGGGGGGGAATATCTACTGAAGTGGCAGCTATATAATCTACACACACACGTCGAGACAACACACACAACCTTCAGAGGCAAGGGGTTCCGCCGAAAATCCAAATATTGCAAGCAGGTTTAATCACCTCCTTTCAAAAGCAGTCTAGTTTGTAAGGAACCACCAAGGCACCGTTTAGGTTTGGCTGCGATTATTCTGTACATACACATTTTTTTTCTTGCATTGCAAGAAAATATTCAATTCGATACCTTAATATTTGGAGGTTTGTCATATATTTAAAAGCAATCTGGTTTGCCCAGCTGCTTGCAGGCTAATTTAGCAAGGGAGCACCAAAACTATATTCCCCAGCCTTTCCCATGTAGACGTCTCTAAATCGAAAAAGGAGAAAGAAAATAAAAGAAGCCCAGTACAATATAACAGGAAAAGAAAGATGGAGCGAAAAAGAGATGAATTTGTTTTCAAAAGCTGCTTTGCAAACCCAGGGAACCGGAGGGGGGGGGGGGAATAGTTCAAAATTTAGCACAATTGACCTTAATTCCTTAAAAAAAAAATCTTTGTGCGAAATGGGCAGGTTTGGGGTGGGGGGGGGCTTCCCTATTCAGCAAGTGAAGACGACCACTGGGATGATGTTTGCCCTTCTTCGTCCTGTAAGTAAGAAATGCCCCCTCACATTTTAATAATGGCCCGAGTTAATAAAATCTCCTCCAGGCCAAGGAGAGAAAGGCACTGTGGCTCTCCACCATCCTATACACGCTTACCTGGGAGCAAATCACGTTGTGGCACTTATTTCTGAGTAAACATGTCTATAGGTTTGCAGTGACCTAAAAAAAAAAATTCCTTATTGATTGGCGGGGCAAATCAACCCCACCTTTTATCAATCCCAAAGACATCGTGCGTTCTCCATAGAGGCAACATTCATTGCGGGGGCGCGGGGGGGGGGCGATTTAAAAGAAAAAAGACCACCTTGCAAAAGAATAAATATCATCCAAAGCCTTTGCAAAAAAAATAATAGGATACCATCTCTGCAAAACCTGAACCACGCTTTGACGATCTCCAGCGACCCTTTCCCAAGGCACAATTGGGATTAATGCATTCTTATAGTTCCTGGTGGAGGGGGGGGGGTTTCCACGGTGGGGGGGACGTTGCCCTATATAAGATGCTCCCCTAATTGTTGCACAGGTTGCATCGCACATCTCCTTCAAAGGGGAGGGGAGGGTTGCTGTCTCCATCGAAGCTTGGGGGGAGACAGATAGATTATTATTATTATTATTTTAAAAAATATCTTTTTGGAAGTGTGGAAAGCGCACGGGGGGGGGGGCAGAGAAGGAAGCTCAGCGCGTGACTGACAGCTCGCGGGGGCGTCGTCCAATCGGCGAGCCCGACGGGGTGAGTCCCGTGTCGGATTGGCTGCCGGGAGTGTGGGAAAGAATGTGGAGAAGGTTTCACACGAATTGGGAGCCGCCGCGAGCTATAAAAGCGAGGGGGGGAGTTTCCTTGCGCAGCCAAGCTGAGCGCAGGCAGCCGCGGCTCCCCAGCTGCATAAGGAAAGAATCAGCCATTGCATTGGCTGCAAAACGCAGACTTCCCCCCCTCCATCCTGAGTTTTGGCCAGCAAATACTCTTTGAGCTGGATAAAGAATAAAGCTTCCTTCCCAAACTGCAACTTTATCACACCTGGGCGACCCAAAACAACGGATGTACAGCGTGGCGGTGGGGTTTTAAGCAGCCCGTTTCATCTGCTGCTGCTGCTGCTGCACCAACGTTATTTTCCTCCCCGTTTTCTTCTTCTTTTTAAATCTGTGCATTAAAATAAAGAAGCCACAAAGATGCCAGCTGATACCATGGAGAAACCGACGGCGTCCCCTCTTGCAGGAGCACCTGCCAGTTCTAGCCAGACGCCGGACAAGCCCAAAAGTGCCAGCGAACACAGAAAGGTAATTTTCTTCCCCAATGTCTTGTTAAGGGGGTCTTTGGTTTGTTTTTTAAGCGCTGAAAGAATAAGCTGGTAAACGGATGGATATTCAGGTCCTTACAACAGGACTTATTTTTACATATATATTTGTCTTCACTTGCATCATGGCTACTTGATGCAATAGCTCCGGCTATTGGGGGGTATAGAAATGTAATAAATAATAACTTATATCATCAAAAGCACCCCGCAAAATGTTTGGGGGAAATTAGTCTTCTGCAATTCCCGAATTGGGTGGTGGGTATGGTGGCAAAAGGTAACTGAAGGCTATGTGAGAGCGAGAACTGGTATATGCCCTTATGGAGACAGTTCCTTGGTAGGGATTTGTGTATTTTAAAATAGCTATAGGGACAAAGCTATGGGGCTCAAAACAGCAGTTTGCATTTGTTTCCAGAGTTGCCATGACGGTGTGGAAGTAGGTGGATATGGCATAAGGAATTTGAGTTCAGAAATAAGTAGGGGTGCAACTCCTAGGGTGGAATTTGCACTGTTAGAGGGGTCTACAAGGGTGTTGAAGTTAAGGTGGATTGCAAAAAAAAATGACCAGGGAAGTAATTCAGAAGTAGAGGCACTCCTGTACTACGTGGTGCGGGCAAGCATGCCCATTTAATGCCTACCTAAATGTTGACTCCTCTCTTCCCTCCCCCCTCCCCGCAGTCTTCCAAACCAATCATGGAGAAGCGACGTCGTGCAAGGATTAACGAAAGTTTGGGCCAACTCAAGACCCTCATCCTAGATGCCTTGAAAAAAGATGTAAGTTGAAATTGAAGTGGAGTGGGGGGAGACAGGCGTCATTCAGGGTTGTTTTGAGGGGGGTGGAGGGAGGGGAGGATTTGGGGTACACGCACACACACACACACCCTGGGACAATCCTTCTAGAATCTGGGGATCTCTCCACCCATCTGGTCTGCACAGTTCAAGTTTTGGCCATGGACATAGCTGGAAGTTTGGGGTGGGGTGGCAAATTAGCCTCAAGTGGCCAGATGTCATGAAGGTTTTCAGACATGGAGGAGGGTCTTTACTGCTTCATGCTCCGTCCTGACTACAACAATAAACTCACTTATCTTGTTTCTTTGATTCACACCAGAGTTCCAGACACTCAAAGCTAGAGAAAGCGGATATTCTGGAAATGACGGTAAAGCACCTGAGGAACCTCCAAAGAGCCCAGATGACAGGTGAGCAGCAACCCTCCTGTTAGCAAATTTGGTATAGGGGGAGAGTTCTCTCTAGAACTCTTTAATTATACTTTCCCTTGCTTAGTTTCTCAACAGACTGGTCAGGGACAGAAACAAAGCAACCCTATGAAAATCTAGCTACCTTCTGCATCCTGTACCCATACTGCATTTGTTCCAGTTAGATACTTCCACATGGGGCTATCCTTTTTTAAAAAATAAAATCCTCTAAGCAACCCTGTGAGGTAGGCACAAAGTGGTTTACCCAAGTGAGCTTCATGGCTCAGCAGGACTCGAACCCAGTTCTCCCTTTTCCAGGGCCACATTTCACCACACACATTTCCCACAAGGGATTTGCCCAAGACGTTTCATGGAAACAAAGGGATTTGAATCTGGGTTCTCCTTCATGAAGCCTTATACAACCACCCCCCCACCCAGAAAAAACATACACCGCCTTCCCCAACCTAGTGCCCCCTAGATAATTTTGGACTACAACTCCCAGCATTCCTGATCATTCACCATGCTGGTAGGGGTTGATGGGAATTGTACTTCTAAACATCTGGAATGCATCTTATTGGGGTAAGGCTGTCCAATACTTTGCCAAATGCAAGAGATGTCAACTGGTAAGAGAAATTCCAAAGCCAGCATATAGCCGTTTGCAGGTTCCCCCGCCCAAAAGAAGGGGAGTCTGCATCCCTAAGAAGCAAATATACCCCTGAGTTTGAAGTCTTCCAATCATTCCAGGAGTTAATCCCTCTGCCCCCCCCCTCTCTCCTGTCTCCGTTGCAGCAGTTCTGAGTGCTGATCCTACCGTTCTAGGCAAATACCGAGCCGGATTTAATGAGTGCATGAACGAAGTCACCCGTTTCCTCTCCACCTGCGAAGGGGTGAACACAGAAGTCCGCAGCAGGCTGCTGGGTCACCTCTCCACATGCCTGGGTCAGATTGTGGCCATGAATTATCCCGCTCCACCACCACCACCACCACCTCCAACCACGAGCGGACAGCCTGCACATCTGGCTCAACCTCTGCATGTACAGTTGCCAGGCCCAGCAGCAGGAACTGGGGCGATGCCGGTGCCCTGCAAACTTAACCCTGCCGAAACCCTCTCCCCGAAGGTCTATGGGGGATTTCAGCTGGTGCCAGCTACTGACGGACAGTTTGCTTTTCTCATCCCAAACCCTGCGTTCCCACCTGGCACAGGGCCCGTGATCCCTCTTTATGCCAATGCAAACATGCCAGTTTCTGCCGGCAGCTCAACAGCAACTCCTTCCATGTCCCCAGTGCAAGGGCTCACATCCTTTGGGGGAAACTTAGTGCCTGTCTCCCAAGCCGGAGGGGAACGCAGCGAAACTGTCTGGAGACCTTGGTGACTTTCCTCTGACACGCACATATATCCAAGAGACTCTGAATTTGGTTCCGTTGTATGGAACCTGGACTCCTCTATATTTTTTTGTTGGTTGCATTTCCCCCAAAATCTATTTATTCATTTCCAAAGGTTGAGATTTCAGTTTGTGTTTTTACGGCTTTTTTTTTAATTAAAACAAAACATGTTATGTGAACTACTTATGTGAAATACTTCTGTTTATTAAAACCTAAGGAAAGTCTTAGTTTTGTATCAAATATTCCCACATACTATGCCAAAGCATTTTTTTGTGAGTCTGTGTATGTCTGAGGTTTTGTTTTTAAAGAGCATTCGAAGATGTTTGTACAAATAAAGCCTTTCTTGAAGTAGAAATGTTGCTGTGTGGTTGCAGAAGCAAAGATAGGTGCAGTAGATATCTGAAGGGGAGATTTTTACAAAGTGTGGGCTACTGATTTTTCTGGATTCATGAATCAGGCAGGATGGCGTCTATTAGAATCATGGATATGTATTTAAAGGGTTGAATGGAGAGAGGCCACAAATGTTACATTGGTTATATTATACAATTTATTCATCGGAAAATGCTTTTGATCAACTAAAATGGTTCCCCAATTAGGAAGACAGTGGGCCTGTTCAGATGACACTTCAGGCTCTGTGGTTAGCGAAACTGTGGTTCTCTGGGGTTAGCACTAACCTCAAGCCGTGCTGTCACACACAACACTTTAAGCCATGGTTCAGAGCCTCTAACCCTGCTGCAGACAGTCTGACTATGGTTAGTGAGTGATCAGGGTTTAGCAAAACTCATAGCACAAAACCTCTTAAAACCTGCTGCTTAACCCAAAGTCTTAGCTAGCAGGTTTTAAGGTGTCTTCTGAACAAGCCCATTGTTCATTTTTCTTTTATGTGCATATTAAAAACATACAGCTGCCATCAGAGAAGAGGAATCCCCATGTGTGAAGGAAAAGGAGCATGGCTCTGCAAATAATGCCTGCATTGTATTTTTGAAAAGTAGGCTTTTCACTTCAGCACTGTCTATAACCCTACACAAATTTTAAGCGACAAAACTTGCATGGGAGAAAATCCCACTGAATACAGCAGGTCTTACTTCTGAGTAAACATCCATAGGATTACTGTACAAGGCAAATGATTTTTCTTTTAACAGAGTAGCAGCCTCTTAAGAAGTTGATGTTCTCTTTCCAAGGCAACTTTCCAAAACCTGATGTCCTCCAGATATTTTGGACCACAGCAACCAGAATTCCTGACCAGGAGCTATGCTGGTTGGGGCTAATGGGAGCTGAAGTCCAAAGCAACTGGAGGGCACCCAGATGAGAAAGACTGCTAAGAATTCCCTTTTAAGAAAGCAAAATTGCTTTCATTGCCCAAAGGCAATCAACAAAGGAGCCTTATTATATCATATTTCTTTCCCACAGTTTACAAAGGTTTCAGGGTAGACTCCAATATATCCTTAAGTAGGTTAGGACAGTGACTCAGGGCCTACCTCCTGAATTTAATTGCCTGGGCAGGGATTTGAACTTGAAACCCTTGGTCTCCACCCAACATGTTCTCTGCATTGGGTTCTACACCATAGATGAGACATCAGGGAAGATCAACTTGGGTCTGAGCTCTCTGCTGGAATCCCATTCTGCTTCTCAATTTGGAAATTGGGAGAAGGAGCATTACCATTTCCCACCTTCTTGTGCTTTTTTTTTAACAGGTGCATGACAGGCAGAACTTCAACAGGATAAGCTTTCCCCCTTTGTTTCTCCTTCACCGCAAATCATTGCTGTGAACTGCCACCTGTTTAAAGTCTACCTGTCATACATCCATTAATGGCAACAGATACACAAGCACACACACACACAGAGACAAACCCCAAAATAATTGCTTTTGCTCCTGATTCTGCTTAAATTGGGTTGCTAACCTCCTGACCTGCGTGTTCATTAGCCATTTAGAAGGCGATCATTCCACAATTTAGGCTCTGAGATGCTTCAAGTGCTGGTCTATGAAGCGGAAGCTGTTGTTAAAGGCACAGGAACAGGCCTGGGCAAAGTGTGTTATCAGTTTGCAGCCTTTCTTCTAAAACAGCCCTCCCTAACCCGGTGCCCTGCAGATGTTGGCTGGGAGTTGTAGTCCAACATATCTGGAGGTTGGGGGAGGCTATTGGAAAGAATGCTGTAGCGAGCAGAGTTTAGTAGAGAGAGATTTTCTCCAGGATGTGAAATGTCTCTCAAAGTGCCTGCCGTGGTCCATTTATTATTAATTCCCTTTTCTCACTCGTGATGGTCTTTCTCGATGAACATGACAGGCTTTGCCAAGTCATGCTGTCATCGTCATCTTCTTATTAATTATTATTATTGTTATTTTGTAATGATTCATGGCTGAACCTGTAGAGCTCTCTCTCTCTCTCTCACTCTCTCTCTCTCTCTCTCTCTCTGGCATTCTGAAAGGGTTCCCATGCAATGAGACACATAGTAGTTGCCTGTACATGTTCTTCTCATGCCTCCTATAGCTTTCAAAGCAAGGAGCACGCCTAGCCGGCAGTTGTGACGAAGACTAATGAGGTTGCTGAAATCCACAATTCCTAGCTTCGGAATGTGAATCTTGACAGCTTGCTATGTTCGCCTCAAAGGCAAATCAAACCATCACAGCCCCCCCCCCCCCCCAAAGTTCTTCTACAGATCAGAGTTTAACCTGAGCCTCCCACCCACTGCTTCCATCACAGGTGGCATTGCAGAAGAGATGTGTGTCTCTCTCTCCTGTCTGACACCTGGCATACTGCAATGGCTGCATGCCACGTGCAAGAGAGGAAAAGTGGGGGGCGGGGAATATCTCCCTTCTTTCAACCACTGCAGCAGTATGCCAAGAAAGTTGGGACCGGGGCAGGTAGATAGCTCATTGGGTTGGATTGGATCCTGTTGTTCCCCCAAATAACATCAGCGGGACATGGCAGCTCTTTTTCAAGTTTGGGGGAGAGAGTTCTACCCATCACTAGGGAAGTTTGGGGGAAGTTGCCCACCTTGTCTAGGGGATTCTTGGTCCTCTATCACAGTTTTGATTGAGTCAAGTTAGTTGTGACTCCACACCTCACGGGACTTCTGGTGGTAGGATTTGAAATGGGAGAAAAGATGTTACACAGCTGTTGGATCTTGGCCAGCCTTCAGTGCTGGGGGGTTGGGGGGGCCTGGATAACTCCACCTATATCCCAACTTCCTAAGCTGCCGTCCTGTGAAAGGAGTATCACTTCTGTGCCGTAGCATGAAAGGATTCGCCTTCAAGCAGACCTTCCCTGTTTCTCAGAACAGGGATGGCAGCTCAGGGCGGTGGCTCAAGGGCAGAGCCCCTGCTCTGCATGCAGAAGGTTTCAGGTTCAATCCCAGGCATCTCCAGGTAGGACTGGAAAAACTCCTGCCTGAAACCCTGGAGTCAGTGATGATGATACTAGCCTATATCGACCAAGGTTCTGACTCAGTATAAGGAAGCTTCCTATGTTCCTAACCTGTGGCCCTCTAGATGTTGCTGGACTACATTTCCCATCATTCCTGATCAGCAGCTGCACTGGCTGCAGCTGATGGAAGTTGGAGTCCAACAACATCTGGAAGGATACCGGTTCTGCAGCCCAATGAGGAATTCTGGAGCTCAAAACTGGGCCTAAATATTGCACCCTACCGCCCTTAACTCTAGATGTGCAGGGGCAGGCACTCTGTATGTGCACAGAAGTATCCCGCCATCTACATTGCCCCGAACTCCTTGGAAGCAGCTTGGGATAAAGTTATAATATAATATAACAACAAATAAATGAAGCCTAGCTCAGCTTTGAGCCCAAATTTACATCTACTGTCATTAAACTTTTTTTGCAGTGAGCTGGTTAGGAACAACACACACACACACACTATACTGTCTCTGTCTTCTCTTTTCCTTGTTCAAGGGGCTAGGGGGGAAGTGGGAAAAGTTACCCTCCCGCCTGATAGGAGTGCTAGGCAGAGAAGAGTCCTGGCGCTATTGTGGAGAAGGGTAATTAAAAGGTATAAAAGGTCTCATTGAGTATGCAGCGGGTTCTTTTGCAAGCCCGAGAGTCTATTGAGATCCCTGGGAATGCAGCGCAGAAGGGTTAAATGTGCCTCTTTTTCCGCTTCCCACCCACTCACGCTGGAAGCCCCCTTCTCATTGACAGGGTGAGATGGACTCTCGTACTCAATGGTGTTGTAAATTCAATCGCCTGCTTTCACAATGCCTACCTCATAAAAGAGAATAATTCAGCCCTGTTCCTTCTCCTCCTCCTCCTCCTCCTCCTCCTCCTCCTTCTCTCTCTCTCTCTCTCTGTCAGCCCCCGCCCCCTTCATCCATAGTACAGCAGGGAAGGAAAAGAATTGAGGAAAACACAGTTTTTCCACCCATTATCACACACACAGACACACACCCAGCATGTGAATCCCTGCCAAAGAGGAAGCAATAAACACAAGGCCTAGTTGCAGAGAAACAAGCTGGTTCAAAACTGGTACCAATGGGAAAAGCTACAAAATAAGGGTCAGGGGAGGCAGATGTGGCCCTAATTATGAAGCATGGTGAGGTGGCAACAACCACAACCACAACAACAACAACAACAACGCAAAGGGATCATTCCATGAAGCAGAATGGTGGGAGATTCAGGACAGATCAAAGGAAGGAATTCTTCACACAGCGCATAGCTAAACTATGGAATTCGCTACCACAGGATGTGGCGATGGCCACCAATTTGGATGGCTTTAAAAGAGGGTTGGATAAAGGGAGAATTAGACAAATTCAAGGAGGATAAGGATTTCATTATGAAGGCTATATGCTACCTCCAGGATTCTGCCTCTCAATATTAGTTGCTGGGGAATATGGGCAGGAAGGTGCTGTTGCATTCACGTCCTGCTTGTGGGCGGGCTTTCAATTCTGGCATCTGGACAGAATGCTGGATTAGATTGGCCTTTGGTTTGATCCAGCACAGCCCTTACGTCCTTAATTAAATAAATTCAAGTTTGAAGACCTAGATTTTGGGTACATACGGTGTGAGCAAAACCGAACGAATAAAGTGAACCAAACCAATGCACAGTATCACCTTGGTTATAGTTGCCTTTGAGAAGGGCGAAGGAACAGGGTAACTGCCAATATATGGTGAAAGTCCACGGAAGTGAGTAAGGTTTGCAATAGTGGGTAATAATAATGATGATGATGATGATGATGTCATATCTGGAGGGGGAAAGGTTGCTGTTCGAAGTGATGGCCACTCACAATCTTTGGCAAGTCAAGTCCAAAGTTTCAAATTGCGCCACTCTGTTCTGCATTACATAGGGTGCTGCATATGCAAGAACAAGGGTGGTGGGCAGCGTTTTGTTAAATTGATCACCAGGGCAGGTGCCAAGATAGGCATGGTCAGGCACCTGCTCAGGGACCACAACCCAGCAGCTCCCAACAGACAAGAACACCCTAGTATTGCTCCTCCTCATCACTGCGTGTTCACCTGCATCTCAATCTAGCCCAGTCAACAGTGGTGGTGAGGAGGAGTGGGAGGAGCAGCAGATGCTGCGGCCAACTTACTCACTGGCTATTTGATGGCTGGGAATCCCAAACTTTTTGGAATGCAATATCTAGTGGAGGCTGGTGACTCCTCTTTCAGTGCAGCAGGGGATCCATTCTGGGCTTCAGTCAGAAGACCATAGAATCATAGAATCATAGAATAGCAGAGTTGGAAGGGGCCTACAAAGCCATCGAGTCCAACCCCCTGCCCAATGCAGGAATCCACCCTAAAGCATCCCTGACAGAGGGTTGTCCAGCTGCCTCTTGAAGGCCTCTAGTGTGGGAGAGCCCACAACCTCACCAGGCAACTGATTCCACTGTCGTACTGCTCTAACAGTCAGGAAGTTTTTCCTGATGTCCAGCTGGAATCTGGCTTCCTTTAACTTGAGCCTGTTATTCCGTGTCCTGCACTCTGGGAGGATCAAGAAGAGATCCTGGCCCTCCTCTGTGTGACAACCTTTTAAGTATTTGAAGAGTGCTATCATGTCTCCCCTCAATCTTCTCTTCTCCAGGCTAAACATGCCCAGTTCTTTCAGTCTCTCTTCATACGGCTTTGTTTCCAGACCCCTGATCATCCTGGTTGCCCACCATTCGGAACTCTAACCCATTCTACCTCACGGATCGCAGTGTCCCGGTATCATGCATTCCTGGGCCTTGTCCCTCAGTTATGGAATTCACTCTCCTTGCCACTGCGGTTGACTGAGAGTTTGGAGGTGTTTAAGAAAGGTTTAAAAGCCTTTATTTTTGAACAGAGGGGGTTGGATGTTTGTTCCTGGGATAAAGCATGCTGATGGTTTTTGTGGTGGCCACAACACATTTCATACAGGTTTTTATTGTTCAGTTAAGGTCTTTTATAAGAATTATTGTATTTATTCTATTTTTGTAAACTCTTAGAATCATAGCATAGTAGAGTATTTGAAGAGTGCTCTCATGTCTCCCCTCAATCTTCTCTTCTCCGGGCTAAACATGGCCAGTAGTTTCAGTCTCTCTTCATAGGGCTTTGTTTCCAGACCCCTGATCATCCTGGTTGCCCTCCTCTGAACACTCTCTTGACCTATTTTATCCTACGTACAGTGCTTCATCACAAAGCGCTATATAAATACATTTATTGTTGTTGTTGTTATTATTATTATTATTATTATTATTATTATTGGAGCTATCCAAAGTGCTGAACCTCACCCCCAAAGTAAGTTCAGCACCTTGGATTGCTCCTTTCAAGTTCTGACTGTAGCCCAGAGCGGATTTACCGCCCCATTGAAATAGAAGCAACCAGCCTCCACTGGCAAAATCCTTAGAAGGCAAGATCAGCCTTTCCCAAGCTGGAACCCTTCCATGTTTTGGACTTCAGTTCCCATCACCTCCTAGCCAGCAAAACCAATGCTCAACAATGCTGGAAGATGTAGTCCAAAACATTTAGTGGATACTAAATTCGGGGAGGCTGTTCTAGCTAATGAATGGGTCTGTGACTATATATTAAACAAATTGGAGGGTGGACAGACTAGAATCATAGAATCATAGAATAGTAGAGTTGGAAGGAGCCTATAAGGCCATCAAGTCCAACCCCCTGCTTAATGCAGGACTCCACACTAAAGCATCCCTGACAGAGGGCTGTCCAGCTGCCTCTTGAATGGCTCTAGTGTGGGAGAGCCCACAACCTCGCTAGGTCACTGATTCCATTGTCGCACTGCTCTAACAGTCAGGAAGTTTTTCCTGATGTCCAGCCGGAATCTGGCTTCCTTTAACTTGAGCCCGTTATTCCGTGTCCTGCACTCTGGGATGATGGAGAAAAGATCCTGGCCCCACCTCTGTGTGACAACCTTTTAAGTAGCTAGTGTGAGGGGTAGATAAAGTGGTATGGAGAATGTGAAGATAGAGAATCCCCTCCCCATAACACTGTAATTAGGGGTGGGGGATGATCACTGAGTGAAATTGATGGGCAGTATATTTGGGCCTCACATGCACACACAAGGAAGTACTTGGCACAACATCTAATTGTCGTACGACATTTGCCACCATTGGCTGAGATGGCTTTCTAAGGAAATTTATGTAGGCCAGTCACCAGCAATGATCCAAAACGTCTGGAACTTCCCTGTTCACAGCCAGTATATCCCTAGTTACCAGATGCTAAGGACAAACAAAGAAAAGGGACATTGTCCCAGCTCACTGTTGGAATCAAGATGTTCAACTGCATGTTCCACAGTTCAAGAAGGACGCAGACAAGCTGGAGCATGTTCAGAGGAGGGCAACCAGGATGATCAGGGGGTCTGGAAACAAAGCCCTATGAGGAGAGACTGAAAGAACTGGGCATGTTTAGCCTGGAGAAGAGAAGATTGAGGGGAGACATGAGAGCGCTCTTCAAACACTTAAAAGGTTATCACACAGAGGAGGGCCAGGATCTCTTCTCCATCCTCCCAGAGTGCAGGACACGGAATAACGGGCTCAAGTGACAGGAAGCCAAATTCCGGCTGGACATCAGGAAAAACTTCCTGACTGTTAGAGCAGTACGACAATGGAATCAGTTGCCTAGGGAGGTTGTGTTCTCTCCCACACCAGAGGCCTTCAAGAGGCAGCTGGACAACCACCTGTCAGGGGTGCTTTAGGGTGGATTCCTGCATTGGGCAGGGGGTTGGACTCAATGGCCTTGTAGGCTCCTTCCAACTCTACTATTCTATGGTTCTATGATTCTATGTAACTTCTGGCTCTTCTTTTACTGCTGCTCATCACGCATTCAAGTTCATGTGAAAGCCGGTGTAGTGGTTAGAGTGTGGGGCTCTAGAGACCCGGGTTCTAGTCCCTGGGGGACTTTGAGCCACTCACGCAGTGGAGCCTACCTCACGGGGTTGTTGTGAGGATAAAACGGAGAGGAGAAGGTTTATGGATATCTTGCAAAGGCGAGATGTACATGTCAACGCGTAAGCAGTAGCTGAGCGAGTATTTTTAATCCGGAATCCTCCCAGATCCGGCTCGCACCAGCCTGGCGCGGGAGTCACCCAGCCGAGGTCTCCGGGTCTGCTGTTGACTCACTCGGCTGCCCCGGAGCCGCCGGTGTGCGCGCTCGGCTGGCGGCCGCGCCGTCTCCCCGCCCTGCCGTGCGCGCTGGCTGGCTGGAGGTCGTGAGAACCAAGCGGTTTCCTCCCCCTCGCTCGCCTCTCTCCGCCAAGTTCCAGCAGCCTGCGGCCGGGCGCGCGGCCAAGCGAGCCAGAAATTCCCTCCTGGCTTGGGCTGCGTGCGCGGAGGCTGCTGGCTGGCTGGCTGGCGGGCAGGCAGGCGGGCGGGCGGGCTGGACAGCCGCCGCGGGCTCTTGGCGAGGCAGCGAGCGCTCAGCCGCCCACGCGGGGCCAGGCGGCGGTGGAGCGAGGCGGTGACGCAACCCTTCCCTGGCGCAATCGCCGGGCGGCCGGGCGGGCAGGAGGCCCTGCCTGGCCCCGCTGGGAGGAAGGACGGAGGTGGGTGGGCCTGGCGGCGCGGAACGCATGGAGCGAGCCGGGAGCGTGAGAAGGCAGCTCCGCTTAGGGGCAGCCCCAGAGATCCGGGCTCTGGGAAGGAGGCCTTGGCCTGGTTCCGAACAGGGCTGGGCAGAAAGAAGGAGAGAAGATGGCAGAGAGGGAGAAGGGAGAGAAGGAAGGAGAGAAAGGGGTGGCAGAGAAAGGGTGCCAGAAAGAGAGAAAAGGAGAGAGAGGACGAGAGAGAGGCAGAAAGAGCAAGGATTGGGTGGCAGGAAGAGAGAGAAAAGGGTGGCAGGAAGAGCGAAAAGGGGATGAAAGAGAGAAAGAAAAGGGTGGCAGAGTGAGAGAGAAAAGGGTGGGCAGAGAAGGGATCACCGGACCACTGCCATGGGGTCCCAGAGCTGGGCAGGGGGTGGGTGGGCAGTGGGGCCAGTTGGCGTGGGCCTACGACTTTGAGGTGCCCCACTCCGAGTCCCCCTGGGCAAAGTTGCTTGAGTTTTCTGTTGTGGATGATGAATTTGCCCAAAGAAAAGCACGTAAAGCATTTCTGAATGTGAAGAAGAGAGGTCTTATATACATCTTGAATAAAAGTGCTTGCCATTAACCTTTTCTTTAATAAATCGTTCTAGTTCATATGTATTGGGCGGTATAGAAATGTAATAAATAAATAAATAAATAAATAAATAAATCAAGGGGACATCCTTCTGCGTACACTACACAGGATTGCGTTCTAAGGCTGAGATCTTAGGCATTTATTTATTTACTGCATTTTTATACCGCCCAGGAACCAAAGCTCTCTGGGCAGTTTACAAAAATTAAAACCATAAAACCCATTCAAAATCTAAAACAAATAGTGTAAAAGCATAGTATAAAATGCAATATAAAAACACAACCAGCAATGCAGCAATGCAGAAATTAATATAGATTTTAAATACAAATTTAAAACAGCAGAGCTAAAATTAAGTTGACAGACTGTTAGAATGCTGAGAAAATAAAAAGGTCTTTATCTGGCATCTAAAAGAGTATAATTCAGGTGCTAGGCGAACCTCTCTAGGGAGCTCATTCCACAGCCAGGGTGCCACAGCAGAGAAGGCCCTCCTCCTGGTAGCCACCTGCCTCAATTCCTTTGGCAGGGGCTCATGGAGAAGGACCCCTGAGGATGATCTTAGGGTCAGGGCAGGTACATATGGAAGGAGGCATTCCTTCAGATAGCCTGGCCCCAAGCCATTTAGGGCTTTGAATGTTAATACCAGCACTTTGAATTGGGCCCGTACCTGGACTGTCAGCTAGTGAAGCTGGAAAAGGACTGGCATGCTTACTTGGAGGAGGGGCCTTAATGAAATCCCTAAGTTCACATAGACTAGCCTCAAATTTTAGCCAGATAATGCCTCCCCTCGCCCGCAACAAAATTCCAAAAAAGTGGATAAGAGGGGTATCACAAAAAGTAAAGGAGGCTGCTCATACCCCAAGCCCAGTAATTCAAGCACTACCTGAGAGTAAGAACTGTTGGACACAATGGGGCTTACTGCTTAACATACATACCTAAAATTGAGCTGTGTGACAGCAATCCTATGAGCACTGGCTTGGGAATCACTCAGCAAGAGGCACTACCAGCTTGGCTCAGATGGCCTTAAGAGGGGATTAAGGAAAATTTGTAGGAGATAGGACTATTAGCAGTTCTTAGCCGTGATAGCTCAATGGAGCCTCCAGCCTCAGATGCCGTATGTCCAAAAGATGTTGGGGCCAAACAACAAGGGAGACCTGCTGGGGCCAAACAACAAGGGATAACATCCTTTCAAGGGGCATCCGATTGGCCACTGTTGGCAACAGGACACTAGACTGAACCTTGGTCTTATTGTCCTTATGACTGATAGTAAATAAATGTACTGGCTCTGTGCATCTGTACAACCACCCTCGTGCTCTTCAAGAAGACACTGGTCAACAATCTGTTGGGGGAAGCTCTAGCTCTTGATATCCAACATCAGGAAGGAGGTTGAACTGGATGGCCTACAGGACCCATCAACTCTACTACGGTTGAAGCTAGGACAGCCATTGAGTGGTCTGCCCTGTCATGACTTGGCACCCTTCAGATGTGATGGACTACAACTCCCATTATCCCCAGCCAGCATGAGCAATGGGGATAATGGGAGCTTTGGTCCAACACACCTGAAGCAGGTTGGAGAAGGTTGGACTCTAATCTCACTACACAACGGCTTTCATAAAATGCGCCACTGACTTATGGAATTCTCTGCCACAAGGTATGAGACAGCCACTTGGTTAGAAAGGTTTGAAAGTGGAGCAGACAAATGCATGGAAGAGGTGTGTTGGAACGTCCATTTACCAAGTATATCTCTCAGTGCCAGATGCTAGGAAGGGTTATGACCTATGTGCTATGGGGAATCTAGTTTTTCATGGCTGGAGCCATAATCCTACATCGGATGGACATAATCCTAGTCTAGACTACATAGACCTTTGATCTGGTCCAGCATGGTCATTCTTATGTATTTACGGCCCCGATTGGTACAGACTGACATTTTCTTTGTCAAACTGGACAGGCAAGCTTAGGCACCGGGCCCTCGGAATATCTTTCTTGAGAAAGATGTATTTAGCCAAAGTTCGTGTTGAACCCGCAGAGCAGAGGAGAAAGGACCTGATCCAAGGCCCTCTCATAAGCAGTCCCTGCAGGTCACAGCTGGCCAAGTGGTGGGCAGATTTACTCAAGCCATTAATTTGATTAATTGAAAAGAAGTGCCTCCAGAGAAGCGGTCGCGTTCTCCGGGGTCAGGGGAGGTCACTGCGCTGAAGCATTCAATCAGGATTTTCTCTTATGCCGAAGGGGATTGGAATGCCAGCTCTTTCAAAGCTGGGTCGCTTGGCGCCAAATTTCTTGCTTTACTCCCTGCCTCTTCTGTTGCACTCGACCGAACGCACCCGCCATTACGAACAAAGGCAGCAAATCCAGTTCAATTTGGCTTGTGTCTGCCCCGCCATACCTCACACAAAAGGGAACTGGCATAAAATAAATAAACCAGATTGTTTTCCATCTGCAGTCTTCCTTTAAGGGCACTTTCACTTGCGAGCTGGCTGAGAGGATTTACAGACCCTCGTGCAAACCTAAGCGTGGCTTCTCCCTGCCTCAAAATTGCATTTTGAAACTGACCACTGTTCTTGGTAGTTGCTCCACCTCATCTCTTACCCCTCCTTCTCACCTCTGCAAGGCAGCCCTATCTCTCTGCTGGTTATGCCTAGTATCTGTCAGTGTTTCTGAGGCCTTAGCTAGACCGGGCTTTATCCCAGGGCGAACCCCGGGATCATCCCTGTGCATCCACATGACGCATAGGAGATCCCGGGATCAGGGAGGGAGGAGGGATCTTACATTAATCACAACGCGAGACCTTCACTCCTCCATCATGGGATAGAAGGTAGGTCTAGCTAAGGCCTGAGATTCCTGGTGGTTGAGCTAACGGATTATTATTATTATTATTATTATTATTATTATTATTATTATTATTATTATTGCCAAGAAGCAATAGTTGGTTAACTTTGGAGGAAGAGTCCCCTACTCAAGAATGACTCGGTTGGATAAGAACATAAGAACAGCCATGCTGGATCTGACCAAGGGTCCATCTAGTCCAGCACTCTGTTCATACAAAGGCCAATGAGCTTCCCATGGGAAACCCACAAGCATAACATGAGTGCAACAGCATCCTCCTGCCCATGTTCCCCAGCAAACTGGTGTACACTGGCACACTGCCTCTGATACTAGCCACAAAGACTAGTAGCCATTGATAGACTTCTTCTCCAGGAATTTGTCCGTTAATCCTCAATGATCCTACAACCTGCCTGGTTTCCTCATGGAATTGTATTAAACCTGAGACCTTCTGCATGCAAACCATGTGGTCTGCCACTGAACTATGGCCTCTCTCATGCTTTTGAACATGTGACGCAGACAAGCTGGAGCATGTTCAGAGGAGGGCAACCAGGATGATCAGGGGTCTGGAAACGAAGCCCTATGAAGAGAGACTGAAAGAACTGGGCCTGTTTAGCCTGGAGAAGAGAAGGTTGAGGGGAGACTTGATAGCACTCTTCAAGTACTTAAAAGGTTGTCACACCAAGGAGGGTCAGGATCTCTTCTCGATCATCCCAGAGTGCAGGACACGGAATAATGGGCTCAAGTGACAGGAAGCCAGATTCCAGCTAGACATCAGGAAAAACTTCCTGACTGTTAGAGCAGAATGACAATGGTCATACCTAGGGAGGTTGTGGGCTCTCCCACCCTAGAGGCCTTCAAGAGGCAGCTGGACAACCCTCTGTCAGGGATGCCTTAGGGTGAATTCCTGCATTGAGCAGAGGGTTGGACTCGATGGTCTTGTACACACCTTCCAACTCTGCTATTCTATGATTCTATGAAGAGTTCTTCACCTTCACTCTAACTACAGCCAGCCTCCACATATCCAAAGTTAGGATAGAAGAACTTCCTGATCAAAGGATATGATTTCCAAGTATCTCTCTTCTTTCAAATGTTAGACATTGTGGTGATCAAAAAATGTCTTTATTGGATCATATACAAATAAGATAAGGTACAACTCTGGCTATTTTTGATGGGAAGAAACAGCCAGTGTTTTCATTTACTAAAACAAGAACAAAAAAACCCAACAAAGTCTTTTCTTGGGCAAATATTTTTGAAAACCTTCTGGCAGAAGGGAGAATTGTTAAAAGCTGGGCATCATCATCATTATTAGAAGTATTGCAGGCAGCAGAGGAAACACATGTTCATTTAACAAATTTGTAAGCTGGTGCGTGTCTGCAAACCAGCCTGACTTTCTGCCAGTTTTCTGAGGCTAAAACAGCTGGCAAATCTTGACAGATCTGTTTGCTGCTGACACTTCTACACCAATCAACTGACCGGGACAGGTGAAAGATTCCTAAATGGTCTGGGTGGGGTGGAGCAAAAAGCGATACAGCCCCCTCTGAAACACAAACCTAATTAGAAGCATCAAAGGGTTATATTTATCATTGACTCAAGGGGGGAAATGGCCGACTCACAGGTTTATGGTTCTAGAGAGCATTACGGCTGTTTATGTGTCTGGTTGTCTGAACCGAAGGCAAAAAGTTATCTGAAGCAGATAACAGCAAGTCTGTCTGAAGCAATTCCTTCAGCACAGGGAGAATTTGTTTTGTAACGAATGAAAAGCTGAATAGAATGGGCTCCATTTGGTTCGGTTTTTGCATTTTTCACGGAACATGCTGTCAGTAAGAATGGGGTTCATTTTTGTTCATTCATACCAATCCATCACTCATTTGGGTTTGGGGAGCAGTAGCAGATCTAATTTGAGGCATCTGGCATTTTATTTTCTCAGTTGATCCTGGACATTATATGATTCCGGGATGTTTGCATCTTGGAGTAGAAATGGGGGAGAACACTTCCTGAATCCATTTTATCCTCACAACAACAACCCTGTGAGGTAGGCTGGGCTGAGAGTCTGTGACTGGCCCAGAGTCACCCAGTGGGTTTCCATGGCTGAGCAGGGACTAGAACCCAGATCTCCCAACTCCTAGTGCAGCACTTTAGCCACGACACCACACTTGTTCACCTACCCCTCACTCTGGCCCAGACAAGAGTGAGGGTATGCACAGCAACAGATGTCGCCTACTTATTTGCTGCCTGGCTCTCTGTCTGTTAAGCAAGCAAGTGGAAGCAATAATGAAAAGGCCAATGGTGACAAGGCAATACATATGCCTCCACCCAATACATATGGGTGGAGTTTGGGGGCACCACACAGGCAGGATAAATTGCTCACTTCTAACCACGTCCCCTCCACCTTGCATGCTGAAAAGCACCTCTCCGAATGAAAATCCATAGCGATGGGACCAAAACATAACCTTCCTGAAAGCTGCCGCTTGATTTTTAACCAACTTTGCTACTATCCGGGCAGTTTGGGTTACATTAATCACTGTTGTCAGCTACTTTATCAAGAGGAAGTGAACAGGGGGAGACTTGAATGGCAAGAAAGCAGCAAAGAGCACTAGCTACGTACCACCTCCCCCATCAGAAGACTGACCTTGTGAAACGTCGTACACACACATGCATATGCGTGCACACACAGACACACACATGTAATACACCAAAGGTGGAGAATGAGTTTATTTCTTTACTACTCCCCAAAGGTCATGTTGTTTCAAGCTGTGTTAATAAACCTAGCAAGAAAGACAGAGCAAACATTCACAGCAGAGTGTTCACGTTGGCATTTATTATTCATTACATTTATATCCCACCTTTTCCTCGAAGGAACCCAAAGTGGCGCATGTGGCCTTCCTCCTCTCCATTTAATCCTCATAATAGCCTTGTGAGGTAGGTGAGGCTGAGAGTCTGTGATTGGCCCAAAGTCACCCATTGAGCTTCATAGCCGAGTGGGGACTAGAACCCGGATCTCCCGTCTCCCAGGCCAACATTCTAACCACTACACCACGCTGGCTCTCAATCATAATCACAAACCAGGATGGTTTTTAACAGCCTTTGCTCCAGGGCAGGTGCATGGCTCTTTTTACACTGCCCACTCAAACCGGATTACAGCCGTCCTGACTCAAAATCAGAAGACAATATACGTGTCAGCTGAGGCAGCAGAAATGGACCAGGATGCATTTGAGGTGGAAACACAAATCACAATGCTTATCAAGTCATTCTCATGCTCCTCACTCCTCAACTGCCTCCACCACAGGAGTCATTAGAAGGTTTTCCCTCCTTCCCCTTAAATTCCATCGACTTGAATAATTCTCTTTAAATTGGGCAAACGTTTTTTTTAAAAAATAGCACCCTGTGCTTGCATACGCCGAAGAAAGCTCTACTGAATTCAGTGGGGCTTGATCCCAGATAAATGTGTATACAGAATTGCAATCAACGAGTTTAATTTGCCTTCTTATTTTAGAACGCAAGGCAAGCTTTGTTGGACCAGACCAAGCATTCATCTAGTCCAGCGGTGAGCAGATTTCAGACATGCAGTGCCTACTTCTTGTTTTACTAGAACCTAGAGGTTCTAGTTTTGCACCCAGCTGGAGCCAGGTACAAAACAATATTTCAAGGAGGCAAAACCATGTGCAAAATGGTGGCTCGGTGTGCAACCAATTATACTGCAGATCAGGAGGGTATATCTAATTCAAAACGTTTAAAACAGCCCAGAAAACCTGCATAAAGGCCTGGTGAAAGGCAACCGATCAACACTCCTATTTTACAGATAAGGAAGACTGAGGCTGCAAAAGAACTGATTCATACAAGGCCAGCTATGGTCAGACAACTATCTTTCTCCTCGCTGTTGGGCCCCCGTCGTTGCTTGAAGGAAAGGCATTCCTCACATAGAAATCATAACAATCATAAACTGGAAATTAAAATTAGGCTGCAGTTGTGATTATGCTTACTTGAGCATTAACTAATCAATGGGATTTATTTACTACAGAGAAAATACATGGGGACAGGAGTGTCAAAGTTATATATACCATTATTTCCTAGGGCCTGTCTTCATGACAACAAGTTGGATGCTATGGGTGGCAGCAAATTATTTACATGAAGTGAGGCAGCTCAGGCTTTCTGGCAGCCATTGGGATTGCTGGATCCTCCCCCTCCCGCAACTTCTGGCGACCAATGAGAGGTCACCTGCTGTCTGGGAACGCCCCCTGGTGCAGCGCCCGAGCGAGGACAGACAGGGAAGAGCCGTGCTGACTTCGCTCAGCCAGGAAAAATCAGGATAAGTCCCCGACTTTTCTGCTGCAGGTCTTCAGCTCTTTGCCCCGCATTGGCTCCGAATCGGCATCGGCGTCATATAACCGATGCAGTGCAGATTCGGAGCCGCAAAGATGATCTTAAGGCAACCCTCTAATCAGTTATTTAATACGTGGGGCAAAGTTTGCCCACCTCACTGTTTCCCTATACATTTTGAGGGGAGAATGAAGGGTGTTCAAACTCTGCACTGGGGTTCCAGGAAGATGAACACACTGCAACAGAAATGCACATTTCTTTCTAGAGGTGGCTCTATGTTTGGGACAAACGGGGCAGTGACCCTCTCCCACTTGTGGCAGAGAGATTCCCCCCACAACCAGATATATTTGTTCCACTGCTTCCAGTTGGCACACATAGTCTTCTCCTGTATTCCTCCAGCAATCGCAGTGGAATATTGAGCACCTTCCACTGCGATTGTTTCTTCCAATCTTCCAATATTCCAGCCGCCATTGTTTCTTCCAATCTTCCCCGAAACCTGTCACAAAATGGCAGCACAGTCTCCTCAGTAGGCCCTCCGTCCAAATGTTGGGCCTCAGCATTTGCCTAACCCGGCCAACTCCTGGCAGCCCCCTGCAGGGTTGCCTCTCTCCACTCCGACTCGTGTGCACTCTCTCGCTCTCTGCATTTGTGCCTGTCTCCAACTATAAGGCTGCTCCTTCCTCTTAACGAGAAGTTAAGCTGCTATAGGAAATCGATTCTCTGAGAGCACAGCACGGCTCGGCTCTCCAGCGAAACCCTCTGAGGTTTCAAACAGGAAGCCACAGAAACCTGAGAAGCCAGAAAGCTTTTAAAAGCATTTACGATCAAAAAGCCAAGGTGAGAGAGAGAGAGAGTCAATGTCTCATGAGCAGGATGTGCTTCTTGGAGATGGGCGGTCGTCTGGGTTTCAGGGAAGCCCACGTCATCTTCTCAGGATTGACCTTTGGGGTGGACCGTCCTGAGCTACAGAGGACCTTTGGCACAACGAGAGCACAGAGCTACAGTTTGCTTTCCACTTCTTAAGACATCCGTTTTGAATCATGACGATGGGGCTGATGGCACTCCAGAGTTGCTGCTGCAGCTCTGGCGAGCGGAATGGATTTGTGTGTGAGCTCAGTTCTGGTACCAAAAACAAATTCCCTGGGATGAGCAGGTGCTCAGAGGAACCTTGTTCCAAAATTCTAAGTATACGGCCACCCCCGTGAGACATCATTTTTTTGCACCTGGTTGATTGTTCTAGTATAACTGGTCATTTGTACTTTATCTGCTGTTACGTCTTCGATATTATTGATGATTTCCCTATTTTATTCGTTTTCATTTTTGTTAGTTCCGTCGGACACTTTTGGAAAGGCAGAACAGACACGTAGAAGTAATGGTAGTAGTACTAATAGTAATAGTTGCCACAGTAAATAATAATTTAAAAAATGAAGCCTGCTCATTCTTGCTCAAATATACAGGCCCTGTCTCCACACAAGTCTCCTTCTAACCCATCATAACTGATGGTCATTTTGCCAGTACGATAAAAAGAGATGCTTGAATCCAAATTGATCTATCTAGGCACATGGCCAAGGTTAGGATGCATGGAACTGCACAGAGAATAGAGCTATCCAGGCAGGGGACGAATTATGAAGAACAAGGAATTGCAAACAACAACAATAATAATCTTAACATTCATATAGTCCTTACAAGTGTCCACAATAATTCACATTATTCTTAGCTGCCATCTTTACCACCCTGTAAGGGAAGCTAATATTAAGAACACAGGAACGTAAGAAGAGCCCTGCTGGATCAGACCAAGGGTCCATCTCGTCCAGCACTCTGTTCACACAGCGGCTACCAGCTGTCAGCCAGGGACCAACAAAGCAGGACATGGTGCAACAGCACCCTCCCACCCATGTTCCCCAGCAACTGGTGCACACAGGCTTACTGCCTCAAATACTGGAGGTAGCACACAACCATCAGGGCTAGTAGCCATTGATAGCCTTCTCCTCCAGGAACTTACCCAACCCCCTTTTAAAGCCATCCAAATGGGTGGCCATCACTACATCTTGTGGTAGTGAGTTCCATAATTTAACTATACACTGTGTGAAGAAGTCCTTCATTTTATTTGTCCTGGATCTATGATTAACTCCCATATTGCTGATATGGGAACTGCGTCTGGGAGAGAGGCAATGGCTTGTCTAAGGACAATTAGCAAGTTCATGGCAGGAACAAGATTCAAACTGGAGAACCTCCTGATTTGGAGCTAAGCTCAGTGTCTTCACTCTGCACTGGTAGTAATAAGTCATGCAGCAGAATGAGGTTGTAGAGAATCCTGAGGTGATAGAATTTCATTTTTGAAATCCTCCCCCAAATTAAACAAAAGCAAAATAAAATCCCCTGCAAATAGACAGGTAGCATGCGAGGGTGAGGGAAGCTGCAGCCTAGCCTGGTTGTGCTAGTTTTCTCTCTGTGGGTTTTTCAGGAAGGAAACATTCTAGTCCCCACTTGGCCAGGGAAACCCACTGGGTGACTTTGGGCCAGTCACAGACTCTCAGCCCAACCCACCTCACAGGGTTGTTGTTCTGAGGATAAAGTGGAGAGGAGGAGGATTATGTAAGCCGCCTTGGGTTCCTTGCAGGAAAAAAGGTGGGATATAAATGCAATAATAAATAAATAAAGCTATGATCATCCACCACCTGTAGTCTGATGATGCACACACCACTCTACCACCTCAATATTCTACCACTTGTCCGTCTCTGCACATTTGGAGAATCAGCCACTAGAATCCTGAGGTGGTAATATGACTGCAGGTATAGGTTGGAATTTTCTAATGTTAAAAAAACCCTCACTACAAGTAGAAAACTAGCACATAAGGGGGGAAGGCCTAAGCTGGCTATTTCCCTGCTGTGCCTGTTTTCCTCTTGCATGGAGGTTTTGGTTTCATTTGGTTTTGATTGTAGGAAAAGCACTCAAAACTGGTGTCTTCTACCAAAGTCGATTCTACCAGCTCAGACCTCCACCATCACATTCTGATGCATGTGTGGACCTGGCCTTAAGAGAGCATATAAGAGAATGGAAGCGTCTGAAAGGAAGTTATCTATGCAGAAGATGGAGCAATCTTGCACTGTGCTGCTCCAGAGGGTGTAACTTAGGGTGACCAAGTGTCAGGATTTCCCCGGATTTCTCCTAGTTTTTGTTCTTTCCATGGTGTCAGGGGGGATTTTCTAGAATTTTCAATAATGTCCTGGAATGACACACCTTCCCTTTTAAGGCTGCCATTAGCATGGCAGGAGGGAGTGACATGCTTTCTTGAGGCACATCATTCCCCCACCCCGAGCTCCAATTGAGGTCTTAAAGGGGAAAGTGGGTCATTCGTGGACATTATAGAAAAGGCCCCAATTGGAGTGGATGGTGGTGGTGCAGAATGAAATCCTTTCCCCTCCTCCACTCCAATCGGGTTCTTTAAGGTGGCGGGGGAATAACGTACTTTCTGCAGGACTCAGAAAGCTGCTTCCCCACACACACACTAGGTGTCCTCTTTTTCGGTTTCCCAAATATGGTCACCCTAGTGTAACTAGCGGGTAGAAATTGCAGGAAAGCAGACTGCAAGTGAGCATGGAGAAACTTCATAACAGTAAGAGCTGTTTGACAGAGTCAGAGACTGCTTTGGCAGGCAGTGGGATTCTCTTCACCGGAGGCATTTAAGCAGAAACTGGATGGCCATCTGTCACCACAAGATGCAGTGATGGCCACCAGTTTGGATGGCTTTAAGAGGGAGTTGGACAGGTTCCTGGAAGAGAGAGCTATCAATGGCTACTAGCCCAGATGGTTATGTGCTAACTCCAAGATCAGAGGCAGTAAGCCTGTGTGCACCAGTTTCTGGGGAACATGGGTGGGAGGGTGCTGTTACACCATGTCCTGCTCTGTGGGTCCCTGGTCGACAGCTGGTGAGCCACTGTGTAAACAGAGTGCAGGGCTAGATAGACTCTCGGTCTGATCCAGCATGGCTCTTCTTATGTTCTTATGTCAGGGGATTGGTCCAGATGACCTCTGAAGACACTTCCTACTCTATGTTCGTGCCAGAGGGAGGCTTTCTACAGATGAGAACATGGACAAGTCGAGTACAGCAGGTCTTGTTTCAGAACCAAGACTCCCACAGGTAGGATTTGGGGGCGGGGGCACAGTGCACTGAGGATTAACCCTTCACTCCCCAACCCTGATCTCCCTGGAAATCCCCTGCCCTGCATAGCAGCTAAGCTTTGGAAAAACATTGGCAACAAAGGGATTTTCCCCCCCTCTAAGCTTAATTACCTTGCATTTGGGAGGGTTGGAGTTGCACACTGCAGCATGTGAAGAGGGGGAAATTAACCCCTCCTTCCCCATCCTGATTCAAAGTTTGTCCGTTGAATGGCAATTAAACTGATTTTTTTAAAAAGAAAACTTTCATGGGTAGCAATGTATACTCAAGGTTCCAGGGCCATGGGAAATTGACCTGAAACCAGAGTCTTATGGATCCTAGAATCATAGAATAGTAGAGTTGGAAGGGGCCTACAAGGCCATCGAGTCCAACCCCCTGCTCAATGCAGGAATCCACCTTAAAGCATCCCTGAAAGATGGTTGTCCAGCTGCCTCTTGAAGGTCTCTAGTGTGGGAGAGCCCACAACCTCCCTAGGTCATGGGTTCCATTGTCGTACTGTTCTAACAGTCAGGAAGTTTTTTCCTGATGTCCTGGCTTCCTGGCCTAGCAACGCCCCTGCCTGACCTTCATGACTTCAATTTAACCCACCCTTCTCCGTGTGGCGCAGAGCGGGAAAGCAGCAGTTTCTGCAACTGAAACTCTCCCCATGGCCTGAGTTCGATCCCAGCGGAAGCTGGTTTCAGGCAGCCGGCTCGGGTCGACTCAGCCTTCCATCCTCCCGAGGTTGGTAAAATGAGTACCCAGCTAGCTGGGGGAAAGGGAATAATGGCCGGGGAAGGCAACAGCAAACCACCCCGCTATAAGGCCTGCCAAGAAAACGTCAGCAAAACCTGGCGTCCCTCCAAGAGTCAGTAATGACTCAGTGCTTGCACGAGAGGTTCCTTTCCTTTCCTTTCCTTCTCCCCTCAGCTTCACCTGCCAATGTACTGATACAGACCCCCACACACATAGGCCCACTCCCCACTGTCATGTTCTATATCTCAAGGTGATCAGGAACGCTAAAGAGCACACACTTCTGCAACCAAGCAGAGAAGGAAAATAAGTACAAACTGCTCCCCTTAATATATGGATAATGGGGCCGCAGAGGACCTGTCAGGTTTTAAAGTTCCAGCCACAAGTGCAGGATATTCGTAGATAATGAACTTTCCCTCGTAAATCGTGAATATCGTTATATGTGGGTCTTAGCATGACAGCCTGGCTCTCACACCGCCATTGATTGACGGCCCTATGAATTGCAGGAATGCACATAGATAGGCCATTGGTACCTGTTGGAGCAAAGAAATCAACAGGGCCTACCAGGAAAGGAAAAGGTAATAGGATTGGGAGCTTTTTCATTTGAGCCAGGGAGGTGGAAGACAATGAAGGGAACATGGATAGAATGGTGAACCACATGGAGAGAGTACAGTAAGGCATTTTTTTCTTCTCTTTCTCAGAAGACGGGACTACCCAACCTAGCCAACTGGCAGTAGATTCACATTTGGGAAAGGCGATCCTACTTGAATAGAATGGAATGAGGTAAATTTTTCACTAGAATAGGGTGAGATGAATTTTTCAGCGTGAGGTATTTTTTTCAGCGTGAGGTAGATAAAGTGAGGCAAATTTTCAGGGGTAAATGTTTCAGGAGAATAAAATGAAGTGCATTTTTCAGAGTTTGATGGGAGGGGTTTTCTCAATAGAATAAAGTAATTTTTCCCTCCCTCTCTCGGAGTACTAGAACACAGGATTACCAATGTAGCTGACGCTAGCAGGAGATTCATGACTGAGAAAGGAAGTGCTCTCATTCACATGTTGCATAATCAAACCTATGGAACTCACTGCCACAAGATGTGGTGAGAGTCACTAGCATAGATAACTGACAACTTTTTATATTGCATTTTTTTAATGTTTTAATCTTTTGTAAACTGCCCAGAGAGCAGTTATTGGGAGGTCCACAAAGCTGATAAATTAACAATGACAACAAGAAATGCAGCTGTCTTTTACCAGGCCAGACTATTAATTAATATAGCCCCGCATCATCTATTTCTTTGACTGGTAGCAGCTCTCCATGGACCAGGTAGAGTGGGGTCTTTCCCCCATCACTACCTGAACCTTAGCTGGATATGCTGAGGATTGAACCTGAAACCAACTGTATGCAAAACCACTGAGCTAAAGGATTGTCAAAGGAGGCCCAACAATAGCACTTTATTTTAGCTTAATGGCGCAATCCTATGCATGTTTAAACAGAACAAAAAGCCCTACAACTCTCAGCATGGCTGGTTGGGAGAAGCTGGGAGTTGTAGGACTTTTTGTTCTATCTAAACATGCGTAGGATTGTGCCCTACTATCACTAATTAGGCCTTAGGAGAAACATCTCAACCTTTCAGAATGGGGAAGGCACTGTTCAAAAGCCAGGAAAACACCCAATGATCGATGGTTGTGGGGGAAAGGTGAGGCCAAGAGAAGGGAATGTGGCTATTGGGCTCCACAATTCAAGAAGGACGCAGACAAGCTGGAGTGTGTTCAGAGGAGGGCAACCAGGATGATCAGGGGTCTGGAAACAAAGCCCTATGAAGAGAGGCTGAAAGAACTAGGCATGTTTAGCCTGGAGAAGAGAAGATTGAGGGGAGACATGAGAGCACTCGTCAAATACTTAAAAGGTTGTCACACAAAGGAGGGCCAGAATCTCTTCTCGATCCTCCCAGGTCTTGGAATACGTTCGCCACTCAAATGTATTCCAAGACCTTTCCTTTCTGGAAAGGTTCAGATGGGCTGGGGGTAGAAGGGAAGTGATTTCTTCTCGATCCTCCCAGAGTGCAGGACATGGAATCATGGGCTCAAGTTATGGAAGCCAGTTTCCGGCTGGACGTCAGGAAAAACGTCCTGATGGTTAGAGCAGTACGACAATGGAACCAATGACCTAGGGAGGTTGTGGGCTCTCCCACACTAGAGGCCTTCAAGAGGCAGCTGGACAACCATCTGTCAAGTATGCTTTAGTGTGGATTCCTGCATTGAGCAGGGGGTTGGATTCGATGGCCTTATAGGCCCCTTCCAACTCTACTATTCTATGATTCTATCCGGGGAACAGAACAGAAACCCAGGAAAGCTAGATTCAACTCGCAGAATTGAGGTTCTGCAACCCATGGAAGAGAGAGGCCTTATCAACAGCAATCAGCCACGATGGCTAAACACAAACTTCCATGCTCTGAGATATGTCGTCTCTGAACCTGGATACTGAAACAGACAACAGGAGAGGGGGTGTTTCTGTCCGTGCTCCACTTGAGAGTCTCCCAGAAGCATGGCACTTCCCTGAACCCTCCGGAGGTCTGGAGTTGCCTGCTTTGTTTCTTCCTCCCTCTCTTTAAATCATCCCAATTATTTCACCGATGGAATCCAGACAGGTTTTTTTCTCCCACAAGGGCAATGAAGGGTGGAGGAGGAGGAGGAGAAGGAGGAGGAAGGGCAGTCAACTGGCAGGCCGACCACAAGCTCAGGCATGCTTCTGGAACGTAGCTATGGGGGGAAGGGAAGAGTTATTCATCATTTAATTCCTCCCTGGAGGTTTTCCCGGCCTCCTTTTTCCCACAACCAGGCGTATTATTTCAGTCGCTGAAGGTATCCGGTTCAGGCTGTCAGACAGGGAGGGCCCCACCTCTTCGGTGACACAGGGCACAATGCATGGGAAAGTGTCAGCCCGCCCAGCACGCACGCACGGTGCTTGCCTCACACTGGAAACTCGCCTGCGGTGGGTAGTTCGTGTCGTTACAACAGCTGCGCGCTGCCGGCAGCCCGCCATACCTCTCCCATCTTGCTGTGTCAGGAAGGCGGGCTTGGAGAGGGGAGGGTGAAGGCAGAGGCAAGCCAGAGGATAAAGTGTTGGTGGGGGAAGGAACGTATGAAGTCAAGGAGGTGGAAGAACAGAGTTTGCTTAAGTTTATTATGCCTTGGAAGTGCCTTTCTTTCTATCCTCATCCTGATACTATAAGTTAAGAACATTAAAAACATAAGAAGAATTGTGCTCAATCAAGCCAAGGGTCCGTCTAATCCAGCACTCTGTTCACACATCACCCGCAGGGAGCCCACAAGCAGAACTTGAGTGCAATAGCACCCTCCCACCCATGTTCCCCACCATTAGGCATTACCACCTCCGACACTGGAGGTAGCATATAGCCATCAGGACTAGTAGCTATTGATAACCTCCTCCAGGAATTTGTCTAACCCCCCCTTTAAAGCCATCCAAATTGGTGGCCATTTGTGGGACTGAATTCCATAGCTTAACTCTGCGCTGTGTGAAGAAGTCCTCCCTTTTATCTTTCCTGAATTTCACACCAATCAGCTTCATGGAGTGACCCCAGCTTCTAGTATTAGAAAGTGGATAGGGAGACATTTCCCCTCCATCTCTCATCAAACCGGTATCGGACATGACATCCTTTACAGCTGATCATTAAAACGTAAGAAGAGACAGGCTGGATCAAGCTAAGGTTCCATCAAGTCTAGCATTCTGTTCACACAGTGGCCAACCTATGGAAAACCTGCAAACAGGAGATGAGGGCAACAGCCCATGTGCCCCAGCAACTGGTGTATATAGGCTTACTGCCTCTGATACTTGAGGTAGCATAGAGCCATCAGGACTAGCAGACTAGGAGGGGATCTACACAGCGTACTGAAGGCGCACCCAAGCGCCTTCAGTGCAACCTGAAAGCGCGTGTGTAGATCCTGCTGGAAGAGGCGGAGGAAGAGGAGGAGGAGGAGGCGGCTGGGGAATCCGGCCGCGTCCTTGCCACCACCGCCACCCACCTCCCTGCCGGCCTCGTCCCAGCCACGGGAGTGGGGGGCGAGACCCCCTCCCGCCGCGGACCAGGCTCCTCCTTCCCTGCCCAGGCCAGCCCCAGCCCCAGCACGTCCTCCGGGCTGATCAGGAGGCCGGCGGGGAGATGGGCGGCGGCAAGGCCTCCTCCTCCTCCGCCTCTTCCTCCGCCTCTTCCAGGGCAGGATCTACACACGCGCTTGCGTGCGCCTTCAGTACGCTGTGTAGATTTGGCCACTGACAGCCTTTTCCTGCAGGAAGTTGAGATTCTGGATTTATATTTTGCCTCTAAACCAAGCTGCATGTATTCTGTCCATATACCACCTACAGGTGGGATCAAGTCCTTGGTTGTAAACCCAACAAGCTGAACAGTTCAGCTTCTGTAAAGAAAAACAAAAATCAAGTTTCTAGCCCTTAAAGTAGCAAATATAGGATTGCGTAGGAAATGACTGGTCCCCACACACTCTGCCTTTAGGGAAAGAGTCACGACAAATCTTTTCAATTGAGCTTTTTAAATTGCTATAGCTTTTAAGGTTGTTTTGGATGTTTTATTATGTTTGTATTTGTTTGTTATTATTCTCTGACTTTTTGTAAACTGGCTTGGTTTAATGCAGGGCCAGCTCCAATTCTGAGCATTAAAAATAATAGTAATAATAAATTTATTTATTTATTACATTTATATACTACCCCACAAAAGTTAAAACAGTAAACATTAAAAAGTATACAAAATTTAAAAACCATCAGAGACATAAAAAACAACAGTATAAAAACATCAGTAATGCACAGAATGTGGGTTTTTGTCTATACCTGGTTACACCTAGGTCAAAGTTCACCCATTCAGGTAAAGCTGGAAATAGAGATCTCTTAGAATCATCTTCTCAAACCTGTACTGTGCATCTGAAGCTCCTTAAAAACACCTTAGCCCCCATATCTGAAATCCTCAAGCTAAAGGCTGCAGGGATTGGATTGTAATGAGTAAAACAAAAAATGCAACTGGAATTTTAAAGAGAACGTCGAAGCAGAAAGGACATCCTTAGCATGGAAAATATTTAGCCCTTAGCCTCTGGGCTGTTGGCTTGCATGTTCTCTTTAGATTTCATTTGGGTATTTATTTATTAAATTTATATACTGCCCCATTGCCGAAGCTCTCTGGGCGGTTTACAAAAGTTAAAAACAGTGAACGTTAAAAAGTATACAAAATTTAAAACCATCAAAAATATAAAAACAACAGTATCCATTTAAACCACAACAGTTCTGGGGTCCATTTAAAAAAAGAAACAAACTTAGCATATGTTGTTAAATGCCTGGGAGAAGAGAAAAGTCTTGACCTGGCGCCGAAAAGATAACAATGTTGGCGCCAAGCGAGCCTTATCAGGGACATCATTCCATAATTGGGGGGCCACCACTGAAAAGGCCCTCTCCCTTGTTGCCATCCTCCGAGCTTCCCTCGGAGTAGGCACCCAGAGGAGGACCTTAGATGTTGAGCATAGTGTACGGGTAGGTTCACGTCGGGAGAGGCATTCCATCAGGTATTGTGGTCCCAAGCCATGTAAGGTTTTTCTCTCTGTCTTGTAATACTAGAACCCGGGAGTCATTCAATGAAGCCGAATGGCGGGAGATACAGCACACGAAAAAGGAAGGACTTCTTCATTCGCTACCTGCGGATATAGTGATGGCAACCAATAGTTCAGGCTTCTGGTTTTTGAGGTCCCTTGGGCATGACCCCCATAATGGCACCCCTTCCTCAGTGGGCCTACCAGCTGCTCTTCCAACTCACTGCCTTTCTCAACATTCCTACCCCTTGCTTCCTTGACAAGTGAAAGCCAGGGAGCATGTGGGCATGGCATCTCCTGCTCCTCCTTCTCACCACCAGCATTGTCTGGGCCAGAGCGAGAGGCAGGTGGAACAAGCAGGCTGCAATGGCGAAGAGGAGGAGAAAGTCCAGGGAGGCCTTCTCAGCGGGCTCCTACTGGCGTTTGAGCCTTCAATGGATGCCCAATCATGCCTACCCTTGACACCTGCCCTGGCCACCAACTTGGATAACTTCAAGAGGCAATTAGACAAATTCATGGAGGATAAGGCTATTGATGGCTGCCAGTCATAATGGGAATATTACCTCCAATATCAGAGACAACACACTGGGGAACATAGAATCATAGACTAGTAGAGTTGGAAGGGGCCTATAAAGCCATCGAGTCCAACCCCCTGCCCATTGCATGAATCCACCTTAAAGCATCCCTGACAGAGGGCTGCCCAGCTGCCTCTTGAAGGCCTCTAGTGTGGGAGAGTCCATGACCTCCCTAGGTAACTGGTTCCATTGTCATACTGCTCTAATAGTCAGGACGTTTTTCCTGATGTCCAGCCAGAATCTGGCTTCCTGTAACTTGAGCCCATTATTCCATGTCCTGCACTCTGGGATGATCGAGAAGAGATCCTGGCCTTCCTCTGTGTGACATGAACGAGCGGTTACTATCGCCTTGCTTCCGAGCTTCCCAGAAGCTGCTGGTTGGCCACTATGGGAACAGAACACTGGGCTAGACATTAAGACTTTAATGTTTTTAGGTTCTTAAACTGCAGGCTGTGACATTAGATCTGTCTCTGCACTAGCAACCACACTCAGTATTCCTGCTCATACGCGTTAGAAACATATCTGTCAAAGATCTGCTTAAATATCTGTCAAAGATCTGCTTAATCTGAATATATTAAGGACGATAATGTGATGCCAGCTTCTGTTCACTCTTCCATGAGAATAATAGTTCCGACAGGGCTTCTCTTGCCCGTCGCTAGCTGCCCTTGAGTCGCCTTCCAAGCAATGATGGTTTTTGTCTATTCCTCCTCCTCCTCCTCCTCCTCCTCCTCCTCCTCCTCCTCCTCCTCCGCCCACCACCACCACCACCACACATCACACTCCATTTCCTTTCTTCTCCTCCCCACTTAGTATTATCAGCCATTTGGACAGAATGTCGAAAGCCGCTTTGGGGCGTCCGTTGCGAGGGCGACAGAAGCCAAGGAACGGAAAGCCATATCCGTGAAAGGATGCCAAGTTTAATGCAGTCGTCATTTTTCAGCAGATCCAAACGGAGGGCGCGTTCGGTTACTGCTTCTCGAGTTGACTGGTGCTTGCCAGTGGCGGAGTCGGAAGCAGGGAGGAATAGGGAGGGAGCAACGTAACGGCATCATTTCCAGCACCATTAAAGAAGAAAAGTAATACATCAGAGATGCCAGAAAGATCAGGCGTTGCCGTGCTTTTCAATGGCAGGGGAAACGCAGCGTACCCTTGCCCGTAGCAGTAAGCATCCTCAGCCTTATCTCAACGGCAGAACACATGCTTTGCATGCAGAAAAGTCTCCGATTCAGTCGAAAGGATGAGGTAGCAGGTGATGGAAAAGACCCTTCTCTTCCTGAGACCTTGGAGAGCTTCTGTCAAAACCAGAGCAAGCAATACTGGGCTAGACAGACCAGGAGCATCATCACACAGAGGGGAATCACGTTTCCCTACCGTCGCTTCTCCGCCCCTGCTTTTGTCCCTCGTTACTTACTCTTTTTTGCTGGAGGGGAAAGAGGAAGTAAACAAAGACCACCTGGCCCATTCAGGGGGCGTTTTTATCACGCCGTTTTTCCTGCATACAGCAGGAAATAACAGCACATTCCGTTTGTTTGCTTGTTTTTTGAGAAGTCGGATTAAAACGGGTCTATTTTGCAATGGAAAAATGAGCAGGAGGTGGACGTTGCAGTCTAAAGGACGCGCACACTTCCTTCAGGGGGCAGTAGTGAGCATGCGATAAAATGCTTATTTATTTATTTATTTATTTTATTGCATTTCTATACCGCCCAATAGCCGAAGCTCTCTGGGCGGTTTACAAAATTAAGACAATTCAAAACAAAACAGCAGTATAAAACCATAATATAAAATACAATATAAAAGCACAACCAAGATAAAAACAGCAGCAATGCTTGTCTGATGAACCTCAAAGAGTCCAATTTGTTTTAAGTTAAGGCAGCTCCCTGTGTTTTCAATCTTGCATTCCAAAGCAATTCTGGGGTTCCTTTGAAATTGATCGAGGATTTCTCAAGGGGAACGTCAGGAACGGCTGGCAAGCTTCCCTTGAAAAGCAGGTTGGCTACCCACTCACGCTTTCCCCTCTGCAAATCAGACTTTGCCCTGCAACCATTTACAATCCGCAATCCAGAGGGAGTTACGTGTGTTTAAGGGTTCACCCTCAGTTGATGCGGAGCAACGACGAGGCCAAGCATGAACTGAGTGTGTGCCTTAGAGCGCATCCCAGCATCCCCTGTGGCCCACACGTGTTCTGTAGCAGATGCAGGCTGCTCCAAGGTTCCTCTGCAGAGACACTGAAGTGAAAAGGACTCCCTGGAGGTAGAATTTTTTGAAAACTGCTGACCTAAGCATAGGCAGCCTTAGGGGGAAGGCATCCCAAGCAGTGAAATCTGTTCACGTACCTGCCCCTATGCAACACTCGCTCTGCTCAGGGGTAGATTGTTGTGAACAACTGTAAATTGCCTGAAAGGGAGATCCTACATCGTCTTCATCCTGTATGCGTCTTGCAGTATGCCCAAGGCGTTTGCCCCAGGGTGGATCCACAGCGACGGCAGGTCGTCTATATGATGCAACCACCATCATGAAGCTATCCCGCTCGTGCTCTTCGCTCCTCTAATGCCATGTTTCTCGCCTGCCCAAGGGTCTCTACTTCCCTTGCTCGGCTTCGTCCATTTTCTTCGGCTGCCCCTTACGCCTGGAACGCTCTCCCAGAACATTTGAGAACTACAAGTTCAACCGCAGCTTTTAAAGCTCAGCTAAAAACTTTTCTTTTTCCTAAAGCTTTTAAAACTTGATTTTGTTCTGACTTTATACTGCTAGTTTTACCCTACCCTGTGCCTGTTTGCATTCTCTTCCCCTCCTTATTGTTTTATTATGATTTTATTAGAATGTAAGCCTATGCAGCAGGGTCTTGCTATTTACTGTTTTACTCTGTACAGCACCATGTACATTGATGGTGCTATATAAATAATAATAATAATAATAATAATAATAATAATAATAATAATAATAATAATAATCATCTGGGGCAAACCCCCAAAGCTCCGATTTAAAGAAGTCGGGCACTTAACGTGTCTTTTTTCTCTTGGAGCGAAGCAATGATGGCGTATATTCGCGTTTTAGAACACATGGCACAGCCGTCCATTCGCCGTAGCGCCGGGTTTTCAACGCGATAATGCGCATATTCACATTTGCGATTTACCGCGACTTTTAGATCACGTCCGAGTTTGCACCGCATTATGGTTACGTGTCTTTGGAGGAGTTAAATCACAATTTGACATGTGGGTGGCGCTTTGAGGGTAGGACAACATGATTGGCCGATTTCCCACCTATCGGCTTCCTCGTTCGTTCGCGTGCCGTTTTTAGTGTGAATGCTTTGATTCTGCCGCCTTGTTCCTCCCCCCCCACCCCACTCCCGGTTTGTCTGTGTACGAATCTGCGGAGCTCCGCATATAAAATGTATAGCTTCCACCATCTCTCCTCCGTAGCATCGCATGTGCGCATTTATAACTGCACTATAAAAACAATTCAGGAGGTAAATCGCTATTGCTGCTGCAGCGTGACGCTCTTTCCCTAGATTCGAATCAACGAAAATTCGGGTTTATATTTAATGAGGAGCAATCCCGTTGTCATATAGACGGGGGCAGGAGACTGAATGGCCACTGGACTGCTTCCACAGACCTCGCGGAGCCTCGTGTAGATAAATAAGTTACTTAATGAAAAGGAACTCCAGCTAAGCGCAGCCACACCCGGACAGGTGGGAGGGACAGCCAAGCAAGCTGACTGGGCGCTGGGCCGCCTCCACGTGTCCGTGGAGTAGCGTATTTTTTAAAAAAACTGGATCCTAGCACAGCACACCATGAGAGGTGGTAGGAGGTGGTCCAGCAAGCTGAATAGCCACAGGGGTCCCTACGCACCTCTGCACATTAATACAAAACCCCAGGGGGAGATGGAGTGCTGACCTCCCTCCTTTGTTTTCAACCGGGGGAGGAGGGTGGGGTGGAGGGACGGGGTGCTAAAAGCACCCCGGCGCCTGTGCAATGATGTGCGGCAGCAGCTATTTCCTTGTGCTCCTTGCTGTGCAGATAACAGGAAGGAGCGCAAATGCGGGGGATTTTGGGGTTCACCATGATGGCAGCACACCTCCTTCAAGACACAGCCAAGGTGTACAGTTCTCTCTGAGGGATTGCCAGACAGCTGATGGTCCCAGGGACATCACCGTAGCAGCTCTCCGAGAACCATTAAAATGTAGAAAGTTGCCTTATACCAACTTCAGATCACCCATTTAGCTCGGTTTCGTTTACACCGGCCTACAGCTCCCAGAATTCCCCCAGCCAGCATGACCAAAACATTTGGAGGGCCCCAGGTTAAGGAAGGCTGATCTACACAGCATGGCAAAGGGTTTCTCTGAGGTTTCATGCAGGAGTCTTTCCCGGCCCTTCTGTTTGCAAAGTATCTGCTCTCTCCCATCTAGGAACAGTCCTTCCCAAATGGGAAATCATTTACCTACTCCAGATCTGCTTTTAAATGCCAGAACTCAGCACTGTGTGGAGAGAGAGAGAGTGTGTGTGGAGAGAGAGAGAGAGAGCGCCTCTGGGAGGAGGTTATGACACAGATAAATTTTGTACTGGAACAGTCTTTAATATTAACTGATGGACACACTGCTTTAAATTATTTACCTCCTTGGTGGAAATTAACAATGGCCAGTGTAAACGGATTTTCCGTTTGCTTTTGCCAGCTAAAAGACTGACATTACAACACTGGAAGGATAAACACTCGCCTCCTATAATGAAATGAATTGAAGACTTTACGACACTTTCAGTATTTGAATGGGTGGCATATAAACACCACCATCAAATGGATATTTATCTGAATATTTAGTCCGCTTTTGTTGAAACTTATGTAGAATTGCTAGAAAGCTGTATGCATTTCATATGTATTCATTGCTATTGATATAGGGTAGATTATTTGTTTGATTATCTGTTATTTACTGCATTGTTATTCCACTTTTCAGGAATTATGGTCTCCCAAAGCAGCTCACATATATGAGAGAGAGAGAGAGAGAGAGAGAGAGAGAGGGGAGAGGGAGGGAGACCTTATGTAGGGTGACCCTATGAAAAGGAGGACAGGGCTCCTGTATCTTTAACAGTTGTATTGAAAAGGGAATTTCAGAAGGTGTAATTTGTTTATATGGGGAACCTGGTGAAATTTCCTCTTCATCACAACAGTTAAAGCTGCAGGTGCCCTGCCCTCTTTTAAATCTGGTCAGCCTAGTATAACTCCTGCAGCTTTAACTATTGTGATGAAGAGGGAATTCCAATGACACCTGCTGAAATTCCCTTTTCTGTGTAACTGTTAAAGATACAGGAGCCCTGTCCTCCTTTTCATATGGTCACCCTGCTTTATGACTGCCATCAGGCTTACAAACTAAAAAGACAAGACACAGAAAGGAAGGGGAGTTGGACAGGTAAAGGAAGAGGAGGCCAAAACAAGGTGTTATGCTAGAAGCGGTTGTGATTCTTCCCTCTCCCCCATTTTATCTTCATAACAACCCTGTGAGGTAGTTTAGGCTAAAAGACTGCGAATGGCCCAAGTTACCCTGTGAGCTGCACAGCTGACACCTGGTCATTTGCACCTGGTTCTAGTCCAGCATTCCCAGTCCAACACTCTAACAATGCCACCAGGCAGGCTACTATCACACAGGTCAGGCTTGCATACAAAAATTACGAGCTTGGAAGTAAAACCATGAGATTGTAAATTTAAAAAAGAAAATCAAGACGAATAAAAAAATCACCTCCCTTTGCCACAGAGAAACCTTATCTGTGGTGAACCCAAGACACCTTCTTGTGTCTTACATGACCCAGCCTCTCAGAATACCTGCTTACCTTGTCTTCCCGGTGTGCCTCATGCCACGTTGCACCACTTGGGGTGAAGAGGTGAAGCGAAAGGTGTGTGTTGGGGGGTGGGGGAAAACCGCACCCAAATCTTTCCTCTTTGCAATGGCAGCGAGTTCACCGATTAGGAACAATAAGTATTGCCATGTGTTTTGCTGCTTTTGCTTTGCTGCAGTTCAGAAAAACTCTGTTGGAACAACAACCACATAAATATGTAAGGTGAGGGGAGTTTATTTCTCATTTAATATAGATCCTCCACCTGCCTCTATTTATCAGCCCCTGTTTTCTGGTACTTGTCTCTGGGAAAACACCGGCAGTGTTAAAGTGGCGGTGTTCACACGTCACTTTAAGCAAGGAATTCTGGCATATTAAAACTAGGGTGACCATATGAAAAGGAGGACAGGGCTCCTGTATCTTTAACAGCTGTATTGAAAAGGGAATTTCAGCAGGTGTCATTTGTATGCATGCCGCCCCTGGTGAAATTCCCTCTTCATCACAACTGTTAAAGCTGCCCTCTTTTGTATGTGGTCACTCTAATATAGCCCCTGCAGCTTTTTTTAAATTATTATTTATTTATTTATTTATTTATATAGCACCATCAATGTACATGGTGCTGTACAGAGTAAAACAATAAATAACAAGACCCTGCCGCATAGGCTTACATTCTAATAAAATCATAATAAAACAATAAGGAGGGGAAGAGAATGCACCAAACAGGCAGTATAATATAAACAGTATAAACAGGCAGTATATTTATATACCGCTCCCCATTGTAAATTTTGGAGCGGTGTACAAGATAAAATGAAAATACTTTTCTATACAACTGTTAAAGCTCTATCCTCTTTTCCATATGGTCACCCTAGATTTGATGCCAAACCTTCTGATTCCTTCTGTGACTTTATTCTTAACAAGTTAAATGCCCCTCAATCCTGTGGGGGGGGGAGTTAAATACTCCTAAATCAATTGAACTCAATGGGCTTAGAAATATAGAACTCTGCATAAGATGGGGTGCCTTTAAGAAGCTTCAAATATTTCTTCAACGTTTCCTGCTTGAATTTCCCTAGGTCATTCAATTCCTGTCAAACAAGAAGAGCTATGACTTCCAGGGATATGTCAGTAAGAGCCCTTTCCCATGTCAGAAAGTGGGAGGGCTCCTTTCTTTTAACATCTGAAACAAAAGCCTGTTTGTATCAAATATCATTTTGGGATTTCCTTATTTTAATCTGCCAAATCTTGCAACTGTTAAACTCACTAACAGATACCCCTGGAGGATAGGAAGGGTGGGGGGAGTGTTTCCAATATTTAGAGCTTAAAACTTGAAAACTCAATATTTAGAGCTTAAAATACGTTGGGGTGGGGGATATAATTGATGATTAATTAAATTCTCTGAACTGATTCTCTGTCTTCTGCTTTTCTCCCACTACAATTCCACCTCAGAAAGGATTGATATATTTGGGTGTTTTTGTTTTGTGGCATAGCTTCCGCATCTTCAAAAGTTCTGTGTAGCAGTCTGAAAATTCAACAGATACAGTCCCCAAGTACTGGGAGTGTTTCACCTGTTGAACATCTGCCTGCCATGCAGCAGTTTGCAAGCACGGGGCGGGGAAATCTGCCAGAAGAACATGTGGTAGCCTTAATGACAGAGCAAATAAAATATACAAGAGAAAGGTATCTATTGTGTCTGGTCAAGAGGGCAGGGCTCCTGCAGGTTTAGCTGTTGTGATGAAGAGGGAATTTCACCAGGTGCTGCAGGCATAAAAATAACAACCTGCTGAATTCTATACGGTTTTTGTAAACCGCCCAGAGAGCTTCAGCTATTGGGCGGTATAAAAATGCAAATAATAATATAATAATAATAGGGTGACCATATGAAAAGGAGGACAGGACTCCTGTATCTTTAACAGTTGTATTGAAAAGGAAATTTCAGCAGGTGTCATTTGTATATATGGAGAACCTGGTGAAATTCCCTCTTCATCACACCAGTGAAAGCTGCAGTTGCCCTGCCCTCTTTTAAATCTGGTCACTGTAGTATAGCTCCTGCACCTTTAACTGTGATGATGAAGAGGGGATTTCACCAGGTTCCCCATACATACAAATGACACCTTCTGAAATTCCCTTTTCTATACAACTGTTAAAGATACAGGAGCCCTGTCCTCCTTTCCATATGGTCACCCTAAATAATAATAATAATAATAATAATAATAATAATAATAATAATAATAATAATAATAATATACAACTGTTAAAGATACAGGAGCCCTGTCCTCCTTTTCATATGGTCACCCTAAATAATAATAATAATAATAATAATAATAATAATAATAATAATAATAATATACAACTGTTAAAGATACAGGAGCCCTGTCCTCCTTTTCATATGGTCACCCTAAATAATAATAATAATAATAATAATAATAATAATAATAATAATAATAATATACAACTGCTAAAGATACAGGAGCCCTGTCCTCCTTTCCATATGGTCACCCTAAATAATAATAATAATAATAACAACAACAACATACAACTGTTAAAGATACAAGAGCCCTGTCCTCCTTTTCATATGGTCACCCTAAATAATAATAATAATAACAACAACAACAACAACAACAACAACAACATACAACTGTTAAAGATACAAGAGCCCTGTCCTCCTTTTCATATGGTCACCCTAAATAATAATAATAATAATAATAATAATAATAATAATAATATACAACTGTTAAAGATACAGGAGCCCTGTCCTCCTTTCCATATGGTCACCCTAAATAATAATAATAATAACAACAACAACAACAACAACAACAACAACAACAACATACAACTGTTAAAGATACAAGAGCCCTGTCCTCCTTTTCATATGGTCACCCTAAATAATAATAATAATAATAATAATAATAATAATAATAATAATAATAATAATAATAATACAACTGTTAAAGATACAGGAGCCCTGTCCTCCTTTCCATATGGCCACCCTAAGTTTAAAGAAAAAGCAGGGACGGACTAGAAAGTGCCTTGAACTTGCCAGTCAACATTTAGCACCTGGAGATTAGATCATCTTCCCTCACGATGGAGAGATGTACTGCATTTCTATTTAAATTATCGAAAATATTTCCAAAGTTGCCTCTCTACACAGAAATCAGCCTTCGCAAGGATTTGGGCAGAGGTCTGCCTCCTTTTCTGGGGGTGCATTGCATGTTTTTCCAAGCAGCCTCCCTACCTGGGCTACACAGTCCTGGAATACAGGTGTAGGCCTCAGGCTCCATCACACGCTCTGGCGGTGGGGCGGCTGCTAAATAAAGTCCACCATGTGAGGAAAGAAGGTGGCAGCTAATGCCTCCTTCACTGTCTTTTCCGGATGGTTCCTTTTTGTCCTCTTCTCCCTCCTTCTTCTTTTCCATAGCCTCAGTCTCGTCTCCAGTTCTCCTCAGAATCTCTTCAGAACTTACTCTCTCAGGGTCAAACTAAGCATGAAGTTAATTATGTAGTGCACAGCTGAGGATTCTCTCGTTTTTCTTTTACTCTAGAATTACTGCATGGCCCTGTTTCAGACTGGGACCAGTTACTTACTGGGAGAGGAGGATTAAAACTCTCCTTTTCCCACCATTTCCATCCCAAACTCCCCCAAAAAGGGGAAGAAGAAAGCCTCCATTAACACCATCCTCTCAATTTTCTCAGCCCAAAAATACCTCAGGACCAAAAGAGGATACTACACTGTACACATAGGCAGGCTCACTTACACTGAGGTATTGAGATTAAATTGCCTCAAACAACCCTGTAAGTTATGTCACTGCTATTATTCTCATCGTATTGCCGACAAATAAAACAAGGCGGCCGTGTGCCCTATTTGACAGAGGACATTCCTCTGTTTGAAGGGTCGTCTGTCAGAAGACAGCCCTTTGTTTGAAATGCTGCCCCGTCCAAGTCTAGTTAAAAGATTTAAAAGAGATTTGAAATTGCCTGTCGACAGTTAGCACCTTAATTGCTGACAGGTCACCTTTGCTGAGGTCTGTTGTATTTATCTTTAAACTTTAGTCGTTCTTTCCAAATTTGCACCTATACACCTGCGTTATGTGCAAAATGTATGCACACCTGAGTCTTCTTTCGGTGCCCCTTTTTCAGGGATGCGTTTCCTCTCTGTTACCTTGGCTGAGAGAGGAGAGATAGCGGTTTACCTAAAGCCGCCTACGGAGTTTGCGACTGAGGTAAAATGTAAACCAGGTGCTTTTTCCTCAAGCCGCAGCTCAGATTGTCTCTCACAAAGGCAAGGGAGCATCTGCTTTCCCATTTATATGCCAGTGTTTGCTGATGGGGGGAAAAAGTGTCCAATTCAGTGACATTCAGACACTAAAGCAAGCAAAAGGCGTATTTTAATCCCACACACCAACGTACATTAAAACTGAACCGAACTGACGAGAGAGGTCACTGTGAGAGGAAGCAAAACGCACAGCAACGGGACTGTCATCTCTTTCTGTAGGGACTTTCTCCTCTAGTTTCTGTGTTAACGTTGCCAGAATTGGCCTCGGGCACGCCAAGGCAGGGTCTTGAGATATTGAGCGACTTTCAGACAAATGAGGGCTGAAAACGCATCTGCGTTTTCTTCTTCGGCACCATCACATTCTGTCAGGCCTTGGGTTGGCCAAGCCTGGTCTAAAACGTCCTCTCTCGTCCTACGGTGCCTCACGTCTGGTCCGCAGCGTTTGAACTCCGCTGACACGGTTAAAGCGTGGAAGCCACGATGGAGCGGCTTGGTTAAATGGTTTTCAGAAGGTCTGTGACCTGGTGTGGAGGAGCAGCAGTTTTGAGAGACATAATATATGTGCGTGTGTGTTTTAGTGGAAGGGAGAAAGAGCAGGAAAGCAGTTATCGGCATTTTAGGCCTACGCAGTTGGAAAAACTTCAGGAGAAATGACAAAATAAATGGATCAATTGAGGTTGAGAGGGCTGTTGAGAAATGCATGTATTTTAGGGTGACCAGAAGAAAAAGAGGACAAGGTCTCCTGTGTTTTTAACAGTTGCTTAGAAAAGGGGATTTCAGCAGGAGTCATTTGCAGCACCTGGCAAAATTCCCCTCTTCATCACAACAGTTAAAGCTGCAGGAGCTATATAGTTTTGTATTTGGTCCTGGAGCCTAATTTATTTTAGGGTGACCATATGAAAAGGAGGATAGGGTTCCTGTATCTTTAACAGTTGTATTGAAAAAGGGATTTCAGCAGGTGTCGTTCGTATATATGGAGAACCTGGTGAAATTCCCTCTTTATCACAACAATTAAAGCTGCCCTCTTTTAAATCTGGTCATTCTAGTATAGCTCCTGCAGCTTTAACTGTTGTGATGAAGAGGGAATTTCACCAGATGCTGTATGCATACAAATGACACCTGCTGAAATTCCCTTTTCTATGCAACTGTTAAAGATACAGGAGCCCTGTATCCTTTTCATATGGTCACCCTAATTTATGTGTTACATTTATATCCCAGCTTTTCCTCCAAGGAACCCAAGGTGGCTAATATGGTCTTCCTCCTCTCCAGTTTATCCTCACAACAACTCTGTGAGGTTGGTTCTACTGTGGCCATATGGAAAGGACCAGGCTCCTGTATCTTTAACAGTTGAATAGAAAAGGGAATTTCAGCAGGTGTCATTTGCAGCACCTGGCAAAATTCCCCTCTTCATCACAACAGTTAAAGCTGCAGGAGCCCTGCCCACTTGACCAGATACAAAAGAGGGCAGGGCTCCCGTGGCTTTAACTGTTACATGTTGTTGAATTGTCAGTTGTTGCTACTTGCAAATCCTGTATCATGGTTTAACTATGGATTGTTATCCACAAACAGCCCAGGAAGAGAAGCCATGATTTGTTGTTGGGTTGTCTCTGAACACGGAGGATCCATTTAACTATGCTAGCTCTTGATAGACTTTTCTCCTCCACGAATTTTTAAAATCCCCTTTTAAAGCTGGCCAAGCTGGTATAGTCATCACCACATGTCAAGTCAGCAAATTCCCTAAGTTAATTGTGCGTTGTTTGAAGAGGGGGAGTTCCTTTTGTCTGTACAGGATCTCTCGCCAATCTGGTTGGCTGGATAATCCCTGCAACCTAGTATTATAAGAAAGGAAGAAAAAAGGAGTAAGCCAGAGAGACAGGAATTTGAGAAGTATTATCATCAGTGGTTTGAAAAAGCTAGGGGTGTACTGGTTTAAAACTGCACAGCAGGAGTGCACACTGGCGTGGTTCAGACAACATGCTAAACCACGCTGCTTAACCACAAAATGGTTAATGGAATGCATTATGGTCAATGCATTCTGTTAACCATTTTGTGGTTAAGCAGCGTGGTTTAGCGTGTTGTCTGAACGGGGCCACTGTCTCTATTGAATTAACAAAGAAAGTTCACGGTGGTAGAGCTCTTGGCACAAATGATGTCACAGAAATTAGCCATCACTGTGACTCTGTTACTTTTGCAACCACATTTACACTGCAATCATGTGCGATCAACAGTGGTGGTAGAAGTAAGGAGAATAGCATTGTCCGAGGCCAAAACCATTGCATTTTTGTTTTGTGGCGTCCAGGTAACTGCAGATAACTTCACAAAAGGAGCACAGCCTTGAAGTCAGACATGTGGACTACACACTAATGAGAAGCAAATGCGCATTTATTGTGCAATAAACTGATTACGCAGGAAGGCAGGCCCTGAGTCTCAAATCCCAAAGGCCATTTCCCTTCCTAGTTTATAGGCTGTTGTACAGTACTGGTTTGATTGCTGAGAAGGGAAGTTGGGAAAACAGCCCTAGTAATTATCTAATGAGAGAAAGACAGTGAGCAGTAACTTTAAAGCACCCAAGCATGATAAACATCAGGATGTTGACGGTATATTGGCGTCACTTCGAATTCAGCCTACCAACATTTCTTTTTCTTCCTTGGCCTGTTGCTAATTCATTCTGCAGAGGCGTTGTGATATGCCGCTGTTATACAACTACCCTATTCTATAAAAGCATAATCCATCTGGCACATGGTAGCTGGGCATAAAATATCGCTGACATCCCTGAGGAACATCTATTTCCACCTGCCTGTATCCTATCATTTCCCCCAGTCCAGCCGGTTTACAGCAATTGCTTTCAGATGCAAGTAGCTGCAATAAAAATTTAAAAAACCTGGCAGGCGCAAAATGCGAAATTCAGGCCCATGGAAATCTGATTATAGACACCTACCTAGTCTACTCGTGGGAAAGTTAAAAACAAACAAAAAGAAAGCTTGGGAACAAGTGAACAAAAGCTAGGTATGCAAATCGCACAAATGGTATGTGTGTGGAGGGGGGATGTGAAAACTAAGAATACATCTGCATTTAGAGTTCCCAGATGAACTCAGTGCCTATAACCATGTGCAGAGTGCCTAGCCCTTCAGTTACAGATAGAGATTTTTGTACATGCTCACCGGTGGTGCAGCTATGTAATTTGAGACCACAGGGTGACCATATGAAAAGGAGGACAGGGCTCCTGTATCTTTAACAGTTGTATTGAAAAGGAAATTTCAGCAGGTGTCATTTGTATATATGGGGAACTTGGTGAAATTTCCTCTTCATCACAACAGTTAAAGCTGCAGGTCCCCTGCCCTCTTTTAAATCTGGTCACTGTAGTATAGCTCTTGCACCTTTAACTGTTGTGATGAAGAGGGATTTTCACCAGGTTCTCCATATATACAAATGACACTTTTGTTTCTGCCGACTTGATGCTAAACACTTTGCAATATTTGATAGCAGAAACGTGTAATATATTTTAAAAGTAAAATAATAATAAAATGAGCATCTGGACATGTTATGTGCCTGCTTGGCTGTCCTGACTATAAAATGTCTTCAAAAATAAGGATACTGAGGCAAGCTCATCAGTGCCAATGGGTGCCAGTATGTCCATAGCGGCCCAGTTGCCTCCATGGTCTGTTGTTCTTTGGGTTGTCATGGGGGCCTTGGGATTTAGCAGTACTACTGATCACTCAGAGAAACACTTTGAATGTTTCACGGCTGAGGTTATGGGACTGACCCCATGCTATGGTTATCCCTTGCTTGTGCTGTGTATGTGACAAACAGATGAGGGGTGGTTAAGAGCTATGTGGGGGTGTCTTCATAGCACCACATCCTTGATATTTCCTTCCCCCGGGGTAGCATTGGGTAATCCGAACACCAAGGAGGTTTCTGGGTGGCCATCTAGGGACCAGAGATGGTCCACCCTCTTCCTGGTGGAAGGCGACCAATCACAGGTCGCCTTCTACCAGGCACTGCCCAGCCATGTGACTCTGGAGTGAGTCTTCACATCCTCGCCTTGGTCTGGGAAAAAAAGCTGGGGTAAGTCCCCGACTTTTTTTCTCCGCAGCTTCGGTGGAAAGCCCCGGGGTGGGTGCGCGATTGCAGCATCGTCGTATCAGGGGCTTTGCGAAAGTTTAGACAGTAGAAGGAACTTCAACGTAGCGTCAGTTTTTGTTTTTGTTTTAACAAATTTGCATTGACTTTCTCAACAGGATGCAAAGTTTAAATGAACGCAGAGGAAAACATTCCTGAGGCAAATATATACAGAAGGAAATGGAGGTGATTACGTAAGTTAAACAGTAGGGCAGAAGCTCATTAAAATGTATTTATTTATCCAGGTATTGCATTTCCAAAAAGATTGAAGTCTTTCCAGGCTCATGCTTGTAACGCTAAACAATGCTTTGGTGTGCCGGATCAGGCCTAAAGCTGATTTAGTCCAACATTCTGTTGCCACATTTGCCAACCAATGCTTCTGGGAAGCCCACAAGCAGAATACAAGGGCAACAGCACCTCCACCTGTGTTCCCCAAAAACTGGCATTCAGAGGCAAACTGCCTCTGATACTGGAGGTAATTTATATAGCCATCCTGACTAGTAGCCACCGACGTGGTTCATATGGCACACCACAGCTCATTGTGGGTTACAGGCACCACTTTGCGTATCCAATCCCAACTCAGGGGTTATTGTGTCATGCGAACCTGACAAGCGTGGGTTATGTGACAGTTAAACAACTCTCGCATAACCCGTGGTCTGTTAAATGGTTAAGGCAAAATGGGGGGAGCTAAAATACCTTAATATTTTAGCTTAAAACTCTTACGGCCAGTAACTAAGCCTTAAGAGAGGCATCGCTAAGCCTTTTAGAATGGGGTTAAAACAACAACACAAATGCCAGGTAACCATCAAATGATAGGTAGTTGGAAGAAAGGGGGTTTATTTATTTATTTATTTATTTATTTATTACATTTCTATACCGCCCAATAGCCGGAGCTCTCTGGGCGGTTCACAAAAATTAAAAACATTCGAAGTATAAAACTTCGAATTTTATACCTGTTGAGCCGGTAGAAGAAGGCACGGCTATTTGGGGAACCCTGAGGAGTCAGATGCGGCTTGAGCTAGGGCATGTTGACATGATGTACAGAATGCAGCTATAATTTCTTTATAAGCCTAGGTCAGACTACTGAGTGCTTTATCACACGTGAGATGGGGAATATGCAGCAATATCCAATTCGCGCAACAGACTTCTCCTTCTAGCATTTTACTATTTACCCTTTCTTAGGGTGACCATATGGAAAGGAGGACAGGGCTCCTGTATCTTTAACAGTTGAATAGAAAGGGGGATTTATTACTATTATTATTATTTATTTATTTATATAGCACCATCAATGTACATGGTGCTGTACAGAGTAAAACAGTAAATAGCAAGGCCCTGCCGCATAGGCTTACAATCTAATATTTCAGCAGGTGTCATTTGTTTGCATGCAGCACCTGGGGAATTTCCCTCTTCATCACCACAGTTAAAGCTGCAGGAGGCCTGCCCTCTTTTGTATCTGATCAAGAAGGCACGGCTCCTGCAACTTTAACTGTGGTGATGAAGAGGGAATTCCCCCAGGTGCTGCATGCAAACAAATGACACCTGCTGAAATTCCCTTTTCTATGCAACTGTTAAAGACACAGGAGCCCGGTCCTCCTTTCCATAGGGTCACCCTACCCTTTCTGCTAAGTCTCCAACCAAGTAGAAAGCAAACACAAATAGCTGCTATGTTTTGTTATTCTTTCTTTCTTTCAACATTGCCACTCCACCGTCCTCTTTCACTGATCAACAATTGACGTTGAGTTTTCCCCTCTTCTTTTAAAAAAAGAAGAAGAAGCGAAGGCATGGAAAAGTTTACTTGGCCGCGGGATGAATAGATGGCAATAAAAATAAAAGGACAATGCCCAGCCCTTGTGCAGAGGTACGAGTTTAGCTATTGAAAGTCTACGGCTTAGGTCAGATGGGGACCATATGTCACCATTCCAAAGCATAGTGGTGCGCGGTATCCTTGGAACCCAAATCAGCTGAGCGCATTGTCTCCACGCTGGGGCAATTTCCCCCCCACATATATTCATAGCCGACACGAAGGCCTGCCTTGAAGACAGAAACAAATTGATACATACAAGTGCGCACCCCCATTGGGCTCGCATGACACATTTTAAGCAGACAATAAAAGCGCATTTCAGACTGTTTAAAATCTTGAGAAAGGCTCCGTTGCCACGGCAATCGGATGGTAGGTCTCGATGTGGCCCATTAAACTCCAATTGCACCTTATTCATTAGGGCTGGCTCTCAGGAGGTAAGGGAGTAGAAAAGGAGGAGGGAAAAAGAAGAGGAGCTTTAAAATGGGGTGGACCTAGAGAATGGGTCTGTGTACAATAACCAGTTTGTTCATCAATTCAGGTGTTATTTAATTTGTCCTGTTCAGCGACTCCCTTTGTTTAAAACTATCGCCCCACTGACTTAGAATTGGCAGTACTCTATTAAGATGGATTTCTTCAAATCCTTGAGCATCACTTGGTGGCCAAAGCAGGAGGAGGGAAGAGAATGGAATCAATCAAATCCGGGGAGGAGATTTTTTTTTTACTTTGGAACTTGCTGATGGAAAGACTTGTAATTTCGGAGACGCCTTTTGGCTGGGAGAGTTTTGCAAAAGACAGAGAGAGAGAGAAGCATGTGCCTCTCTTTAGGCGTGTCAAGGCCACAGTGCGCAAAGTGTGAGGCATGAAGAAAACATGTCTGTCTGGATTCACATTAAACTTCGCTCTGTTTGGAGATGGTGTGCTGGTAACATGCCCAAAGCTGCTCACGAGGCAGAGAGACAGAGAGCACAAAAGAACTTTAAAACACAAAATGTATGAGTGAGAAGAACTTTTGCCCACATGGCCATATTTGGTTAAGTTATTGGGGTTTTTTTTAAAAAAAAAATCCTTTACTTTGCCAAAGTAATGAACATTTTAAGATTCACACAGACGAGTGACAAGTTTATCAAAGAGTGTGGAGAGAGGGCAGGCAAAGGAGACACAAGTCCACCCATGACCCCATTTTGTGTCTGAACGCAGGATCAGCCCAAGGCATTTTGATGCCTGAAAGCGGGGGGGGGGGAATCCGAATTAGACCCCACAATTGGCCACAAGCAAATCCCTTCTCCTAGGGATTTTTTCTAGTTGCACTGAAACTCCCTCAAAATTCCTCAAACATTTTTGCCCGAGGTAGGAAAATCCAAATTTCTTTTAGAAGTTCAATTTAGAAGGAAAACTGGCAGTAGCAAACAGCATAGGCACAGAACCCCCTGGGTTTTTTAAATTATTAATTTAGAAAATAAAAAAAAATACTTTTTGCTTTAGTTGAAGTTCCAGCACCTGTTGGATTTCTGACTCTTATATGAGCTGTTAAAAGAGTCAGGTAGAAAGGGAGCAACCCTAAACCATTCTTCCCACCCCATTTTTGACCTAAAACGGTGTCTATTTAAGGTAAAGGGAATCCATGTCATAAGCTGCTTTTGAAATTCGCCATCTGTCAGGGATGCTTTAAGGTAGTTAGCAATGAAAAGGAGGACAGGGCTCCAATATCTTTAACAGTTGTATTGAAAAGGGAATTTCGGCAGGTGTAATTTGTATATATGGAGAACCTGTTGAAATTTCCTCTTCATCACAACAGTTAAAGCTGAAGGAGCCCTGCCCTCTTTTAAATCTAGTCACTCTAGTATAGCTCCTGCAGCTTTAACTGTTGTGATGCAGAGGGAATTTCACCAGGTTCTCCATATATACAAATGACAACTGCTGAAATTCCCTTTTCTATGCAACTGTTAAAGATACAGGAGTCCTGTCCTCCTTTTCATAGGGTCACCCTATTTAAGGTGGAGCCCTGTCCTCCTTTTCATAGGGTCACCCTATTTAAGGTGGAGCCCTGTCCTCCTTTTCATAGGGTCACCCTATTTAAGGTGGAGCCCTGTCCTCCTTTTTATAGGGTCGCCCTATTTAAGGTGGATTCCTGCATTGAGCAGAGGGTTGGACTTGATGGCCTTATAGGCCCCTTGCAACTCTACTATGCTGTGATTCTATGAGGCCTGGGACGTAAGGGCCGCTTAACTGAGAAAAGAAGTCTACGGACTGCCGCCCACCCGCCTCAGTAACCCTTTGGAGCTCCTTGAACTAGCTTCACAGCTCTTGATCCTGTCCTATGACTGCCGAGGTTATTAAGGTACCATGGCACAACCTTTTGGTTCATCAAATTAGAATGGAATAAGATGTCCATCTGTGTGGCGAATGGCAAGGCCGCAGAGAAAAAGATTCCCACCAGTTCCTTAAGTCCCAATTATTCCCAGATTATCTTTTGAAATCTGGAGATCTCAGCTGAATAAACCAGTTGGCTGAATTACTGACAGCCGGGTGAATCTCTAAGGAGAGTGGAGAGGGAGTTGAAGCCTGTGGGTTAAAGGTGCCAGTCCCCCTCAGTGACCTTTGGGGGCACGGGATGCTGTGTTATTGACTGACGGCAGATAAACAGCCGCACCGTTTGCTGTCTTCTTTGGGCACGCCAGTCAGACAAACAAGAGAAGGAAAGAGCCTCCAAAAGTTAAAGAATAACTGTTTGGAGGGGACAGGAGACCCCGGGGCTTCATCCCTGCTTTCGGGGGCTTCAAATCAAGCGTGAGGTAAACAGTACCAGAAAAGAGAGGAGGCAAAAGTCACCTCCATGGTTACCAAAAGGGTTCTGCTCTCTAGCAACCGTGGGTTTCCCCAAAACCCCTCCCGCCTTTGCCCCAGACCTTATTAAACATCTATGCTTATTTTATTTTTTCCCCACTGTATATGTGGGTGAAGTAGAAGGCAGGCCTCCTTTTAAAGAGGCACAGGCAGTTGCTAAGAGAAGGAAAGCATGAATGCCTTCCTGAGTTGGCCAACCAGAAGATGTCTTAGGTTAGGCCTCACTCCTGGTCTGCAAAATGTTGTGGCCAACCAAGACAAGTGCAACCAACCAGCCACATAACAGGGCATATCAGGGACTTAACTCCCTGGTCCCTTTTTGGGGGGCTTTCATGATGCCGGGTTGGCACCATCTCCCTCCAAAACCCTGCAGGTTCCCTCTCTCTGGGTGGCGTCGGGTAATCCTGACACCAAGGAAGAGTGTGGGATTCCCTGTGGCCATCCATGTACCACCAGAGCCATCCCCTGCCCTCTTCCTGGTGGAAGGAGACCAATTGCCAGTCGCCTTCCACCAGGGACCGCCCCTGGATTGGCCCCGGAGTGACATCAGATGGTGGAATTGCCCTACTGACGTCACTCCGATTGAAAAAGTCAGGGTAAATCCCTGACTTTTTCAATCCGTAGCTTCGCGGGAAAGCCCCGCAGTGGCTGCAAAGCTGCAGTTGTGTCGTATAACTGACGCAAGCACAGATCCGCAGCCACCACAGGGCTTTTCCCGCATATAGACAGCCGCTTGCAGTCCTAGGAAGAAGGCCTGGATCCAGGCTTTTCAGGACTCTTGGGCAAGATACAACAACTAAGTTAAGAAGCTTCATCATATGCTGTCAAGTGCCTGAAAGTAAAGGAAAGCCTTAACCTGGTGCCCGAAAAATAACAATGTCGGCACCTATCAGACCTCACCAGGGAGATTCCACAGTTGTGGGGCCACCACCGGAAAGGCCGTCTCCCTGAGGAGGGCTAGATTCATACCGGGAGAGGTGTTCTGTCAGGTGTTGTGTTTCCATGCCTAGTAGCTGGGTGAATCTGAGAATGCACAGAATGCCTTTCACCCTCCTGCCATGATAGCTCTTAGGTAGAGCTTTAGCCATGCCAAGTTTGAAGCAGATCTGTTCATCCGTTGATTTTTAGGTTTTTTTTAAAAAGTTTGAGGTTTTTAAATTATTATTTTTTAAAAACCACTGGAGCCATATCCTTCAAATTCAGATTGTCAAACTTCCTCTTTGGGGTCTTGCACTTTGAGCAGTTTCAGCCCTTAGCATCAAGGGGATCTTCAGTTTCAGATATAAACCATCATACAACATTGAAATACAACATAGGGTGTATTAGTTACCTCTCTTTGGGAAACAAATTATTCAGCTCATCAGAAAGATTGCAGGAACAATGGGGTGATTTTTATGCAAATGCTGAAAAATAAGAATAAGTTATTGGGGAGCACAGAGGATGAGGGTAGAAGACAATACACCAAGCTAGGGGGAGGGAAACCTCTGCACTCCTTTCCTCCATTAAACTATAGATTTCATTGTGAACAAAAGACAAGAGAGGGTCCAAAATCAAAGCATTCCGGGGTCATTTTTCTATCAAAAAGTGATATCGGGTGAATAAGTTATTTACATGCCAATGTGCAGTGCTGAACTCACCCAAGATGGGAATAAATAATAATTAAAAAAAACATACAGGACTTCTATTATTCACAATCAATAATTGCTAGAGTTCCTGGGAGCTGCCCTACTAAGAAGATGTTAACGAGGTGCTCCCTTGCACGCGGGGAGACAGCGAACGAGCTTTTAATTGGCGATAGATTATATTTATCAAACTGACAGCAAAGAGGGTTCGAGTGACAATCTTCTTGGTCGCTGGGTGTGTGGGTGAGAGGAAAGGCTTAAAGGTTGGAGAGGAAGGGGGGTGAGGGAGGGACGAGAGACCCTTTCCATAATCTCACATCGTTCTGAATTATTCATTAGAGTCCTTAAAGAGGGTGGATAAATCAAGAATGAAACAAAGACTCTAAGTTGCTATTGTGCTATCACTTGAGGCCAACTTAAACCCAAGGCAAAAGACCTTGGGGTGGGAGGTGGAGACAGCTAAGGGCAGGGGAACAGCCTTTTGGGGTGGTTTTATTTTTTTATTTTTTTAGCAATGTGGAGTGGCAGCAGTGTTATTAAGAAATGTTTAAGAGTTGTAACTAGATCTTTTAGTTAACCTCGGCCCATCTGAAAGGTCACCAACTGAGCATATCCTATCCATCTGAAACCCCAGAAGTACGATTTGCTTCATATCCGCCACTTTAGGCTTGGAGAGCGGAGTTCAAAATTTTGCCCAAATATGACCCTCATTGGGCAGGCCTTTGGTAACATACTCCCTCTGAGTCCAGCCTACCTCGCAGGATTAGTGCAAGGATAATATGGGATAAGCATCTATACATTGTCCTGAAGCTTCTTGAGAAATTGTATTTTTAAAAAGAAGAAAACAACTATTCACATGTTTGACAGAGATTATTTATTTATTTATTTATTATTGCATTTATATCCCGTGTTTTTTCCTCAATGGAACCCAAGGCAGCGTACATAATCCTCCTCCTCCTCCTCCTCCTCCTCCTCCTCTCCATTTTATCCTCACAACATCAGCCCTGTGAGGTGGGTTGGGCTGAGAGTGTGTGACCGGCCCAAAGTCACCCAGTGGGTTTCCATGGCTGAGTGGGGACTAGAACCCGGATCTCCCGACTCACAGTCCAACACTAATACCACCTCCCCATACCTTGCCAAGCCCCTCACTTCTTTCACGCACCGCTCGTATCCTAATTGGAATGTGTCAAGGAGGGAATCCCTTTTACAGATGTTATCTCCCCATCTGCAATCAAAGATAACAAAGGGATTCCCCTGCATGCTACTCACCCTTCCATGGGGAGGACAAGCAACACGCAGGGGGAACACTGATGAGAGATAACATGGAGATTCCTTTCCCTCTTGGGAAGGGGGAGAGGCCATGGAGGATGCCCAGCTCTCTGTGAGCTACAGTGGCTGTAGGGTGATCACATGTGGGAAACCAAAAAAGAGGACACCCGGGAAGGGCGGGAAAGCTAGCTTTTGGGGGCCTCCGGAAAGCATGTCATTCCGCCCCCACCATGCTAATGGTGACCGCCATTAGTGTGGTAGGGGAAATGACACACTTTCCAGAGGAAAGGAAAGTGTCTCATTCCTGTTCCTACACACACACACACACACACACACACACACTGCTCCAATCAGGGCCTTTAAGTCCCTGATTGGAACAGTAGGGGGGGTCAGGAAAGCAAAGTGCATCATTCCTCCTACCACGCTAATGGCGGGCCACATTAGCATGGCAGGGGGGGAATGACGCACTTTCCGGAGGCCCCAAAAAGTGCGCTTTGCCCTCCTTCACTTCAATTGCGGCCTTTTCTATAATGTCCAGGACTGACATGCTTTCCCCATTAAGGCCATGGTTGGAGCTGGAAACCACATCATTCCCCCACCACCATCACCACGCTAATGGTGGCCTTAGCGTGGTGTCATTCCTGGACATTATAGGAAACTACAGAAAATCCCCCCTAACACCCAGAATAGAACAAAACCCCAGACAAATCCGGGGAAATCCGTACAGCTGGTCACCCTAAGAGTGGCGAACTCTGCGGGCCAGATTAGGCTCACAGGGCTGGAGGTTCCCCAACCCTGTCCTACGACATTTCACAGGTGGGAAAGATGACACCTGTATTTGTAATACTTATTCGTATGCCAAGCATCACTACCATAGCCGCTGCCTTTTCTTTTGTAGTGTACATAAAATGTATTAACTCTGCAACAATCTGTCCTGCAGTGGCTTCTAAAACCATTTCCTGTTTTTATAAAACAAAACTTGAGAACATTTAAGCTCATAGTAAACCTGCTTGTGTCTGGAGAACAGCTTTAACATCCCCCTACATTTATATTATATTAATTACATTTCATAGAATCATAGAATAGTAGAGTTGGAAGGGGCCTAAAGGCCATCGAGTCCAACCCTGCTGCTCAATGCAGGAATCCAGTCTAAAGCATCCCTGACAGAGGGTTGTCCAGCTGCCTCTTGAAGGCCTCTAGTGTGGGAGAGCCCACAACCTCCCTAGGTAACTGGTTCCATTGTCGTACTGCTCTAACAGTCAGGAAGTTTTTCCTGGTGTCCAGCCGGAATCTGGCTTCCTGTAACTTGAGCCCGTTATTCCGTGTCCTGCACTCTGGGAGGATCAAGAAGAGATCCTGGCCCTCCTCTGTGGGACAACCTTTCAAGTATTTGAAGAGTGCTCTCATGTCTCCCCTCCATCTTCTCTTCTCCAGGCTAAACATGCCCAGTTCTTTCAGTCTCTCTTCATAGGGCTTTGTTTTCAGACCCCTGATCATCCTGGTTGCCCTCCTCTGAACACACTCCAGCTTCTCTGCGTCCTTCTTGAAGTGTATACTGCCCAATTAGCTGGGCAGTTTACAACAACATTTATTTATTAAAACATTTCTTGGCCGCCCTTCAGGGCAGAAGCCCTTGCAAGGCGGCTTACAACAATAAAACACGTTAAAAAACATTTAAAAGATTAAAAAGATTAAAAACATAAACACAAAAAATAGTATTAAAAAATAAAATAAAAGCCAACAATAAAACCAGGAACAACAGTGACAATAGCAGCAACACCAGTACTCATAACACGAGAAGGCCACAGTAAAATAATATGTTTTCAAGGCCTTTTTAAAAGCTTGCAAGGACACTGCATGGCAGACCTCCAAGGCGAGCTTGTTCCAAAGGTGCGGAGCTACTACAGAGGAGGCCCTGTCACATGTGGTTACCCACCTAATTGTTCTCTCAGGTGGGCAAATTAGAAGAGCTTCTATTAGAAAGCTCTGGCGTGGGCTGGTCCATGAAGTCACGAAGAGTCGGAAGCGACTGAACGAATAAACAACAAACAACTATGTATTTACTATGTGTAACTGTTTCTCTGCATAAGCTAAGCTATGTATTACTTCCAGTATCAGAGGCTATGTAATGATGCCAGTAGCCATTGATAGCCTTCTTCTCCAGGAATTTGTGTAATTCCTTTTAAAGCCGTCCAAACTGGTGGTCATCACTCCATTTTATTGCAACAAATTCCACAGTTTAACTCTGCTCTGTATGAAGAATCCCTTCCTTTTATCTGTCCTGAATGTCCTACCATTCAGCTTCATGGGATGACTCCTTTGGGTTCTAGCAGCGGGAGAAAAATCTCTCTCACTTTCTCCACACCATGCATCATCCTTGCTTGCCTTTTCTCTAAGCTAAAACAGTCCCAAATGTTGTTTCCTCATAGGAGAATTGCTCCACCCTCTTGATAATATTGATTGCCCTTTTCAGTTAAGACATCTCTGCTGTGGAACAACCTTCCCAGGAAAAAAAGTTACCTGTCCGCTTTTGCGGGAGGGTGTGTGAATGCGCCTTCCATTTTCACCTCCAGTAAACAGGTTACAGAGGGTTTTGTCTTGGTTCCAAAACCCGACGATGCAACCTGTTTGAGCCCCCTGCGAGACAAAAATGAATGTGTGACGTACACCGTGGGAGGCAAAAGTTCTTTCCAACTACTTTCTACTTGCTTGAAAACTATTGTCTTTCTCTAGCTTTGAGGTCTGGCTTCTTTTCTTTTTCTGTGTCCTGCCTGAGTTGAGAAAAGAAAGGGTGGTGGGGGAGAGAATAATCTAATGAAATATTTAAGATTTTGGTGGGCAAGAGAGCCTCAAGGAGGCATTGTTTTCTCCCTTCTTTTGTGAGAAAGATGGAAGATGAGGTTGCAAGCAGGTTGCCAGGGTCCCTCCATATTGATGGGAACGGAGTTGGCATTGGCTACAGCTGTGGTATCTTGATTCCCAGCTGAGACACCAGCCTGGAAGCCTTTGTCCAGCTTTGTGAAGATGACACGGAGGGGCCAAATTTACACAAACTTGATTGCAATTGCTCCTAGGCTTTTCTGCTTTGTCAACGAAAAGGGGAGAGAGAGAGAGAGAGAGTGCACAAGAGCAGGGGGGGAAACGGGTGACAATAAATGATGAATTCCATCACTGCTGAGCCACATAATAAACTCAAACACAGGCGAAACCCCGGCTTTTTTCCTTCCCTCTCTTAAAGAAATCCCCCATTGCTTGCCTTCTTGGAACCTGCTTTTTTCCCACTAACTGCTGCCTGATTTATAGTCACTCTCTTGGAGGGAGCGTATGTAGCTGAGGCCGTTTAGCACTGGCTGACATTTCGCTTAAGCAACTGTGAAAGGGCAGATTTTCCCTGAAACGGAGCAGCAGAAGAATTACGAATTATTGTAGCCACATACAAACACACACCACATAAAACAAGATCCCATCCTTGGACTCCCCCCTTAAAGAATCCACAATTAGTATCATGCCTCGGTTCTCAAAAACACAGATGTGGTTTGCAGTGAGCATGCTGTTCACTGAAAGCATTGGGGCTAGGCCTTCCCTTCAAAGGACTCAGAGCATCATCACAAGGGGGGGGGAGGGATTGCATTTGCTTACCGTCGCTTCTCTGCCTGTGCGTTTGTCCCTCATTACTTCCTCTTTGGAAAGAGGAAGTAAACAACGTGCACATGGGCCGTTTTGATCACGCTGCTTCTCCTGCACACAGATCTATGGATCCTAGGCTATGTCTCAGTCAGCAAAAAGTTTTGTTTCGGGTTTATTGGGCTCCACAACCGTCAAGATAACAATGTTGGCGCCAGGGGAGCCTCATCGGGGAGATTGTTCCGGAATTGGGGGGGCCACCACAGAAAAGGCCATCTCTATAAAACGCTCGTCTGAAGGAGCTCTCAGTCGGCCCACCTTCTTACCACTATCAAAACTATCCACGTATTTGCCTTCACCTTCTAGGCCAAGCCATACTACAGCCCCGTAAAAGAGGGTAAGGCAAGTACTGGCTACTATCAGCTTCGGCTGACACGCCAGCTGTGCCCCTTCCTAGAGTCGGAAGACCTAAAGACGGTCGTGTACGTGCTGGTAACTTCGAGGCTCGACTTCTGCAATGCACTCTACATAGGGCTACCTTTGTGCCTAGTCCGGAAACGTCAGCTAGTCAAAATATGGCAGCCAGGCTGGTCACCGGTACACCTAGGGGTGACCACACTACACCAGTTTTAAAATCTCTTCACCGGCTGCCAATTAGTTTCCGAGCGACGTATAAAGTGTTGTTTATCACCTTTAAAGCTCTACATGGTTTGGGTACAGGCTACCTGCGGGATCGCCTTCTCCCGTACAATCCGCCCTGCACACTCAGGTCCTCTGGGAAGAATTTACTCCAGCCAACAAAAACTAGATTGACAACTATTACCCAGAGGACCTTTTCTTCTGCCACTCCCAGTTTGTGGAATGGCTTGCCGGGAGAGATTTGTCAACTTAACAGTTTTCCGGAATTTAAGAAAGCCATAAAGACTGATCTCTTCCAGCGGGCCTACCCAGTTGAATTTTAAGATACCTTTTTTAAAAAAACAATGTGCTGCTTTTAATAATGTATTAGTTTTAAACGTTTGAATTAGTTGAATGTATTTTATGGTGTTTCCATTTTTGTTGTACCCTGCCTCGATCCAGAGGTAACAAATAAATAAAATTATTATTATTATTATTATTATTATTATTATTATTATTATTGAAGCTGCAATTCTCCCTTGCTCTTGTTATTGTCCACATGCTTAGAGAAGGCAGGTAATAAAAGCAAGGAAGAGGAGAAGCAGGCTTTGGAGGTCAGCAGTGGACCCTGTGCTGAATTCTGGGCCCTTGCAAAAGCCCAATGATGCCAACCCCTAGTGGTTTATAACCTCCATGACTTCGTAGGCGCCCATTAAAAAGTTGGAAAAGCAACCATTTCAACTACCTTTAAAGCACATCATGAAGAGTATGTTCGTTTTATTTTATTTGTCTGGGTATTACACTTATACCGTGCTTCGTTTTTATTATTTCATTCTATTTTATTTCCTGCTTTTCTTACAAAACAGGAGCTCAAGTGCACGTGAAGGGCCTTTGCGTGGAATGCAGAAGACTCGAACCTTTTGGGAGATGTCCTTTGGGAAGGAGGTACAGAGTTTTCGATTTTTATCTACTTGTTTACTTCCCAATGCACCCGAAGTCTCCAAAGGGCTGAAACCTGGATCTTTACTATTATTTTAAGCAGGTGGGCGATGAGAATGAAGGTGTTTATTCGGCTTGCTCACAATGATAGGAACGTAGGAAGCTGCCATAAAGCTTCATCCCACGTACCTGCTTCCTTCGGATTATCCCCGTAGCGCTACGCTTTCGCGGTTGTTGTTCTTTTTACCACCGGGCGACAGCAATCCTTTGCATACCAGGAAGTGAGTTTAAGGGGGGAAATGTAAAAAAATCATTAAAAAAAATCAACGGACAACCCAATTCAATTCAAATTTGGTATGCTTAAAGCTCTCCCTATTATCTATTACTGTGCCAATTTTGGTGTCTTTATCTTTAAAGCTTACGCAGATGTAAGCATTTCTTTAAATTTTATTTGTTTATTTATTTATTTATTACATTTTTATACTGCCCAATAGCCGAAGCTCTCTGGGCGGTTCACAAAAATTAAAACCATGAAGAACATAATAAAACAACCAACAATCTAAAAACACAACCCTGCTCCTATGCCCCAGCGGCGGCTCGGAAGATACACTCAAAAAGTAGGGGCTAAATACAGCGAATCTTTTGGCTTTATTGCACAATTAAGGCAGGATGCTTGGGAGTAGAATCATAGAATCATAGAATCATAGAATAGTAGAGTTGGAAGGGGCCTAAAAGGCTATCGAGTCCAATCCCCTGCTCAATGCAGGAATCCACCCTAAAGCTTCCCTGACAGATGCTTGTCCAGCTGCCTCTTGAAGGCCTTGAGTGTGGGAGAGCCCACAACATCCCTAGGTAACTGATTCCATTGTCGTACTGCTCTAACAGTCAGGAAGTTTTTCCTGAAGTCCAGCTTGAATCTGGCTTCCTGTAACTTGAGCCCGTTATTCCATGTCCTGCACTCTGGGAGGATCGAGAAGACATCCTGGCCCTCCTCTGTGTGACAACCTTTTAAGCATTTGAAGAGTGCTATCATGTCTCCCCTCAATCTTCTCTTCTCCAGGCTAAACATGCCCAGTTCTTTCAGTCTCTCTTCATATGGCTTTGTTTCCAGACCCCTGATCATCCTGGTTGCCCTCCTCTGAACACGCTCCAGCTTGTCTGCGTCCTTCTTGAGTTGTGGAGCCCAAAACTGGGTGCAATACTCAAGATGAGGCCTAACCAGGGCCGAATAGAGAGGAACCAGGACCTCACGTGATTTGGAAGCTATACTTCTATTAATGCAGCCCAAAATAGCATTTGCCTTTCTTGCAGCCATATCGCACTGTTGGCTCCTATTCACAATCAAAGCAGATTATAAGGCGGAAAACTTCTGAGTCCTTTGCATGCAGTTCGCAGTGATTGTACAGTATAACGCTGGTGTGATAAAGCTCTTATACTGGATCAGACCATTGGTCCATCTAGCCCTGATGGGCAGCGTCTCTCCAGGGTTCAGGCAGGATACGTTCCTTGCCAGGGATTGAACTTGGGACCTTCTGCATGGCAAGCATGTGCTCTAGTACACTGCGAAATGGACCCTCTCCAACATAAGAACCATGCTGGATCAGACCAAGGGTCCATCTAGTCCAGCACTCTGTTCACACAGTGGCCCACCAGCTGCCCGCAGAAAACCGACAAGTAGGACATGAGTGCAACAGCACCCTCCCACCCATGTTCCCCAGCAACTGGTGCACACAGGCTTACTGCCTCTGATGCTGGAGGTAGGCATCAGGACTAGTAGCCATTGATAGCCTTCTCCTCCATGTCAAAGCCGACTCTTTAACACCCTGAACATTTTGGGGGAAATGGGAAATTATGCCATGTTTACAGTTTCCTCCCTCTCTCTCTCTCTCTCTCTCTCTCTCTCTCTCTCTCTCTCTCTCTCTCTCGTGTGTGCTGACTGCATGCACACCTTCAATGGTGCGCAGCAATGGATGTTTAAAAATAAGTTGCGTGGTAATTCACAGCTTGGATGCTCCGTACGTGCACAGTCATGTCATTAAAAATGCCCTTAAAGCAATTTGGAAAACAGAGGAGTGTTGAGGGCAAAACAGCACAACGGATCAGAGGCCTTAGCTAGGGTGACCCTATGAAAAGGAGGACAGGGCTCCTGTATCTTTAACAGTTGTATTGAAAAGGGAATTTCAGCAGGTGTCAATTGAAGTGGGTGAAATTCCCTCTTCATCACAACAGTTAAAGCTACACTAGCTATAGTAGAGTGGCCAGATACAAAAGAGGGCAGGGCTTCTGCAGCTTTAACTGTTGTGATGAAGAGGGGATTTCACCCTCTTCAATTGACACCTGCTGAAATTCCCTTTTCTACATTACTGTTAAAGATACAGGAGCCCTGTCTTCCTTTTCATATGGTCACTCTGCCCTAGCTAGACCTAAGGATTATCCCAGGCAAATGGAGGGGTCGTCCCTGCCTGCTCCCGGGATCCCATGTGTGTCACCTGGATGCACAGGGATGATCCCGGGACAATCCCGGGGTATAGACCTGGTCTAGCCATGGCCAGGGTGTGCATTGCGTGTCCTGTGAAACGAGAGAACCGGGATGAAATGCTCATGTCCATAGAATCGTAGAATCATAGAATAGCAGAGTTGGAAGGGGCTTACAAGGCCATCGAGTCCAACCCCCTGCTCAATGCAGGAATCCACCCTAAAGCATCCCTGACAGAGGGTTGTCCAGCTGCCTCTTGAAGGCCTCGAGTGTGGGAGAGCCCACAACCCGTCTCTTCCTTTTGGGCAGGGGTGTAGGTTAGGCTAGACCCCAAGGCAGAGGGAAAGTGAATGGGCAGTCATGACAGTGGCAAGGAGGCAGATGTGCCTGGAGAGGAGGCCCACCCCAACACCACCTTGTCCAGATTTCGCCCAGACATCTGGAGCTGGCCCTGGGTGGGAAAGCCATTCCAAAAGTTTCCCAAAAGACGTGTGCAACGGCTTCAGTTCATCCTCCCTTGTTTACATCTCTGTTGCGTTCCAAAGTGGGGCATAAAGCCCACTCTTTTTCACAGGGCTTCCTCAGGCTCCCCAACGGGGAACTGGAACAGGCTACTGAGATTTCATCCTTCTCAAGAGGCCTGTTCTTTCTTCATTTAAGTGGGTGGATATGACGGTAGTCTTTTCTTTTTCTTTTTTAAGGAAGAAAAGGGAGAGAGGGAGGGGTGGTGGAACAACAAAGCAGTGCTCTAGAATGTGGCTTGCTTCAGCAGCAGCGGTTTCTGCCTTGTGACACACAGGAGGGCTGGCACGCATTGCTGCATCGTCGTTAGTTGTTATTAATGACCCTGGCTCTCCTTCTGTCCCCACGGGACAATCTGACTTTAATAAGCCGTAGCTGGAGGGCGATTTCTGGGCTTTGCAGCTGAGGAGGGAGTGAAAGCATCAGGCGCAGGAGAGAGAGAGGGGGAGAGAGCAGGCATAGTGGTGCCGTAGGGAAGATTGGGGCTGGTGTGTGTGTCTGTGTGTGTGGCGCGGGGGACGACAAACTGCACTGTCGTGCCGTCCAACTTGTGACTTTGTTTTCTTCGGAGAAGGAGGAGGAGGAGGAGAGGAAGCAAACCTGATGCCACCTCAGAAATGGGCCGCCTTCCAAACTCACTCCAGAAAAGGCCCCAAGCCCTCGTGGGGTGGTGATGGCAGAAGTAGTGATAGGAGGGTGTGTGTGCGCACATGCGCACACACACACATATACACAAACACCCTCACGGGCTTATAAAAAAACACTTTTTAAAATAATTACATACTGCCCCATAGCTGAAGCTCTCTGGGCGGTTTACAAAAGTTAAAAACAGTGAACATTAAAAAAAGAATACAAAATTTAAAACCATCAAAAATATAAAAACAACAGTATAAAACAGTATCCATTTTTAAACAACAACAGTTCTGGAGTCCATTAAAAAACAAACAAACTTAGCATGTGTTGTTAAATGCTGTTAAATGCCTGGGAAAAGAGAAACGTCTTGACCTGGCGCCGAAAAGATAACAATGTGGGCGCCAGGCGAGCCGCATCGGGGAGATTGTTCCATAATTGGGGGGCCACCACTGAAAAGGCCCTCTTCCTTGTTGCCATCCTCCGAGCTTCCCTCGGAGTAGGCACTCGGAGGAGGATCTTAGATGTTGAACGCAGTGTATGGGTAGGTTCATGTCGGGAGAGGCGTTCCATCAGGTATTGTGGTCCCAAGCCGTGTAAGGCTTTATAGGTTAAAACCAGCACCCTGAATTGGGCTCGGAAACGTATAGGCAACCAATGCAAGCGGGCCAGAATTGGTGTTATATGTTCGAACCTTCTGGTTCCAGTTATCAAACTGGCCGCTGCATTTTGCACAAGCTGGAGCTTCCGAACCGTCTTCAAAGGCTGCCCCACGTAGAGGGCCTTGCAGTAATCTAAATTGGAGGTTACAAGAGCGTGGACGACTGAAGCTAGGTTATTCCTGTCCAGATAAAGCCATGGAAGTGTGGGTGGTTAAAGGAAGAGGAAACCTACTTCCCTACCAAGAAAAAGAAAGAAAGAACGAAATTATAGCCAAACGCCAGAGAGAAAAGGGTCTATGACAACCACCGTCAAGGCCCCCTCTAAGTTTGGTCTCCCTAATGCATTTTCCTGCTGTCAAGTTGGGTCACCCAAGCTAAGCTGTGAGCAGTGACCTTGACAAGCAACCGACTTCCACGAGCCAAAAGGGGAGGGAGGGGAGGAGGCCTGCGGGGAGCACGGTTAAAGAAAAGCACCTTCATTTCAATATGTACACAAGGAGCGGGGGCTGACATGCCGACCTCGGCGCTTGGCGGCCGCCCAGCCGGTTACACGACTTGGCAAGGGAGAGCGTGAGAAAGCAGGGGGCAACGGGCGAGTGTCATCGCAGCTGCAAAAAAACGGGAGGGGGAAAGGGGGGGAGAACTCTGCTGAACAGAAGAAGAAGAAGAAGAAGAAGAAAAAAACACCCTAATTAGAAAAATATGTGGCCTGAGGCTTTTCCGCCATGAAGACACAGGCACATTGACCCCCTCCTGCAAAATGTGCAATGTAAGTTATTTGAGGCTACGAAGTGTGGGATTTCTTGACTAGGCTGAAGCAGGGTGTGGTGAGGAGGGAAATGGGGGTGAGGGGAGGGGGAGGGAAAGGAAGGGGAGGGAAAGCAACACAGGGACCATAAAGCAAAGTTAAGAACATAAAAAGCGCCGTGCTGGGTCAGACCAAGGATCCATCTAGTCCAGGAGCGGATCTACACAGAGTCCTTGGGGCGCCCTGGAGGTGCACGCAAGCACCTTCAGGGCGCCCCGAAGACTCTGTGTAGATCCGCTCCAGCACTCTGTTCACACAGTGGCCAACCAGCTGTCGGACAGGGACCAACAAAGTAGGACATGGTGCAACAGCACCCTCCCACCTATGTTCCCCAGCAACTGGTGTACACAGGCTTAATGCCATTCAAGAGGCAGTTGGACAACCATCTGTCAGGGATGCTTTAGGGTGGATTCCTGCATTGAGCAGGGGGTTGGACTCGATGGCCTTACAGACACCGTTCAACTCTACTATTCTATGAGTCTATGAATAACAGAGGTAGCACATAACCATCAGGACTAGTAAGCCTTGATAGCCTTCTCCTCCAGGAATTTATCCAACCCCCTTTTTCAAGCCATGCAAATGGGTGGCCATTGCTACAACTTGTGGTTGTGAATTCCATAATTTAACTCTGTGCTGTGTGAAGAAGTCCTTCCTTTTATTTGTCCTGAATCTCCCACCAATGAGCTTCATGGGATGACCCCTTTGGGTTCTAGTATTTTGAGAGAGGGAGAAAAATGTCTCCCTATCACTGAGTGTGGCAGAGCCGGAAAAAGAAGAAGAAGAAGAAGAAGAAGAAGAAGAAGAAGAGGAGGAGGAGGAGGAGGAGGAGGAGGAGGAGGAGGAAGAAGAAGAAGACGAAGAAGAAGAAGAAGAAGAAGAGGAGGAGGAGGAGGAGGAGGAGGAAGAGGAGGAAGAAGAAGAAGAAGAAGAAGAAGAAGAAGAAGAAGAAGAAGAAGAAGAAGAAGAAGAGGAGGAGGAGGAGGAGGAGGAGGAGGAGGAGGAGGAGGAAGAAGAAGAAGACGAAGAAGAAGAAGAAGAAGAAGAAGAGGAGGAGGAGGAGGAGGAAGAGGAGGAAGAAGAAGAAGAAGAAGAAGAAGAAGAAGAAGAAGAAGAGGAGGAGGAGGAGGAGGAGGAGGAGGAAGAGGATTATTATTATTATTATTATTATTATTATTATTATTATTATTAACTACCTTCGTAAAATGAGCAAGACTTCATTGCTGCTTTCTAACTCCTGCTGTTTCCAACTCCCTTCTACTGAAGCAATTCACAACAGAGCAAAATGGTAAAACTACGCCAAAGAAGGACATTCCGAACCAAGCAAAGCACCTATGTTGGGGGATTCGTTGAATTTTTCAAAAGCCTGATTCTGAGATAGACTTTAGAAGTTTGAGTTTATTTATGTATTTAATTTATTTACAATATATACTGCTCCTCATCCAGAATTTCAGAGCGGTGGACAAATAAAATAAGAATGAAAACAGAATAAAAACACATTAGAAGTAAATTTTTAAAAGAAACAACATGCGAAATAAACCACAGTTGGTCATTAAGGCCATAGCTAGACCAGGCCTATATCCCGGGATCGTCCCAATGGCACACGGAGGATCCTGGGAGCAGGCAGGGACGACCCCTCCATTTGCCTGGGATAATCCTTAGGTCTAGCTAAGGCCTAAGGGAAGGCTTCGTGGAACGACAATGTTTTCAGGAGGCACCGGAAGGAATACAAAGTTGGTGCCTGCCTGACCTCTAGAGGCAGGGAGTTCCATAGGAGGGGGCCACCACACTGAAGGCTCTTCTCCTGGTGGTCTCCAATCAGAGGATGGGTCTATGTGGAACCACCAGGAGCAGGCCCTCGGATGTCCTCAGTGACCAGGCAGGTTGGTAGGGGAGAAGGCGCTCTCTCAGGTATCCTGGTCCCAAGTTGTTTAGGGCTTTGTACACAAGTACAAGAACCTTAAACCTGGTCCGGTAGCGAATAGGCAGCCAGTGCAGTTCCCTCAGCAGAGGAGTTACATGTTGAAAAGGGGCAGCTCCAGACGACAGCCAAGTTGCTGCCTTCTGCACTAGCTCCAGCTTCTGGAGTTTTGAAGTTTGGCTATAGTTGAGGTTCTGTTTTAAAATGCTTTTTGTTACGCAAACAAAGGCAATTTAACAAACAAAGGCAGTCCAAAAGCAATAACATACTAACTTGCAAAGTTTTGACATTTTGCATCCTCTTTTTATAATAATAAAAGAGAATGCCTGGCTATTGGCACCCTAGCACCAAGACCATGAAAGCTAGACGCCTGAAACTCAGCAGGCATTCTAAGGGGCATGCAATGCAGGGTTATTTTGGTTTTTTATTGCAGAAGCCCTTCGCTCTTTTGTATCTGGCCACTCTACTATAGCTAGTGTAGCTTTAACTGTTGTGATGAAGAGGGAATTTCACCCACTTCAATTGACACCTGCTGAAATTCCCTTTCCTACATTACTGTTAAAGATACAGGAGCCCTGTCCTCCTTTGCATAGGGTCACCCTATGACCAGGGCATGGACAAAAGTCTTTGCGGAGGGCACCGAGAGGGAAGGCCGTGTTTTTGCAATGCTGTACAGCACGCGTGTGGAAACGCTTTCAGTCCAAGGGCCGAAGAAGCTCTCGGGGTGGCCGCATTGCAGTGATGGACGGGGCTGAAAGCAAAAGAGGTGGAACCAAGGAATAGGCCCAAATTATAAGAAATACTAGCGTATTTTATCTTACAGCTCTTACTGCCAGAGGTATTTAAACGTTTTAGCATTGTGGGAGGACTGGACAAAAACTGGGAAAGTACCAACCGATTGGTGGTGAGGGAGAAAGGGTGTGAGGCCAGGGGAAGGCGGCAGGGCCATACGGGAGACCCCAGAGGGCCAAATTGGGACTCCGGTTGGGCCAGATTTGGGCCCCGGAATTGAGGTTCTGCAGCCCCGCTGTAAAGGGGGAAAGACATGATTTGGCAATGAATTGAATAGCCCAAGATTGTCTCGATCCTCCCAGAGTGCAGGACACGGAATAACGGGCTCAAGTGACAGGAAGCCAGATGGCCATCAGGAAGAACTTCCTGACTGTTAGAGCAGTACGACAATGGAACCAGTTACCTAGAGAGGTTGTGGGCTCTCCCACACTCGAGGCCTTCAAGAGGCAGCTGGACAACCCTCTGTCAGGGATGCTTTAGGGTGGATTCCTGCATTGAGCGGGGGGTTGGACTCGATGGCCTTGTAGGCCCCTTCCAACTCTGCTATTCTATGATCCTCTGTCTGGCAGCTGCTTCCCAGGGTCTCAGGCAGAGGCCTTTCCCATCACACCTGCTACGTGATCTGTAGAAGAGCAACACTGAAACATGACATTTCCAGAACTTGCCCCCAAAGGCATAATAGCGGTGTATACTTCGTGGGAAGGGGAGGCAAACTGGCAGGCCCTGGGGGGAGTCTAAACAGTGCCTTCTTTGAGGAATGCTCTGAGTGGGAAGAATCACGGAAGAAAAGCGCGCATGAGTTCCCACTGCCACCTCTCCCACAACAGGGTGTGGCAATCCCAGCATCTGTGTGTAAAGCACAGGCTTGAATTTGGGAGAGCTGGTAGACAGGTGCACGGACTCAGAAAAGATGAGTTTTGGATTCTGTAAGCTAACACCATTTGGGGGCGATGGCTGTCTCCTTGGAAACCTGATCTGGAAGCTGTGGGTTTGGGGCATATTCTCCATCTGTATATTTCTATATCAATGCAGATATTACGAAATGCCTTGCAAAAAAACACACGCACCCAAACCCAAGTAACTCCTCACCGCTCAGGGAAGTGGAGTGCAAGTGATTTAACAGATATCAAAAGGTGGGTCTGTCCCTAATAATTATCATTGCTGGAGCACATGGCCATGCCAACCCACGTAGCTCAAGCGGGTGCCCCAATAATCTGGAAGCAATCCAGGCTAAAGCAGAAACACGTCGGCAACCTCCACCATCAGCCCTCTCATTTCTTTCCAGTCCTTTGCCCGGTTGCACCCTTCCAGGCCGTCCACACCCCTCCCTGGACCCTTTTCCAAATGCCCTGGCAGGTCATGAATTAACGTGGCCCCCAGCGTTCCTTTGAAAATGAATTTGGACTCTTTGCAGCTCTGGCAGAGAGAAGAGATGAGGGAGGCAAGTGAGAGACAGTGTGAGAGGGGGGGTGAGTGAGTGTGTGTGGGGGAGAGCAACCCATAATGACCACTTTCTTTGTGTGACAAGCCGTCTGCTTCGTGTCTGGGAAAAGAGGAGCCCGGCACGCATCCTCTTGAAACCACCCACACAGCCTGGGACTCTGAACCACAGTCGTGTGTCAATAAAGTACATACTCCCTCACCCCCCCCCTCTCTCTCTCTCTCTCACACACACACACACACACACTCTTTCCTCCTCCCCCTTTGCTCAACTCTCTGCACTCAGCTTCTCTATTCTGGTTTGCCCTTCCCACAAATAAGAATCATAGAATCATAGAACAGCAGAGTTGGAAGGGGCCTACAAGGTCATCGAGTCCAACCCCCTGCTCAATGCAGGAATCCACCCTAAAGCATCCCTGACAGATGGTTGTCCAGCTGCCTCTTGAAGGCCTCGAGTGTGGGAGAGCCCACAACCTCCCTAGGGAACTAATTCCATTGTCGCACTGCTCTAACAGTCAGGAAGTTTTTCCTGATGTCCAGCTGGAATCTGGCTTCCTTTAACTTGAGTCCATTATTCCGTGTCCTGCACTCTGGGAGGATCGAGACGAGATCCTGGCCCTCCTCTGTGTGACAACTTTTAAGTATTTGAAGAGTGCTCTCATGTCTCCCCTCAATCTCCTCTTCCCCAGGCTAAACCTGCCCAGTTCTATCAGTCTCTCTTCATAGGGCTTTGTTTCCAGACCCCTGATCATCCTGGTTGCCCTCCTCTGGACACGCTCCAGCTTGTCTGTGTCCTTCTTGAATTGTGGAGCCCAGAACTGGACGCAATACTCTAGATGAGGCCTAACCAGGGCCAAATAGAGAGGAACCAGTACCTCACGTGATTTGGAAGCAGACATTCTTGGCACGAAAGATGATGCCTCCGTTACATCCGTGGTACTCAAAATCACATTCTTCGCTGAACCCTGGGATTCATAGGAAGGTTTATTAGGGGTTCCTCAATGGTTCTGAACAGGGTTAGCAGACAAGGTTCCCTGGAATGGAAAGCCAGGTTGACCACCAACCCGTAGTGTGACTTGGTCCCCCGACAACCAGGTTTTCAGGGCTTCAAGTTGAATCTGAGGCTCACCAGCGAAGAGTCGTGTGAGTTTGTTTATACACATATCATTCCAACCTTCTGTAAGCTACGATGTAAACCTTCTATAAATCAGGGATGGGCAATGTGTGACCCTCCAGATGTTTCGGCCTACAAGGCAGGGGTAGACAGGGAAGTTTGCATCTCTTTCAGCCCTTGCCGTGTGCGGTTATTTCAGCGGCACGTGTTCAAACTTTAAGCTCCGTCACACCTACACTTTTGCCCTTGTATTATCCCCCTTTGTTTCCATAGCGTGTGAAGCCCTGATCACTTACACCTGTGGGCTTTTAGGGTTCATGCATCTTTACACCTCTCCTCCCCTGCGCACCTGCGAATCAGCTATCGCATCCGCGGATCTCCTTCGTACCTTCCCCTACACTTTATTGGTTGTTGGTGGTTGGACAACTCCTTGACTGTGATGAACATGGGGCTTCTAGCGTGTTGGTCTGTTTTTTCCTTGGCAGTAGCTTCTCTTGTTGCTGAACAGATTTGGGAAAAATGAAAACTTCTTTCTCTTAAGTAGTGTCGTGGATATTCCCTGTAAGTCATTACGCACCCTCGTACACATCTTTACTCGGAAATAAGTCCCGGTTAGGAGCACTGAACACTGCCTGGGATCAGGCTGGTAGACAGACAGACAGACAGACAGACAGACAAGAGGTGTGTGTGTGTGTGTGTGGAGAGAGAGAGAGAGAGAGAGAGAGAGAGAGAGAGAGAGAGAGAGAGAGAGAGAGAGAATCTAGGGTGACCATATGAAAAGGAGGACAGGGCTCTTGTATCTTTAACAGTTGTATTGAAAAGGAAATTTCAGCAGGGAACCTGGTGAAATTCCCTCTTCGTCACAACAGTTAAAGTGAAAGAACTATACTAGAGTGACCAGATTTAAAAGAGGGCAGGTCTCCTGCAGCTTTAACTGGTGTGATGAAGAGGGAATTTCACCAGGTTACCCATATATACAAATAGCACCTGCTTAAAATTCCTTTTCAATACAAGTGTTAAAGATACAGGAGGCCTGTCCTCCTTTTCATAGGGTCACCCTAGAGAATCCAACTTCAGTAAAGTGCCCACCTGGATGGAAAGAGACCCGGGGCTCTCGCTTCCCCGCGGCTTGACTCAAGGTTGCCTCTTCGTCTCCCCTTGATGCAAAACAGAGCCCCACCCGCCCCACCTGAGCTACAGCAGTGCATGGGAAGTATGAGGTAGTGCCAAAGGCATTCCATGTAAAGGTGGGCTTGGAGGATGAGTTTGATCGAGGTAAGGAAGGTGGCATGACACAGGTTTTCCGGGCAGCAAGAGAGAAAGGGAGGAGCATTTTGAGGGAGAAGAAGACATTCAGACGGTTGAGAATAGTAGAGCTGGAGGAATAAAGACCATTGGCCATTTATTGGGCACAGATTGGATACTCCACAGAAGAATCTCCCTTTCTCAGAAACATCTGGAACAAGCCTGGGGTTCAATGTCAGGTATTGTGGGGCTCCTCAAGAGGAGGAGGAGGAGGAGGAGGAGGCGGAGGAGAAGGAGACCACCACCACCATCACCGCCACCACCACCACATGGCCCATTCAGGGGCAGTTTCTATCGCGCCGCTTTTCCTGCACACAGCAGGAAATGGCGGCACATTCCATTTCCAAAAAATAAAAAAGTCGGATTAAAAGGGGACCATTTTGTGATGGGAAAAGGGTAAGAAGGAGCAGGAGGTGCACGGGAGGTGGGCAGCGTTGTCACATGAAAAACTGTGAAAAGGCAGCAGCGAGCGTGTGATAAACTGCTCATCCGATGAACTCCTAGGAGTGTACAAACTTTTCAGCCCTGAAGGGCCGCATCTGGTGTCAGTTGGGAAGTCCTGGGGGACATACGCAGGTGTGCATACACACACAGAGGAGGGGCAGAGAAAGTAGGCAAGAAAGGCAATTCTTGCTACAGTGATTCTTGCTACAATCCTAAACCTTGCCCCTGGTAGACGCTAAACTGAAGGCTAAATGAAGGCAAAGAACTTTTGCAAACAAGGGATTTGCCGGCCTCGTTCAGATTTCATCCCAAGGAGAGAAGAGAGAGCTTTTTCTTCCCTCTCTCTCTCTCTCTCTCTCTCTCTCTCTCTCTCTCTCTCTCTCTTTAAAGTTCCGTTCCTTTTATTCTCTGAAGTTAAGCCCTCAGAATGAATGCATTAACCAGTATCCCGGAAACCTGACTCATTTTTATGACAGCACGAGTTTGCCTTATTAAAAGAAGGAGGAGGAAGGGGGGAAAGACACAAGGATTTTATTCTCCTCTCCCAACTACAGCCAAGTATAATGGGCGTTCTTTGATAATATTTATGGTCTCCCAAGTCGTAGATGACAGTGCCGCATTATTGAAACTGTTTATACCGGATGGAGGAGGCAGATGGGGGTCATAGCTGCAATGTAGGCTGGCTGGCTGGCTGCTTCTGTTAGGCAGAGTGATGGGCTGTGTTGCTTTAGCACCGGGAGCAATTTGGAGGCCTTGTACCATGTTTGTTGAACTGACTAAGGTTGCCTGCTCTGACTGGCAGTAGCTCTCATAGAATCATAGAATAGCAGAGTTGGAAGGGGCCTACAAGGCCATCGAGTCCAACCCCCTGCTCAAGGCAGGAATCCACCCTAAAGCATCCCTGACAGATGGTTGTCCAGCTGCCTCTTGAAGGCCTCTAGTGTGGGAGAGCCCACAACCTCCCTAGGTAACTGATTCCACCGTCGCACTGCTCTCTGGGGTTTCAGGGGCCGTTTCTACACCTGCCTCCCCCCACCCTCCGAGATCATCCCAGGATCATCCCTGTGCATCCAAATGACAGGGGATCCCGGGAGCAGGCAGGGAGGACCCCTCCATGTGCCTGGGGTAATCCTTAGGTCTAGCTAAGGCCTAAGGGAAGACTTCTATATCCTTAGGTATAGAAAGGGCCACAGTGTTTGGAAGCTTTTGTTTATTTATTTATTTATTTATTACATTTCTATACCGCCCAATAGCCAAAGCTCTCTGGGCGGTTCACAAAAATGAAAAACATTCAAAGTATAAAACAACAGTATAAAACCATAATATAAAATACAATATAAAAGCTCAACCAGATAAAAACAGCAGCAATGCTAAATTACAAATTTAAAACACCAAGTTAAAATGTATTTATAGACTGTTAAAATGCTGGGAGAATAAAAAGGTCTTCACCTGGTGTCTAAAGGCATATAATGTAGGTGCCAAGTGAACCTCCTTAGAGAGCTCATTCCACAGCC